>NC_088270.1:6000000-6317500 GCF_036013445.1 Caloenas nicobarica | reverse complement strand
CCAAACCCTGGGATGAGTCATTTTTGCGCTGTGAGAATCCAGCCAAAATTTTTTTTTAAAATTCATTTATTTTTAGTTTGCCCATGCCCAAATTACTCGTTTTTATCCTCAGATCACAAGGCGCCAAGGCTGGAAATCTCCCGCTATGTGAAATTCTAAAATTGCAATTATTTGAGTTAAATATTTGTATTTAGGACGTGAGATGTGTGGGTGCAAATTTCTAGCATCGCCACAAAAATCCCATGTACGCGATTGCAAATATTTAGGGGTAATTTTTACTTAAGAATTGCATTTAAAAATTCAGAATGATTTGCAGACGGGTCCAACATATGCACCCCTTTATTTTCACAAGATTCGGGTAAAAAAAAAAAAAATTGGGGAAAATTTGAATTGATTCAGGTTCAAATGCATCCCCAAGGGCCCCAAATCCCCCAAACCTTGTGGTTTTCGCTCAAAATCTCAGTGGAAAATTGACACAAAGGGGTGGTTTCACCTGCTCTGACCGGGAAAGGTTTCAAAAATACACATTTATGTGCTTTCGCTGGGAAATCTTCAATTTTCGCTTGAGCTGGGAGCAAAAGGAAATCTTTGCCTCTTGCGAAATATTATATATATTGTTTATTTGTCTCATATACTTATATACTAATTTATGTGTTCAGTTATACATAAATAAAATTTATCTATTATTTGTCTTATCTATTTATATGAGTATATTTATTTTCTGTTTTTCTATTTTTCTATAAACATATTTCTACATTTGTGTCTATTTATATAGAAATAAGATATTTTGATATATATATTATTCCTCTTGTTGTCTAATACACTTCTATATTTATTTCTGTGCTTATTTCTATATATTTTAATATATGTTATTATATTTTTAATATATATTGAATATATTTTTAATATATATACACACAGAGTCTTCTACAGCCAAACTCAGGTTCTCGGCCTGGAAAAAAAAAAAAAAAGCCGATTTCTCGCTTTTCAAGCAAAAAGCTGCGTAAACCTGAGCCGGCCCCAACCCCTTTTCGCTTCCGAGATGTTTGACTTTAATAAATCTCTGGCCTGACCTTTTCCTGCCGACACGGCGCTTGGATTTATTTTATTTTATTTTTTCATCTCCTTTATTGTTCATAACTCCAAAGTTTGGCTCCGGCACCTGGAAATTCACCCGGCGCTGTTGAATTTCTGACTCTCCCGACACCAGCGGGTTCCATTTTCAGCCCTTTTTCCTTCCCCACTCCTAAAAAAATTAGGGAAAATTTGGGTTTCTGTTGGATTTCTGGTTCCCCCCTCCCCCGTTTAACCTAAACCAAATCCCCTTTCTCTTTCCCCCCCTTTTTTCTCCCTATTATCTCCCTTTAAAATGACTTTTTTGGTCAGAAATTGGCTTTTCCCCCTTTTTCTCCCTTTTTTTCTCCTTAGAAAACGACTTTTTGTTGAGGAAAAGGTTTTTTCCCCCTTTTTTCTCCATATTATCTTCCTTGAAAGTGACTTTTTTTGGGGGGAAATGGCTTTTTTCCCCCTTTTTTCCCCTATTCTCTCCCTTGAAAATGACTTTTTTTGGAGGAAAATATGTTGTGGGGGGTTTTTTTCGCTTTTTTCCCCTACTATCTCCCTTTAAAATGACCTTTTTTTGGGGAAAAAGGCTTTTATCCCTCTTTTTTCTCCCTATTAGCTCACTTGAAAATGACTTTTTTGGGGGAAATGGCTTTTTTCCTGGTTTTTTCTCCCATTTTTCTCTCTAGAAAATGACTTTTTTTGGAGGGAAAATGGCTTTTCCCCCCTTTTTCTTTCTATCATCTCCCTTGAAAAATACATTTTTTGGGGAAAAATGATTTGTTTGGGGTTTTTCCCCCTTTTTTTCTCTCTACTATCTCCCTTGAAAATGACTTTTGGGGGGGGGGGGAAACGGCTTTTTTTCCCCCTTTTTAATTTTTTTGAAATTTTTCTCACTCCTCACACTCATTTACCAAGACGCCAAACCCTGAAATCCGGCCAAGTTGGCTCTTTCCAGCCACGTCTGCAATTAATTGGGCTGTGACCCAAAAAAACCACCTTTCCCCCGCGGCTGTTTGAAGCCGTTACCTCACCTGGGACTGAAGAAAATCGTAAAAAATAAATAAAAATCATCACAAATTGGCAGAAAAAGAGGCGAGAGGGTCCCTAATGAGGATGCTGGGAAGGAGCGAGGCAAAAACGCAGGAAAAATGCAGCAAAAATTTGCTTTCCAGGGAGCTGGTGGGGATGGAAAGGAGGAAAAAGGCAGGAGGTTTGTGCAAGTGGGAAAATGGGAAATTTGGGGAGAATGGGCTGGATTTGGGTAGGAAATTTGCACATGATGGAAAAAAAATGCAGGTGGGGATGTTTGGAGTTTGATTTTTTCGGGGGAAAGTGGCCAAAAATAGTTGCAGGAGGGAAAAAAAGATTTTGAAAAAAGTTTTTAAAAGGTTTTAAAAGTGGTTTAAAAAATTAGGTTTAAAGCTATGTGAAAAATGAAAAATAAAATTAAAACGTAAACAAGTTTAAAAACGGAAAAATACGGGAAAAGGGAAAATGGAAAAAATGTAAACAAGCTTACAAACGTAAAAATATGGAAAAAAAGGAAAAATGTAAAAAATATTAAAATGTAAAGTTTACAACGTAAAAATAGGTTAAAATGTAAAAAAAGGGAAAATGTGAAGAAAAATAAAATGGTATGGAAAAAAGTTAAAAAAGGTAAAATGTTAAAAATATTTTTTAAAATCGTAGAAAACGATAAAAATATATAAAAAATCGTACAAAAATGTTTAAGAAAGGTTGTGTGGTTTCAGGGGTTTTTTCATTCCTGTGATTTGCAGCCCTCCCAGTTAAAGCTGGGGGGCGAATTTTAAGCAGATACTTTTTGAGGTGCTACTTGAGCATCGCCTCCCGATTTTATTCCTTTTTAAATTTTATTTCTGGTTTTTTCGCTTCCTTTGGAAGAAAAGCCTTTGCCAGGTGCCGGGGGGGGGCCTCCTGCAGGTTTAAATGTGATTAAAAAAAAAAAAAAATCTCCTAAATATTCAAGATTTCCGCTATTCCTTAGTGTTTTGCAGTGAAATTTCTCTGTCGCCATCGCACGTGCTGAAAACAGAGGTTCTGAGCCCAAAAATGCGCCGAGGACACCAGGAGTTTCATTGATCCTATGGAAAAATCAACATCTCCACCCCATTTTTAATAATGTTTTAAAAACATATATTTATATAATAAGTCTGTAAATAAATAAAATATTATATTTTTAATTTTTTTCCTGCTTTGTTCCTTGATGAAACCAACTAAAAAGCACTTTTTTTGGGGGGGGGGGTAAATCTCACATTCTGCACTAAAAATGCTGAAAAATCAACATCTCCACCCAGTTATTACTAGTTTTTAAAAATATATTTCTATAATGAGATAAATCAGCAAATTTATATATTTTAAATTTTTCTATTTTATTTTATAATTTTTAATTTTCTGTTTTCATTCTATACTTTTTGGGGGGGGGGGTAAGCTACTTTCATCACTTTTGGTGCTGAAAATGACTTTTTCTAAGAATCTTTTTGCCAACTTCGATAATGAAATGCCTGAAGACTTCCCCTTGGAATTTTTGTAATTTCTTGTGGAAATTAGTTTAAATTTCTTTTAATTTCTTATGGAAAAATACAGATTTTGACACAGACTCTTCAGTTTCCAACAGATATAAACGATGGTCCGTATCCCACCTCTTCAGCAGAACCAGGTGAATAATAAAGATTTTTTTTTCCCTCGGAAAAGCAGCTTTTCCCATCATTTCGGCTTCATTTTTGCACATTTCTGACAGCAAGGGCCTCACTTGCACAGCTCAATATTAACACAGAGCTCCTCCAAACCCCTTTTTTAGCACTTTTCTCCCCAAAATGGTCCATTTCATGATGAGGAGCTGGTTGTATCTCCCCTAATTGATTTTTTTTTTTTTTTTAATTTCTCACCAACCCCCCCATCTTTGGAGAGAGGAAATTGGTGCAATTTGCTTTTCCAACCCCTAAAAATCCCCGTTTTCCAGGTAAAAAGCTCAGAGCAGTCATGGCATCAATTCAAAAAAGAGCAACTCTTGGCTGCGGCTTTTCCTCCAAACCCACTAAACTGAAAGAAAAATGCTCCAGCAGCCCCTTGATAGGGAAAAAAAAAGAGGATTTTGGTCAATGATGCTCCCCCAAAATTCAATATATTAAAACGGCGGAGGGGGACAGATGAGGGCCAGGGACGGGGGGCCGTCTCCGGAGGATGCTGCAGAAAAAATCAGCAATTTTAAAAGTCCTTAAATTGCCCATTAGGACTCAAATGGTGCCGTGTTTCGACAGCGGGGGAGAAAAAAAATAAAATAAATAAAACTGGGAAAAAAACCCCTCTGGAAGCAGCAGAGCGAAGCGCGGAAATGATGACACAGGAGTTGGACGAGCCATAAAAACCCCACCGAGGGGTCGTTGGCGACAAGTGACCTTTTCCCACCAAAGGAGACGAGTGGAAAGTCAATTTATTTATTTTACCGTGCAGAGAACAGGCTTGATTTGGGTGGGTTTTTTATCCTGGGAGGGGAGATTTTTTTGCAGCCCAGATTTGCAGTAAATGGAGCAAAAACCTCCAAATTTCCCGGAGGAACCTCCAAAAAAAGCCGCTTTGAACACAGAGTTGGTTCAGCGCTCAATCTGGATCATCCCTGAAGTGGAAACATGATGTGGATTTGCCCCAAAAATCATCTCAGGATGGTTTGCTATGTGTTTTTTTTCCCTAAAAACAGCTCAGAACCATCTACAAAATCCCACCTCAACCCCATTAAGATCCTCCAGCAGAGTTTACCTTGGACAAATTCTTCTTCTTATAATAAATTAACTCCATAATGATGCTCGGAAAAGTTATTCCACCCTTAGAGTAACGCCACAGATGAAATATTTTTTTCCCCCCATGACCGGTTGCCAAAAAATGCCGTAAAATAAATTAAAATGCCATTCCAGTCTTCCTATGGCTCAACCCATCCTGGTTGATCCAGGCGTTGTGTCTTTCCAGCTTGTTAACCTGCTCACGACAAAAACGTCATCGACCCCAAAATAAGCCAGAAAGTAGAAAAAAAATAGTTCATCCCAAAATGCTTAAATCTTGGAGATTGCGTCAAGAAGGGTTTTAATTTTTGAGAGTCATTAAAATGAGTTTTCAGGTGAAATACTTTGTAAATGGTCATTATTTAGCAAGGAAGGGTAATTAATGCAAGAGTTGGGGGGCACAAGGGGTCTGGGGGAGCCCATGGGTGTTGGGGACACTCACCTGTGGGGTGTCTTGGTAGGGAGGAGGGGGCACTGTCTGGGTGGCCATCATCGTCAGAGCCGGCGCCGGGGAGACATGGTGCATCCTGGGCGGGAGTCACATCGAGAACCTGCGGGCGGGAGAAACGCCACTGGATTATGAGGGATCTGGACCTTCAAAAATAATTGAAAAAGGGACAGAAAGGAGAGGTGACGTTCCTCGCACAAGCACCCCAGCACAGCGCTCCACCGGCCAGTCCCTGGAAGAAACCTCAGATGATTTGATGACCCTTGTCAGAATTTGACGATTATTGGAGAGTTGTGATTTTGGATAAGGAAATTTTCTGAAACTATACCCTAAAAAAAAGAATTATGTGTCTCTTTGCCTTTGGCCACCATGAAGTCACATCCCCAAGGACTGCAGCTCAATTCCAAAGGGACATTGAGTATCCAGTGTTGAGCTGACCAAGACAATTGATTCCTACATTGAGTTGACCAACCCAGATGACTCCTATGTTGTGTTGGCCAACCCAGTTGACTCCTACACTGAGTTGACCAACCCAGATGACTCCTATGCCATGTTGACCAACCCACTTGACTCCAGCATTGAGTTGACCAACCAATTGACTCCAACATTGAGTTGACCAACGCAGTTGACTCCTACCTTGAGCTGAACAACCCAGTTGACTCCTATGTCATGTTGACCAACCCTGTTGACTCCAACATTGAGTTGACCAACCTAGATGACTCCAACATTGAGTTGACCAACCCAGTTGACTCCTACACTGAAGCTGACCAACGCCACAGCACAGAAATGAGGGAAGAACATTCAAGCCCTTGGTTGATTTCCACTGAGGAGCAAACCCTCCATCCTGTATGGCCCTCCCTGAACCCGGGACTCCGTCTGAGACATGTCACCCTCAACCGCTCTTGAAGTTGCTCTGCTTTCTGTAAATCCATAGTTATTTGGGGGGAAAATACTCATTTTTTGGTATCTTCAGGTCCCAAGGTGATGGAGAAAGAAGAGGGGCACCAGGAGGGACAAATCTGTAGAGTAGCTCTTGACTGGATGACCTGGGGGAGGGTAGATCTGGTGACAAAATGTAAGCAAAAACCAGCCCTTTACCAAAAAAATGCCTCTTGTCCTATTATTTCACTGCAGCTGCCCGGTTCCTTCAGAAGGAAAGGCAATAATCTTCCTTAAATCCTCAAAAAAACTGTCCTGGGTCCTCTCTGAGGCTCTGTATTGAGCCAACTCACAAAGCCACCTAGGAAAATCTCCCCAGAGTCTCCAAAACCACATTTTTTCCCTGTAATGACTCATTTTGGAAGAGATGACATCTCGCCAAGGGTTCACCCATCGTTGCTTTGAGTTCCCCGTTGGCTTCTCATCTGCAGAAGAGCCACGGTGCCATCCCACGTGAAGAAACGTGAAAAATTATATCAAGTCGTCTGATGTTGTGAAGGAATCTACCGAAAAATAGCATCGGCGTCGCTTGTGCCATGAAACGGTCCCGTGTGGGAAGAACTGCGCTCGCACAAGGAACAGGGACATGATGAGCTCGGTAAAAAATGAGGCACATTTGGGGGCTTCGGATCAGTCTCCACAGTTGTTTGGGGAAGATTCACAATATTCTCGTCTTCTCCACGAGGTCCATGTTTTTTCGGGGGAAAATCTGCAATATTCTGGTCTTCTCCATGAGGTCCACGGTCGTTTGGGGGAAGATTCACAATATTCTCGTCTTCTCCATGAGATCCATGTTTTTTGGAGGGAAGATTCACATTATTCTGCTCTTCTCTATGAGGTCCATGGTTACTTGGGGGAAAATTTGCAATGTTCTGGTCTTTTCCTCGAGGCTTCGGGCTTTACAGGCACCAAGAGGATAAATGCACTGAGCCCAAGTGCTGCCTGCATGGGATGAGTGTCAACCGCTCTTACTGTTTCGCATGAATACATTAATTTAAAAATTTTTTTTTACTTTGCACTAGTATGGATGTCCCGCGAATTGAGTATTAATTAAGAGAGGACACCCCAAACCCCGCGCATTAGGAAGGCGCTGGGCTCCTTGCGGCGCGAAGGATCTTGCGTTTATGGGATTAAAATGACACTTTTCTTCTTTTTTTTCCCCAACAGCAAAATAGCGGGAGGCGAAATTATCCGCTCCCGAGTGACCTCACGGCTTAAAACCTTCGGTGTCCGATGTCCAAACTCTGCTGGCGGCTGCGGGCGTGCGAGCAGCCACGTCCCTGGGGAAAAACTCCCCCCAGAAACAGTTGCAGCTGGAGAAAAGCAGAATTTAGCACCGCGATGGTCGAGACATCTCAGTGGGAAGCTAAAAAAATAAGAGATTGCTATTTTGGGATAATAAAAGTGAAAAAAATAAACCCTGCTTGGCATCTATTGTTCACGCCAGGAGCAAACCTACCGCTAGTGTGAGGCAATCTATTTCAGGGTTCGAGCTTTTTGGGTGAATTTATTCCCAGAAGGTGGCAGTCCGGAGTCCGATTTAATCGCCAAATATTGTACAACTTGCTAAAATCAAGTCGTTCATTGAGGTTTTATGGGCGTCGATTCGTTTGGAGAATAGGAATTATGGCCAAATGTGAAAAAAAATAAAAAGGCATAAAAGTGAGAGACAGCTGTTGCCAATAGCGGGATGTTTATTTGACTTTTAGTTTATGCATTAATCCTTTCTTATTTTTTTTATTTTTGTTATTTTATGCATCCATCCTTCCTTTTTTTAAAAAAATTAATTTTTATTCTTTCCCACCTCTTACATCAATTCAGCTGCAGGTGCTCTCGACCATGGGCATCCTGACAACAACAGGAGCAGGCAGCATCGCCAAACCCTGCCCAGCCCTTGCAGATCAGCCCAAGAAAATGATCAAATCTTGGGCAAAAAGGGAATTTTGGTGGGTTGGGGGCTGAGGAGAACAGGAATCGGAGCCAACTCTTTGCACAGAGGAAAGAAACAGCGAGCAATAAAACCCATAAAAGTGCTTTAATTTCCGGAAGCGGCAGCACTTTGGGTTTTGGCAGCGACTTGAGATCCAAGTATCCTAAATTTCCTTACGAAATAAAACTATTTCAGCTATTGCCGAAATATTGCCATTACATTGGAAATGTATTTCTCGCGTCTAGCTCAACAAGTCGCAGATTTATAAGCTGCCTTTCTTTCTTGCCAGCCATCTCTTACCTCCTCTTTCAAATAAAAATAATCAAAGACTAAGTTGAGAAGCTGATTTTTTATTTCAGCGTGGTCACTGATGCCCTAAAACATTTAAAAAATCAAAGTATTGCAGACAGTTGACCACCCGTCCCCTCTGGGTGAATATGACCTCCTCGATTAATAAAACAGTCATAAAACCATATTGGAAGTTGAGCTGAATGAAAAAAAGAAAAAAAAAAAATCACATCGGTGGACTCCACACCAGTGTTTTCAGCGGATAATGTTAATATTAGCTTTGTAAGGTGCAACTCTTGTTTCCAAATCAATGGAAAACGGGATTATTTTTTTTTTCTGGCTCATTCAGCAGCTTCTCCCCCACAGCAAAACACACAATTGATAATGGAGGATTCAACGTGAGAAATCCAAAAATCAGCTTTTCAGGCTTTTCTTTTTCTCTCCCCAAAGTTTCAAAATTATTACAGACACTTGAGGATGTTTTTCCAGCCACCGGAAGGTATTTTTCTGTACTAGAGGAAGAGGGCATTTTCTAAAAGTTTGGAATTTTTATACGTATTTTTTTTTAAGATTTGCAATGACGCCACATTGTTTCTGTTCCCTCTCCGAGTTTTTTATGCCGCCGTCTTCACGGCGGGCTCGTCCACGCCAAAGTCAATGATATATTCTTTCATTATATGCATCTATCGAAGGGAAAATGAAGAAATATAGCAGAGGGGGACGGGAGAGGCACCTCAGGAGGACGATACATCTTGCTCTGAAGTGCCGGCGACGACACGTTCACCCTTGGCAGGTGACACCGAATCTTCCCCGGCCATAAAGTGAATAGAACATCCCTGAAAGGCTCATTTCTACCCACCTACCTTCACCCTTTTTTGCTTGTTTAGACCATCCCCAGCTCACAAAAAAACCACTCAATGCTATTAAATGGTCAAAAACAGGGAAAAAATCCTGGTTTTCATAGACATTCTGGGTCATTTCTCACATTTGAGGTCGCTTCCAAGTGATGCTTCATCTGAGGATGGGATTGCGCTAGAAATACCACTGGGTCACCCCATATTTTTTCATTTTTTAGGAATATTTGGTAGCCAGATTTCCTCTATGCAGACCCGGGCGGGTTTTTGCACTGGGGGAATCCTTCACTCTTGGCCAAGATGCTGGTTCCCCACATGCCGACCCTTCCTGGCGCCCCATTATCGAGTTATTTCCCAATAAAAAAAGGACGAATCGAGTCTGCACTTCTGCTCCAACGCCAGGCTAAAGCAGCTGGAGATCTGATATTTCTGCAGGATAAACCCTGGACTAGAGCAAAAGCCTTTTCTGTTTTTCTCCTAAAAAAGCTCTTGGTTGGGGTAAAAGGAAGAGGGAAACTCTGCCAAGCACCTGTTTGGTCCCTCACCGGATGGGATATCCCTCCTGGGTGCTTTTTTTTCATTTATTTCTTTAATACTTGCATTTATTTCTTTAATACTTGCATTTATTTCTTTAATATTTGCAAATCCATCTCGCAACTCCAGCTCCATGGAAGGGGGGAGCTGCTACAGGGATTTTCGGATGAGAACAACAATTACCGCTCAATATTTCTCTCCTCTCCGACGATACCCATCCCTAAAGGGCTCCGGGGATATTTCTGCAACATAAACACACGAATAAAACCTGCGAGCGCCAGGCAGAGCTTTAGTAGACAAGGTTAATGTACCTTGAACGGCAGCATTAAACAACTATGTTCTTTTTTTTAAGTGGAGAGCTGAGATACCTACCTACATTTTAAAGTAGTGTTTTTTCTAGCGGAAGACCATTAAAGCACCTTCCAAAACAAACCGACACAGGGAAACATCAAAGAAGCTTCTTCAAAGCACCCTGAAAATACTCGCATTTTGTGCCATCCAGTCCCCGGCCCAGCAAAAGTTCCCTCAAGAGCAAATTGTGAATTTTTTCGGAGGGCAAATTGTAAAGCTTTGAAGTGAATCACAGCCGAAGAGCCCCAGAAAAGCACAAACTTCTTGCCAAACACAGATTGTCCGGGAAAAGTTGCCGATCGCCTTGAGAGTGATTGCGAAAAATAAGGAGAGCATTAATTTTCCAACGGTTCTTGCCTGTGACAAATTAACTGCGAATAATTTCCGATGAAAACATTTCAAACCTTGCCTTGCACACTTCACTTTCCATCATAACGTGCTAATCCGGTGCGAGAGGAATTGTTGAGCACCCACGTTTCCACGACGCAAACACCAAATCTCAGTCTTGCAATGGGAAGGTCCTGACCCCAAGGTCCCAGCCAGGAGCTTCTTGCAGGATGAAGAAGATGACGGTGAATAAACGTGATGAATTTTGGAGAGATGGGCTGGAAGAAGCGGCTTAAATGATGGCTGATGAACAAGGTGCTGGGAAAATGGGAGATTCGTTGCTTTTGCACCTTTTCCGTGCCACCAGCAAACGCAACATCGAAGTTGTTGCTTCAAGGACGGGCAGATGAGAAGGAACGCGCTCAAATAAAGTCCTGCTCAGCAAAAATTTGACCGTCAGTGACATTTTTCACTGCAAAATGACAACTGCAGACCTTCAGCAATTTTTGGCCAGCACAAAATCGCAAAATCCACCCCCAAGCTCACCATAGTCACATGCCAACAATTCCAGCAAAGAACCCACCGCAAACCACACAACGACTTTTTGCAGCCATCGCTGCAGCCCACGAACACCCCGGGAGCAAGGCTGACATTTTTAATAATGCCTTTTTGGGGTGTTTATTTCGCAAATCAAAAACCGCCGGTTTCAGGCAAATCTCCCCATGCCTCCACGAGTAATCACGCTGGGTGAACGCAAACGGCAATCTGATTTTTTTTGCAGAAATTGGGCTAAAACCAGCAGAACCAACCCACGCAAAGATTTCCCCACCTGTGGGAAAGCCCCAAAAACAGAGCAATGCCACCGCACACCTAATAAAACCCTCTCCTCCCTTAAATCTGCCTCGTTTCTTCCAGTATCCTGCTAACACGCTCGCAGATTTTCCCTTTGGGAGAGGGAACGAAATCCCTGTGGAGCCGCTGTTCTCCTCTTTCCCATATGGCAGATAAATCAGAGCTCCCGACTCGCCGGGTTTCCGCTTCGCGTCCCCCTCTCGCAGCTCTCCGGCTCCTCCCGCATGGAAACGGGGCTGAATTTCTTTTTAAAATGCAAGATACACAACGAGAAATGACTCTACTAACCAGAAAATAAGAAAAATCCGGTTTTCCCCGAGGCTCGCCACCATCGGCGGACTTGTCCCCATAGAAGCGCTGAGCCAAGACACCAAAGATTGCGCCGGGAGCTGCTTCATTAATTGCCTCCATTTAAACATCTTTCATTTGCCCATTTGAAAGCAATTTTTTTGCCATTTTTCCAGCCTCGCCGACAAAAGAGAGGTTGGAGCTGCAACACAGTGATTTATACAAGCTCCAGCTAGCTAAGAAGCTACAAATATTTCTGAACTCCTTTAATTACGCTTAATTACACTGTCTTCTCCATTTACTCCGAATGGTAGACTCTGAACTCAACGCAATGAGGAAAACGAGGACAAGAAAGGACTGGGAAGTGTTTATGGTGTGAGACAAACGTACTAAACCATTTTTGTGACTTTTTTTTTGCACGGCGACACAAGGTACGATGAAGGTGCAACTCTATGGATGTCCTGGAAAACGGAGGGACCCACGTATAAGGTGGAAAAGGCCATGGAAAACCAAGTTATTTCTCAGAAGACGTCTTCAGGAGAGGGAATTTCTGTCGTTAACCACTTAAAGCAAGGCCAACCTGTGGTGGACACTCATCGCCACGTCTTTCTGGGCCTTTAGCGGCACCCGTCTGGATCCCGTCGGCACAGTTTGGGTTCGGTCCCACAAAAATACTGATGGGCAAAAGGGCATTAAAGAGGTTCTCCCCAGAAAAGGTCCGTGTGGTGACCTCGAGCTCCCACAAACCCACCCGAGATGTGACTTCAAGGTGAGCGCAACCTGCAGCTTTCTGGTGAAACCAGACTAATGAAATCCAGCCACTTCATCACATCCTTAATCCTGGTTTTATTCAGTCGAGGGAAGGACAGCGGCAAGAATCGGGGCTGAAAGAGCAGCCCGGGGGAAATAATCCTGCTGGTATCGGCTGCCGGTTATTAAAAGGGACTTTCAGAGGAGGTGAGACTCAAAGAAAAGACTCCAAGACCAAACGAAACTTTTAGGTTTTCCCCTGAGATGCCTCCATTCTAAAAATCACCGGTTTAGGAAGAAATTGCACACTTTTTTTCAGAGTATTTCCACAAATTAAAGGAGGCACCTCCCTTTTTGTGACCAGAGATTTCTCTCGAGGGGGAAAGCTGCAGCCAACGGGGTTTTATTTGCTTTGTCACCTGCAGGTTTGGCACAGATCAAGCACATTTGTCACTCCATCAAGCCCTAATTTTAGCGCTCGGGGTTGACTGAAGGACTGTGAGACCCTTGGATTCACGTACATCTTATTTTAAGCACCGCGTTTCCGTTATTTTTAGCCGGTGACCATTTCTCCACATCCTACTGCTGTGCCAAAATTCTGCAGCAATAGCAGCCCTTATTTCAGGGTATTTGTACAAAAATATGTCTGTGTTTTCCTCCAGGCCGGTCGCGGCCTGTCGGGCTCACAACAACATGTTTGCGACACTTGAGCTTTAAAGCACGATCCCTTGCACAGCCTGATTTCCAAAACACAAAGAAAAATACAGAAAAAACCCTCTAATTTCCCCCCTAAATGCTCACTGCATTTAAAACAGGGGTGATCTAAGTTGGACATACCCAAAAAGAGCAGAAATCCCCTCAAATAAAGCCCCACCAAGGTCATGACCCTCCACATCTCACTCAATTAATAAACAGAATGGCCCATTTAATAAATATAATTGCCTGATTAATATAAAGCGAAGCAGCCTCACCGTTTGGGGGGTGCTCAGGAGGCCGCTGCCCGGCAAACGTCCGCCCAACGCCCCAAAACTGAGATTTTCTGGGTGGGGATCACAACCTGGGAAAGCAAAGGGTGAAATATTTGAATATGGGAAGGAAATGATGAAAGGAGAAGGGGAAATATTAAGCAGAGGATGAAGCTTTTTGAATAGGGAAGGTTTTTCGGTCGCATCAGCAAAGCCACGGTGCGTACGTCCACTCTTTAATGCACTATTTTTTGGAGGATGGGGGGAAAATAGGAGGAATTAAGGAAAACTAAGGTGGGAACATCCCCTTGGGGGTCGAAGAGTTTGATCAGACCCCCAGGGTTTTGCACAGGAAGGTTTGAAAATCTCCAAGGAAGGACAAAAAATAAATCAGATTTTTTAAAGGTCGAACCGAGACGTGTCCGGAAAACGAAGGCGCGCTCGCTGCCGGTCTGGCCGCGACGGACGAAGGGCGACGCCGTCCCGTCCCGTCCTTTTTGGCTCCTGGGGGGTGGCAAATCCCCGGCACAGGATCTCACTGCGGGTTAGCGGTACAATCCGGGGCTGAAAAGGAGAAAAAAAGGGGAAAAAGGAGTGAAACGGCATCGCTGGCAGCCCCATTTCGCACCGGCTGTTGCCATCCCCCTGGTTAATCATAATCTTCACTTGAGTGTAAATGTGCTTTCAAAGTGGGGAAGAGCCATGAATTCAAAACCAGGCGATCTCCTGGTCAGTAGTTAATAAGGAAAAGTCCACACGGGTGTTGGAGATGATGCTGCATCTCCCAAGGATGTGGATTTACGGAGGATTTTGAGACACATTGAAGCAGATCCGGCGGAAAAAACAAAGATGGGCTGAGCGTGGACCAGCACGGTCGTGGGGGTGGGTTGGGTGTGAATGCAAAAAAAAGGGGTAAAAGAGAGAAAATCTCCTGGATCTCTGAATATACGCCAGCTCTAGCGACCCCTCAGATCTCCAATATATGCCCGATAAATATCGCTCAATATACATCCCCTCTAGGTGATAAATATCACCCGAGATCTCCGATATATGTCTGATATATCCACCTGGATATATATTACCTGGTAGACAGCTGCTCAGATCTCAAATATATGTCTGATATATGTCCCTTGATACAAAGAATCTCCGCCGAGCTCCTCAGATCTCCGATATAGATCTGATATATGTCCCTTGATACCCATCGCCTCTAGAGAGCTCCTCACATCGTCAACATATATCCAATATATTGACCTTGATATGTATCACCTGGCACAGAGCTCCTCAGATTGCTGATATATGTCACCTATATATATACATATACATATATATCTACACACCTTGATCTATTTGGCTGCTCAGATGGGAATACACATCTAAAATACACACTGAGGCCACATGGGACACGCACAAGAAGCATTTTCCTGTTTTTAATTCCACTCCAGAGCCCATGCGACACCAACGCTGACGTTTTCATGCCCCCACAGCCCACCCAGGAATACGGGTCCAAAAGTGGCACTTTTGGAAACCTGGACATCACTGAGGCCGTTGCCCAACACGATATAGGGAAGTGACTGGGTGATTTTGGGGCAAAACAGCGCAGAAACCCGCAAACCTGGGAAATTTGGTGAAAAGGGCAAAAAGTCAAGATTCCCCTTGACTTCTCAAGCAAATGTAGGTCCTGCTGAGAGGTTTAGAGACCAAATCTGGGTTCTGCTAAATGTTCAGAAGGGTCTTGAGTCCAAAACTCTTCCACCACAACAGCAGCTGAAATACCATTAAAGGTATTTATGATCGGGAATAAAAAACCCTACGGGCTCGTGCCACGGAAGAACTGATGCCAGATCCACATCAAGAACCCGGGACTTGATTTGCGCTGGATTTGTCCGGACAACATGATGAAAAAGCTCATGTTTCGCAGCAAACCTTCCATCCTGTCAAGACTTGGTTCCGTCTCGTGGGAGACTTTTGTAATTTCGGCTCATCGTGTGAGCAAAACATGAGGAGAGGAAGAAAAGGAGCAGATAAGGAGCTCTGGGAGAGCGATTTTCATCCTTGGAGGTGATCGGGGCTGCGACTTTGGGTGCGTTTAGGACAGAAACAGAGGTTTGCACAGCTTCTGCACCCAAGATGCCACTTCGTCCCCATCGCAAAAAGCACCAAGAGCTGACCCCACCGGGGATATCTCCCCTAATGCTCTTGCAGAGGGAGAGGAGGGGTTTTTTGAGCCAGAACGCACTTTTTAGAGACTTCAAAAGGCATCCTTTGAAGTGGAGCGGAGGCCTTTGAAGTCTTCCCGATGCGAACAGGAACGGAGGAGACGCCTCCTCCGAGATGCTCGACCGCGGGTGACATAAGATACGGGGTGTTCCGGGCGCTCGTGGTTGCGCGGAGGGTCACCAAGGAGATATGGTTAATGAGAAACCATCAATCCCCCCAAAATATCCTAATGAATCCCCCAGAATGCCCTAATGAATCCCCCAAAATGCCCTAAATCCTCATCTACTTGACCTGCAAAACACCCAACGGCGGAGACAGGAACCAGCGTCCTGGGACCTCAGCCCATCAGAAATAGCCAAGGGCATCCCCGTTAATAAAGATTTAATTAAGTGTAAGGGAATGCTAATAAAGCTGACATTTAGCCAAAGAAAATGCAGGATTTTTGCAAAAAAAGTCTTGGATTTTGCAGCAAGGCGGCTTTCCCTGGTGTTTCCAAGGTGAGTAGATCATGATGCTTCCACCCTCGTCATATCGATGCTGTTTAATTGCAACTATCATTTTTTAATAAATTTAATGCCAGCTCCTCTGACTTAAGTGGATAAAATGAACTGTGAAATCCCTACTAATGCCGCTGGGGTTTGCTGAATTATTTTTACGCCCCACGTTACGCCCAGGAGCAAGTTGTGCTGGCACCAAACTATGCACCCCTGGAGAAAACCAAAGAAAAATGCATGAAAAATAGTATAAATCAAAGCTCAAATTTCAGTTTAACTCCTTCAGGAGCTCCAAGGGGTGATCGCAACTTTGGCAACACCCACTGTTGTCAGCAATGAGGATGATTGTGATAAAAACCTTGGATTTGTTTTTTTTTTTTTTCCCAATTTTTGTAGCATCTCCAGCCTCTGAGCAAGGGTTGGAGCTGGATTTTGGGGATACTCAAAGGTGCAAAGAGCAAAATGAGATTTTCATCCTTCTGCATCCCCAGTCCCACAGGGGGAAAAGATTTAAGACGTGCCCACACACCCCCAAAATTTCCGTATTTATCCACCGATAAAATAATGGAACGTCCGAGCGCTGGTGGAAGCAGCACCACGCAGTTCGGCCTCGGGCAGGACGGGGGAAAATTCAGTACCCGCGAGGTCTGGAACAGTGGGATTAATAACACATCAATTTTAATGGAGGGTGGGTTGTGGTTTTTTTTCTTTTCTTTTCTTCCCTTTTTTTTTCCGCTGCACAAACAGCAAAGTGAATGTTTGAGCATCTCGGCAGGGGGTTAATGAGGACTCTGATTAGTTATTCAGATTTGCCGGTGCTGCCTCGGATGGGGGAAGAACAGGAGAGGGTTTGCAGAAAACGCTCTCAAAGACGAGGCGCTCGGTTTTGCAGCTCAGGATTTGGGGGGCTCGTGCCACAGAGATCCCCAAAAACGAAACCCTACTGCCAGCTTTGGGGCAGAAAATCACATTTTTCTGTCATTTTGGGGAGGTGAGGGATGCGAAAAGCGGCTGCGTGTTGGGCCACACTGATTCCTCTAAGCACTCAACTGGAAATATTTGGATTCGTGGGATTTTTTGCACGTGAAAAACAAATTATTGTAAAATTTATGTGTGATTATGATCAGAGGTACATTATAAAATATGAAAGATGAATGGATGAATGGTTGCAAGGACGCACGGATGCATGGATGGAAGGACAGACCCATAACACGTCAATGGGCTGCAAAAAATGCAACACCTTCCACGGTTGCAGAATTTACACATCATGCCATAAAAGTCTAATAAAACACTTGATGTCCTCATACAAAAACAAGGAGCTCAACTCTTTGCTCCTTGGCCCAAAAATATTTTAATCCATCCCAGCAATGAACGTCGGCGCTTTATTTCGAGCTGGGTCTAGAGACCTGGTTGGCTCTTGCTTTGAGCATCACTCAACGCTCAATGGGTTTTTTGGGGGGCTAAACTCCCCGATATTGGTGTCAGAATCCCAAAATAAAGACAAACTGGAATTCTCCATCGGATTTTGGGCTCTCCAGCCCAAACAGGCTCTTTTCCCCCGGCCGCCTCCATGTACGTCGTCTCTGATTTTTAAACGGCGCGTTAATTGTTCGGAATTAACAGCTCCAGCTGGAGGAGCAAACAAGCAATTTGCAGCCTTAAGATAACGCCCAACTTATCTCAAGTGATTTAAGTTGGGTTTCTTGTTGGTTTGGGGTTTTTTTTGAGGGGAAATCTCGCCTTTCTGTTTGCAAATGAATCGCTCAGACCTGGGCTAAAATCACACCTTCTAAAATCTTCTAAAATCACATTTCTGCTAAATGGGTGACACGGGAGGAGCTGGGATGGTAGGACAACAAAAATAAATAAGAAATCACTTTACTTGCCATTTAATTCAGCTTAATTTCAGATGGGGAAATATAATCCGGCCCCTTCACTGCTGGGCAACCCAAGGATTGCAGTAGGACTCATAAATATCTTCTCTCTAATACACTTTTTAAAAAAATTATATTTACAATTTGTTTCAAAATATTCAAGCTCTGTCTCTCAAAAAATAATATTTCCAGCTTTATCCCTTTGCTCTCTCTCATCTTTTTTCCTTTTCTTTTTTCATTCGCTGCTACATAGAGGAGATGAGAACAAAAGACGATAACAACTATTTGTTTACAGCTCTGGATCTTCAACATGGGTGTTTTTTTAAAAAAATTGGCATTTTCACCACTTTAAATCCTTTCTAATATCACTCAAGAAGCAAAGTCCACCATCTTCCTACCCCGTCATGCCAGGTTTCAAGAGGAACAAATGGCGCTGGCGGCAAAAAGGACTCGACAGAAATGTTATTTCTCCCCTGGGAATGAATTAACGGCTTTGGAAATGCAAGAAAAGGTTTTTGTGATTAGGAATAAGTGTCCGGTGCCAGATTGAGTGGAAACTCCTCTTGTCACCCCAGCCAAGGTTGAGTTGGGAGTCAACGTCTGTTGACCCCCATCATCCTTCTGAGAGCATCAAGATTGGTCCCGTTGGGTGACCGGTGTTGTCGGTGGAGTCGTGGTCCCCACTGATGTCTTCTGCTGAAGTCACACCAGTTCGTCTCCATTTTACAGGGAAAAAGGGAGTTAATTGTTCCCTGAAGACACCAAGAAGGCATCGAAATGCAACGACGCATCTTTCTCCACCCTCCACCATCCAGACCCATCCTTGAAGGTCACGGCCAGCGCCGCTGGGATGCGAGAGCCTCGGAACCTGGACCCGCCGGGGCCGAATGGCACTGCCCAACAACCACGTACCGAGTGCCAGGAGGAGCGAGAAACCACTCAGGCGCCCTCCCCGGGCACCATGGCCCTTGATAAAACCCCAAATCGAAGGGAGGCAGCTCGACACCGCACTATTCCCTGTGCACCGTTAGGCAGATTAATCCTTCTTGATGGAGAATTACAATTAGGGCTCCGTCGTAAGGAGAGATCAGCAATCAGATACCTTATCAAATGCCACCTCAATTATTCAAATAATCCCCAGCTCTTCGATTTGGGTGCTGTTGAGGGAAAAGGGTCCGATTAATGCGCTGCCACTTCCCCAGCACGTCCCACACCCTCAACTTCATGTCTGATTACAGAATTTGCATTCAATTTAATTTTTTTTTTTTTTCCAGCTGGAGTAAATGAATAATCCGAGTACCTACCCCAGCCTTAATTACATTTGTTAAATTAAAAACCTGGGATGTGAGAAATTTAAATGCGCGCAGCTCCGCGGCCAAACCCGCACGTTCAACCTGCCGCCTCCTGCTCCAATTTCTTTTCCTTCCCTACAGTCGAGCATCAAAGAAATAACGACGAGAAAACAAAAATTCTTTCTAAACACCGAAACAATAGATGATCTTTTGACATTTCCAGCGCTGTTTGCAGGGGAATGAGATAAAACGTAATAAATTCAGATAGTTCTCTGTGTTTCTTGGCTCCAGCAGCTCAAATTTCCATCTCTTTATGCAGGAGTCCTGGGGAGCAGAAATCCTTGATAATACCAAACAATTCGACACTTTATTTTCTCTTTACTCAGCACCACGCGAAACGGCGGCTTCAAGCTGCCGGCTGCTGGGAATGAAACCAGATGCCACGTCCTTTTTCCATATGGGAACAGAAATTGTCCCCTCGGTTGCAGCCTCCCCGACCCCAGGGTTGCGACCGGCACGCGGCAAAACCTCTGCCCAACAGTAAAAAAACCAATATTGGAATGGTTTAATTGTAAATTTTTCCAGGTTCAGGTCATCAGTACCATCAGCCCTGGAGAAAAACACGGAAGATTTGCCCCCTGGGCTGCCAAATTTCTTAATTTTTCAATGCAAAGGTAGACAGGGAGGTGGAAATAAAACTGTGGAACTTGATTTTTTTTTTTAAGTAGCTTTGCAGAAGCTTGTTAAATCCCTCTTCTTTTGGACAAGATGAAACTTAAAAGGCTGGAATTAATAGGTGGACTCAAGGCGCTGGAAAGAAAATTGTCCAAATAATTACAGAATAATTAAACATAAACGGAAGATAAAGTGTTTCCAGCTCTGGTCATTTTTAGGAGCAATACTCCATATATTGCGTGACAGGAAATGTCAAAGGAATGTATTTGGGTGTTAATCTTGATGTCTGCAACAATGAAAACGTTGAGGAAAGTCTGTTCTTAGACCGAATTAAATAACCGACATGTGAGCGAGTGCAACGATAATAATCCCCCAGCCTGGGTCTTGCAAGATGGGTAATAAAACGTGGCTAAAAATATTCCGGGAAGCCGCACTTGGGTAAAGTGAGACAGGTGAGAGCGGAGCTGAAAATAGCTTTTCCTTTTGCTCTCAGCATGTTCCTGGCTCCGGAGACATTTCTGCACTGCGGGGAAGCTGGATTTGAGTCCCCACCCCCCAAAAATCCCCCAGGAGGGGTTTAACAGAGCGCATCCCTCTGGCCATCAGATAAATCGCTGCGAGCGGGCGGCTTCGATGCTGTTTGAGGGATGTCGCGGTTCCTCGGCCTTTCTCCTGCTTTGTTTTGAGTTAACAGTTCCGGTGCCGGAGGAGAAAACATCATGTTTTAACAATGAGGTCCCCGGTGAGGCGGTTTAAAAATTAATTAGTGCCATGCAACGTCTCAATGATGAACAGTAATTTTAGATTTTGTATCTGCTTCAGCACCTTCTACGCCTTCTATGGTCTTCCCAGCCAACCGGTATCCAAGAAATTGTTGCCCGTGTCTCCTGGAAATACCTGATTTGGCACCAAACATCCCCACCACATGTTTTCTGTGGGGCTTTTAAATAAATTAAGGTCATGGTTGTGGAGCTGTGGCCAGAAAGGAGGAACCTGCTATGCTCGTGGAGCGCTTCCCAGCATCCCAAAAGTGCCAGCATCCAAGGGCATGAGCTTGGGTAGAGCCTTCATGGTTCCTGTGCAAGCTGGGGGTTGGAGTGTGGAGGAGGTTGTGGGTCCTGGCTTTGTTCAGGACGGAGGTTCTCCATGGGTGGAGATCCTGAGGATGGAGAACCTTCAAGGATGGAGATCCCCCAACCATGACAATGAAGAATCTTCAAGGATGTAGATCCCCCAACTACGACGATGAAGAATCTCTGAGGATGGAGATCCCTCGTAACCAATGACACCAAACCCAAGGATACAGATTCCCTCCAAAACCCCAGGAAGGAGATGTCCATAATCCAAAGAAGGAGACTTCTCAGCTCTGGAGGTGAAGATGCCTCAGCCTCATGGATGGAGCTCCACAAAACAGAATGGTGAAGATCCTCCTAATACCAAGCGTGGGAATCCTGTCAACCACAAGGATGGGGATCCCCCAACCCTACAAACAGAGATCTCTGAAACCCAAGGATGGAGACTCCCCAAAGTTTGAGGATGGAGATACTCCTAACGCCAAGTACGGGGATCTGGGGATGTAGATCCCCAAAACCCACAACCCTGAGGATGGAGATTCCCCAATGTAAGAATGGAGACTTTCCAAGGAGAGAGACATCCCCTCCAGCCACGAGGATGAAGATCCCCCCGAAACCTAAGCACAGAGACTCCCCAAAGCTCCAGGATGGAGATACTGCTAACCCCAACTGCAGGGATCCCCCCCAACCCTCAGGATGTAGACCCCAAAAACGCAAGGACCCTCACAACCTTGAGGATGTAGATCCCCAAACTCCAAGGACAGAGATCCCCCAACACAAAAATGGAGACCTTCCTAGGTCCCCTCCAGCCACGAGGATGAAGATCCCCCCAAAACCCAACGATGGAGACTCCCCAAAGCCGCAGGATGGAGACAGTCCTAACTCCAAGTGCAGGGATTCCCCCAACCCTGAGGATATAGATCCCCAAAACCCACTGCCCTGAGGATGGAGATTCCCCAGACTCCAAGGATGGAGATCCCCCAACATAAGAATGGAGACCTTCCAAGGAGAGAGACGTCCTCTCCAGCCACGAGGATGAAGATCCCCCCGAAAACCCAAGGATGGAGATTCCCCAAAGCTCCAGGATGGAGATACTGCTAACCCCAAGTGCGGGGATCCCCGCAACTCTGAGGATGTACCCACAACCCTGATGGAGATTCCCCAAACTCCAAGGATGGAGATCCCCCAACATGACAATGGAGACCTCCCAAGGTCTCCTCCAGCCATAAGGATTGAAGATACCCCCAAAACGCAAGGATGGAGATCCCCCAACACAAAAATGAAGACCTTCCAAGGAGACGTCCCCTCCAGCCACGAGCATGAAGATCCCCCCAAAACCCACGAATGGAAAACCAGAAGGGTGATTGCCCCCTGGGACCTCCGTTCCTCACCCCACACCGCACGGGGCAGGACCTGGAGGCACCAACCTCATCCAGCAACGGCCACTCCCCCAAATCGCAAGCCCAAACGAGCCACCATCCCGCTTCTTCAGGCAATGAACGAGGTGGCGGGGCCTAAAGAGCCTCTTCGCATCAGCCGCCTTCAGGTGGCCGGCGAAAGTGAGGAGAATTTGCAGGGACATCTGGAATCGATTCATTTTATGGCATGTTTCATATCACAGACAGGTACTTGGAAGCAGTTAAGTGGTAGCCGGGCGGCACGTCCCCCTGGGTGGGCTGCGGTTTGGGCTTTCAGCCCCGAGTCGCCCCGACATGACAAAGGGGCTGGGTAGATGGAGCTGACGTTTTCCAAACACAGTTTGGTGCCTCTAGGGGCAAATCCAGAAATAAATTCAAACCCCAAAGGCCAAAAGACAAAAAAAATAATACTAAAAGAGAAACCAACCGCCACGTTTAAGTGATGTTGATCCCCACATCGGGCTATTAACGATCCCATCACAAATTGTAAATGGCTCCGATAAATTAAAGGGCTTAGCAGCTGCGAGGAAAGGCCCTTCTGAAGATTCATTTGTTTGGCGGAAAAGCAATTAGTCGGGAATTTTAAATCTTTTCCAGCAGCTCGACGCGGCTGCCCAGCCAGAGCTCACGTGTTGCTCCTCACGCGGCCCTGGGATGTGGAAGGAAAAGTCTGAAAGTGGGGGGATGCAGGCGTGTTCTCGGCTAACAAGGCTGCGCCTCCTCCCAGCAAACTTATTAAAAGCCTCAAGGGCTGAAAAGGGGAAGATTTGACCCAAAACATTCCCAGAGTGAGGGAAAGGCAGCGAGTGGGTTGCAATTAAAAAAAAATAAATAAAGGGGGGGAGAGGAGAACACGGGAGAGGGCTCGGAGCAGGGCGAGAAGTTGGGGGTGCAGCCCTGGGTGCAGTGAGGTGCAGTGATTCACCCCCAAATAGAGGCAGCGGCAGCGATTTACCCCCAGACGCAATGAGACACAATGATTTACCCTCCAAAGCAGTGAGCCGCAGTGATTTCACAGCAGATACACTGAGCCACAGTGATTTACTCCCCAAAATAAGTGAACTGCAGCAGTTTACCCCCAAAAGCAGTGAACTGCAGTGATTTACCCCTAGACGCAATGACGCACAATGATTCACCCCCCAAAGCGGTGAGCTGCAGTGGCTTACCCAAGATGCAGTGAACTGCAGTGATTTCACACCAGCTGCACTGAGCCACGGTGATTTACTCCCCAAAATAAGTGAACTGCAGTGATTTACCCCCTTTCAGCCCACGCAAAATTGAGGCAACGGGGGTTTTTTTCACCTATTTTGCACGTGGCAGCATCTCAAACCCCCTTTTAGGGAGAGTTCCGAGGTATAAAAGATGCAAAACACCCCTAAATTATTCACATCCCAAAATTATTTCAATCAAAGGGATGAAGGGAAGGATTTGGTGACAGAGCTGCGACCCTGGGATGTCTCCTGGTCTCTGGATGGAAAAGCCCTTCCTGGGGAGAAGGGAATCGGGGAGAGAGTAAAAGAAAAGGGTTTTCCCCACCTAGAAAAGGGCATTTTTCAGGTTCATCCAACCAGAGCAACCCAGTTGCATTTGCCCTTCGCGACACTGAAGTTTTCCCAAACTTTTACAAGACTTGAGGAGCAAATTAAAGCAGGACATGGGACGAGAAATTGCAAAACAAGAAACCCCACCCCGGCAAGAAGGGATAGAAACAACCAAAAATATGGTGAAAAATAAACAAGAAAGTTGGAAGTGATTTTACATTTAAATATGGGAGGGTTTTAAAAAGGAAAAAACCTGGAAGATCTTTTTTTTCCTCTATTTTTTCCTCTCTGTTTTGCTTCTTTCTGTCTCACTGAGTATCCAGGTGCTCCCCAGCTGGGATTTCCATTTCTCTGCCTCTTCCTCGGGGCAAAACCCCAACAATTCAGTGCAAAAAAAAAAATAAAAGAAGCACCATGAAAGTAGGACAGCAAGCCCTGCTCAATCCAAACTCAGCTTGATGCTCACTAATTACCCGCTAATAGTATTTATATGCTGCTGGCACGCTCGGAAATGCAGCTCCTAATAACCAGGGTCCGCATCAATATTAATGTTCCGGCTTGACTCTTGATACCCGGGGACCGACGGGAGACAAAGAAACATCACAGCGGAGTGAAAAGAGGGGAAAAAAAAGAATTTTAAAAGTGTTCTCCTGTGTTTGGCAGGAAGGGAAAGCTTGAGATCAAATGAGGGGATTCCCCCCATGGCGCGTGGTGGCAATGAACACAAATAGAAATTGTAAGTTCCCATCTCTGGGGCACAAATCGTCCAGCAGTAGCAAATTTTTCACCTTTTCCCAAACTTTGAGGTTCCCAGAGGTGGGAGCAGGCTGGAAAAACTCTTATTGTTTCATTATGGGAATAAATTTTTACAATTCGGGGCTTTGCCCTTCCCTGAGATGATCAGCTTCAAATATTCATCCCTGCAACCGTGGGTGCTCATGCAAAACCCGAGGCTTTGAGTTCAAGAAATGCCGCTCCTGGGAAGCATTTTTTTCCCAGCGACGCTTTGATCCTTACGGAAAAAGGAGCACGTCCCCCCCAAAATTCACTGATATTATATCACGTGTTAATATTTGCAGAGACGTGGCCATGTAGGGCACAATACCGGTCGCAAACGTGCCCCGGCGCCGCTCCGGAACGCAATTAAAAACCTCATTTCTTAATAATTTCTACGCAGAGACACTCGGCACAGCAGGAGCATTTAGGCCGAGCTTAGACGGAGTTAATAAATGATTAACAGCCCACAGGAAGGCTGGGATGGGTTTGAGCCACACGTGCTCTGCGCAGCTCAGTACGTGGTGTTATTACTGACGTCCGCGCTCAGGGCACATAAAAAAACATCACGGAGATGTTCCATGAAAAATGCAGCTCCGGAAAATCCAACGTTTCCTAGGGAAAGATGGGTATTTTCAGGATTTTGCCCCTCAAAAGGAAAGATGGTGTTTGAGAGGAAGCGCAGACACCGGGTTTAACCCTTGGAGTATTGGGTGTGGTGTCAACCTGCCTGGTTGACCCGTTAATTAATGTTGATCCAGGCTTGTTAGTTATTAACATTCAATGCAAATGAATGGAAATCATAAGTTCACACACAGCAATTCAACATGTTCCCAGATCAGTGTCTTTCGATGCTTCCATTTCCATGGAAGTTGAGAATTTCCCCTATTTTTAGTCAAATATCAAGAGAGATAAAGGCAAATTCTGCTTCCCCAACAAACTGTGGTCACAAACCATTTCCTGACACAGATTTCTTTGAGCAGTTATTAAATGATGGCAACAAGTAATGTGCTGACCCTTCAGAGAAGACCCAACCCTATGTTGACAACTACAACGAGTAACATGTTGAGCCTTTACAGAAGATCCAACCCCTGCGTTGATGACTACAACGGCAATGAGTAACATGTTGACCCTACAGAGAAGACACAACCCTGTATGACAACTATAATAGTGAATAATGTGTTGAACGTTCAGAGTAGACCCAACCCTGTGTTGACAACTACAATGAGTAAACTGTTAACCCTTCATAGAAGACCCAACCCTACACTGATGACTACAATGACAAGTAGCACGTTGACCCTTCAGAGAAGACCCAACCCTGCATTGACGACTATAACAGCAACGAGTAACATGTCGACCCTTCAGAGAAGACCCAGCCCTATACTGATGACTACGAGTAACACGTTGAGCCTTTAGAGAAGACCCAACCCTATACTGATGACTACAATGACAAGTAACACATTGACCCTTCAGAGAGGACCCAACCCTGCACTGATGACTACAACGAGTAACATGTTGACCCATCAGAAAAGATCCAGCCCTACTTTGACAACTACAATGAGTAACATGTTGACCCTTTACAGAAGATCCAACCCTGAGTTGATGACTACAATGGCAAGTAACACGTTGACCCTTCAGAGAAGACCCAACCCTGGGTTGACGACTACAACAGCAACAAGTAACATGTTGACTCTTCAGAGAAAATTCAACTCTACTCTGACAACTACAACGAATAATGTGTTGACCCTTCAGAGAGGACCCAACCCTGCGGTGATGACAACAAGTAACGCGTTGACCCTTCAGAGAAGACCCAACCCTGAGTTGATGACTACAATGGCAACAAGTAATACACTGACCCTTCAGAGAAGACCTAACCCTATACTGATGACTACAACGAGTAACGTTTGACTGTTTAGAGAAGCCCCAACCCTGCGCTGATGACTACGTTGAACAGAAGCAGGACTCGAGCCAACTGCCCAAAGATTGCCATAAAAATCAAACGCCGCTATAAAGTGACTTCAGATACTGCCGGAAATCCCCAGAAGAAACTTTATAAACCTGGTCTGGCAATTTGGGCTGGAAAGAGTGCTCTGCAGTTGTAGGCTTGGCCATCAATTCTGGTCAAACTCGAGAAGATCTTCCAAAAGAGCCATTGAATGACCCAGTGGAAATGGTTATTTTTTATATAGAAATTTTCCTGGAGCTTAAATCACTCTTTTTATTAAATGCTTCTTAGTTCCAACCTGTGGGAAGAGGCCACGAGATCTATTCCAAGAGGAGCCATCTACAAGAAGAAGCCAGAGGGTAGAAACAAGCCTTTCTAAAGGAAAAAAACATGGATTTCCGCTCAAAAGATGCTGATCAACACCACTGGAAGACCCAAAACGAACCTCCAAAAAAGGTTTTCGGAGTTTCTTTGTTGAGTTGATGGAAGAAGAACCTTCTGCCAACCTTCTTCCAAGTGCTCATCACCTCGGGGCATTCAGCAATGGCATTTCTCCAACTCAAGAAGACCTTTCACCACCACTTCCAGACTTTATTTACCATGAAATGGGCACTGTGAGGACCGCGATAAATCAAAATAAAAGCGATTTTGAGGGTTCTTGTTCTTGATGGCCATTGGCCATCAACCAACATGGGAATAAATAAAAATTTGGGTTTTTTTTTCAGTTGATGGGAATTACTTGTGGATTTTTATATTTTGGGAGGAGGAATACACAGGGATTTATCCAATATTATAACTAAATAGGAAAAAAAATCTCATTTTCTGTGTCATCTCTACCAAGATGGAGACGGAAACCGGTGTGGTGACCACTGTCCCGCGGTGAAGTGGGTTAAGACAGTTTAATACCAAAACTGGGGAGAAATATTGGATTTTTCAGCAATAAATTCTCCTTTACCCAAAGTGCTACCTGAGAACAGTAAAAAACATCGTTTCGAAACGCTTCAATGAAATTTAATTTGGGGGTGGGAGGGAGACTGGCGCTCAGTGCTATTTTCCTGCTGTTTTCAGTGGAAATGTCAATTGGAAACTAACATTTGGAAATGTCAAAACATTTCACGTCTGCAGACGGAGCTGAGATTGGTTTTTTGCTTCCGTGTGTCCAAATACAAAACGTTTTTGGAATTTTACCATGAAAAAGGAAAAATATATATATATATATATAAAAAATTTAATATTTTGATTTATTGGAATGCAAACAAAATTAAAACACAATATTTCCTCCAGGAAGCAAACAATATTTTTGTCATTGAACCCTTTTTTTGCCATTTATTTCCGTATTTCCCAAACTTTTCTCTCTGATTATATCCCAATTGAGAAGTTCCACCACCCAGAACCATTTCCTGTGCACTGATTTTCCTTAAAAGTGCGGAAAAGCCTGGATAAAAGACTTTTTCTCCTCCAACATTTGATTTTGGGGGGATTTTCACTTTATTTTGCACTAACAACACTCCATTACCCACTAATTTGTGGGGGAAATGGTGTTGGGAGGTTTTTTCCATACACATGGGAGGACATGCAGGGGGACAGAGGGTGTTTAATTCAATATAAATGTAATTTTTCCAGTGATCTCACCTTTGAAATTCCTGCCCTGGCCACGTGCTGCCAAAAAAAATAAAATTTTTTTTAAAAATTAAAAAAATAAAAAGCAATTCTGGCTGGTTGCCATAATAGAAAAAAGAAAAAATATATTTTTGTCCCAAAACTTGTAGCTTCCTCATCCTCAGCCACCCTCATCACTTTTGTACCTCCTCCAAATTTCTATTTTTCTCTTTTTTTTTTTTTGCCCAGGCTCCAGCCCCGCGTGGGGAATAAGCACAATTATCTCGTCTTGCCACATTTTTCCAGCCTTGCCTGAGGTTTAATTAAAGAAAAAAACACAGAGGAGAAGGTTCTGATATCGCCCCAGCACACGTGGCGCGGAGGAGGGGAAACTGCAAAAAAATGGGGAAAAAAAAAAAAGCTTTATTGTTGACTTTTTAATTTAGCAAACCTTGCTAGGTGTTGCTCCTTTATCATATTTATGTTAAAAAATAGAAATATAGAAATAGAAATAGAAATAGAAATAGAAATAGAAATAGATAACAGAGATAGAGATGATAGAGATAGAGATAGAGATAGAGAAAAAATAAAAATAAAAATAAAAATTAAACAATAAAAATAAGAAGAAATAGAAGAAGGAAAAGAAGAAGAAGGAAAAGAAAGAGAAAAAGGAAAGGGAAAATAAAAAGAAAAAGAAAAAGAAAAAGAAAAAGAAAAAGAAAAAGAAAAAGAAAAAGAGAAAGAAAATATTAATTAAAATTTAAAATTTAAAATTTAAAATTTAAAATTTAAAATATAACTATAACTATAACAACTATAACTATAACTATAAATATAAATATAAAC
This sequence comes from Caloenas nicobarica, assembly GCF_036013445.1. Lineage (NCBI taxonomy): Eukaryota > Metazoa > Chordata > Aves > Columbiformes > Columbidae > Caloenas > Caloenas nicobarica. The sequence continues at coordinate 6,288,367 of NC_088270.1, read as the reverse complement.
ATAAATATAGGTCTGCACGTGCACACGAGTATATTCCCATCTACACACATACACTGGATCAACACCCACCTTCTCTAGATAAAAAATACCCATATAAACGGAGCCAAATTCTCTGAAATCTCCCTGAATTCCCCCAAACTCCCCCCTGCAGGGGCCCTTCCAGAGGCTGGTCCTGCGTCAACCACATCGCTCAGTCCGTCATCGACAAAACACCGAGAATCACAGACCACCGAATCACAGACCACAGAACGGCCCGAGCTGGAAGGACCCACAAGGATCGGTTCCAACCCCTGTCCCTGCACAGGACACCCCGCGGGTCACCCCGTGGGTCTGAGGACGGTGTCCAGGCTCTTCTTGAACACTGTCAGGCTGGGCCGTGACCCCTCCCTGGGGAGCCTGTTCCAGTGTCCAGCACCTCTGGGTGAAGAACCTTTTCCTCATGTCCGACTGCCCCTCCCCTGGCACATCTTTTGCCGTTCCCTGGGTTCTGTCACTGTCACAGAGAGAAGAGCTCAGCCCGGCCCTTCCCGCTCCCCCGCTGGAGCTGCAGCCGCATGGGCTCTGCCCTCGGCCTCTGCTCCAGCGGAACAAACCCCGGGACTCCAGCTGCTCCTCACACGGCTTCCCCTCCAACCCCTTCACCGACTTCACGTCCCTCCTCTGGACACTCTCCAGCAGCTTTATCTCCTTTTCTCCTGCGTCCCCAGCCCTGCACACAGTGAAGGCTCCAGGTGAGGCCGCCGCAGCGCGGAGCAGAGCGGGACAATCCCCTCCCTGCCCGGCTGGCCGTGACGCCCAGGACATGGGTCCCTCGTGGCTGCCATGCTGGTTCACGTCCAACTGGCTGCCAACCAGCCCCGCCAGATCCCTCTCACCAGAGCTGCCCTCCAGCACCTTCAATCCTGGGCTCAGTTTTGGGCCCCTCATCCTGAGAAGGACCTTGAGGTGCTGGAGCGAGTTGAGAGGAGGGAACGGAGCTGGTGAGGGGCTGGAGCACAAGTGTGATGGGAGCGGCTGAGGGAGCTGGGGGTTCAGCTGAGAACAGGAGCTGAGGGGAGACCTTAGAGCTTCTACAACTACCTGACCACGAGTCACCAACGCGGCCTTGCGGCCAAGAGGCCACCGGTGCCGGGGGGCGTTGAGCGTGACCAGCAGGTCAGGGAGGTTGTTCCTCCCCTGGTGAGGCCGCATCTGGATTTTGCGACCAGCTCTGGGCTCCCCAGTTTAAGAAGGATAAGGAGTTACTGGAGGGAGGCCAGCAGGGGCCACGAAGATGATGAGGGGCCTGGAGCATCTTATGAGGAGAGACGGGGAGAGCTGGGGCTGCTCATCCTGGAGAAGAGAAGCTGAGAGGGATCTGATCAATGTTCGTAGAACCACAGAATGTCCTGAGGTGGAAGGGACCCACACGGATCATCAAGAGAAGTGACTCTGCCACTGTCCTGGGCGCTGCTGAGGCTCCACCTCGAATCCTGGGCTCAGTTTTGGGCCCCTCATCCTGAGAAGGACCTTGAGGTGCTGGAGCGAGTTGAGAGGAGGGAACGGAGCTGGTGAGGGGCTGGAGCACAAGGGTGATGGGAGCGGCTGAGGGAGCTGGGGGTTCAGCTGGAGAACAGGAGCTGAGGGGAGACCTTCTGATCTCTGACCTGCCTGAAAGGAGCTTGGAGCCGGGGGGGGTCGGGCTCTGCTCCCCAGGAACAAGCGCCAGGACCAGAGGAAACGGCCTCAAGTTGCGCCAGGGGAGGTTGAGGTTGGATCTGGGGAACAATTTCTTCCCCAAAGGGCTGTGGGGCATTGGAACAGGCTGCCCAGGGCAGTGCTGGAGTCACCATCCCTGGAGGGTTGGACAGACGGACATGAGGTTCTCAGGACATGGGGCAGTGCCAGCGGGGGGGAACGGTTGGACGCGGTGATCCTGAGGGTCTCATCCAACTGAAACGATTCTATGATTCTGTGATTCTATGAGTCCACCTCATCCCCCAGTCCGTCTGTCCTGCCAGGGTTGATGTGTCCCAGGTGCGGAACCCAACACTTGCCCTTGTTGACCCTCATGTGGTTGGTGGTCGCCCAGGTCTCCAGTTTGTCCAGGTCCCTCTCAGGGTCTCTCTGCCCTCCAGTGTCAGCGGTTCCTCCCAGATCAGTGTCCTCACCAAACTGAGCAACGCCTCGAGTCCTGAGTCAGAGTCATTTATAAAGATACTGAAGAGCAACAACACTTACAACAATATGCAACAATAATTTTGAATTTGCCCTTAATTTCAGTGGTTTCACCCACGGCGAGGAGCTGGTTGATGCCAGAACCCCATGGAATAAATGAATAATTAATAATTCCCCACCGGATTAAATTAATATTAAAAATTAATTAATACATACAGGGTTTTAATATTGCGAGGAGAGCGAAGTGACCTCAACCTAATTCCAATTTTGCCCAAATTCCCAGCTTTTCTGGGGGGTGAAATCCCCCTCGTTTCAGTGTTTACGAGCAAAATCCCATAGTTTTAAAGTCCTTTTTGCCGGAAAATTCGCATTTTTAGCTCCTTTCCCACCAACTGGGCAATCGGTTCCTACCGAAAAGTAGGAAAAATTCTGAAAAATCCAAATTTTTTTTCAATTTTCACTGACGTTTAGGGAATTCCAGCAAGGAGACTGTCTCCAATGGTAAAAATAAATAAAATTACAATGAATAACAGACCCAAACTTTGACATATTTGGAGGAATTGTTAAAAAAATAAGCCTCACACGGGGTAATAAGGTGGTGACGAAATTTGGAAAAAGCTCCAAATTAATGAATTTCCAAAGAAATTAATTTATTTCCAAATTAATTATTTTCCAAATTTCCAAAATTTGGGATATTTTTCGTCAATTTCTTGAGTTTCTTGCGTTCCAATTCAGCCCGCGAAGCCGCATCCCAGACCAGAGCATTTAAAAAAGATACAGAGAAGGGAAAATGAGCTTTTCCCAGCACAAATTATCTCTTTTATATCATTTTTTGTATGTTCAGCATGTTTTAAAGGTTCCACAAGGACCTGGGACCCCAAAATTGATTTTTTTTCCCCATTGCGCGAGCAAAATCGTCCAAATTCCTGCACTTTTTAATCTTTTTCTTGGATGTATTTTTATTTTTCTTCTGCGCTGACCCCGACACCTCCGCGGGTCTCAGGAGGGAAGAGATTCCGGTTGCCACGGGAACGGAAACTCCGGAGTCGGAAAAGACCAGAATTAAAACCTTGAACTAATTTTGCGCCTTAAATCTCCATTTTTGCAGCCGCGTTCGGGAGATTTGGAGCAAAAAATCTGAATTTCAAGCAACACAAACAGGGTTTTAATGGCCTTACAGATGTTTTCCTGCAGCTGGATGCATCCAAAACCAGGAATAAATGTTAGAATTTAAATAAAATTGATTTTAAAATCAATTTTTTTAATTAAAAATAAGGATTAAGCCTGGCTTATGGAATCATCGCTCTGAGTCGGCCCCACTGATGTACCCAGATTTAATAAGAATTTTTGCACATAATTCAGAAAAATCGCTCATGATGCTTAGTTTTATTTGCTCAAACTACGCAGCAATCGCTTAACGAATATTAAATTACGCTAATAAAGCCCCAGAGCTAACGATGCTCAGCCGGAGCATCCGCTTTTCCGGCGGCATCAATAGTTTCAAACGGGTTTTAAGCAACTTTTGGAGTCGGCGCTTGCAAAATTCCTCAGCCCGAGCAGGAAAAAGTCACATACAAAGGAAAATAAAGCAATTTTTTACTTCATTATAAGGACTAAATTTGCAACAGGTCATGTAAGAGAAGGGAAATGGTAATGAAAGAATGATTAATTAAAAGGGGCGGGGGGAATCCTGAGTGCAAAGTGAGATTCCCAGCATTACAGCGGAACAAGAAGGGATTCATTCCCCTGTCGGAAAACACTGAGCGACTGGAACTAATTTGTGGCGGCGGCGATAAATGGACTCGACGCTGGCACCTGGGGACTCTGCAAGTTTGCAGTTTTGCACTGCAAAGTGTTTGCAGGTTTTGCAATGCAACAAGTTCGTGTGAAGTCTTTGCAATGCAATGCAAAATGTACGTTTTGCAATGCAATATGCTTGCAGGTTTTGCATTGCAATGTGTAGATTTTGGAATGCAATGCATTTGCAGTTTTGCAATGTAACATGTTTGCTTGATGTTTTTGCAATGCAATGTTTGTAGGTTTTTGCAATGCAATGTGTAAGTTTTACAATACAATGTGTGTGTTTGGGGTCTTTGCAATGCAATGCAAAATTTTTGCAGGTTTTGCAGTGCAATGCATTTGCAGTTTTACAACAGAATGTGTTTGCACATTTTGCAATGTAATATGCTTGCAGGTTTTGCAGTGCACTGCAGTGTTTTTGCAGGTTTGCAATGCAACGAGTTTGTTTGAAGTTTTTGCAAAGAAATGCAAAAAGTTTGTAGGTTTTGCAATGCAAAGTTTGTAGGTTTTGCAATGCAAGTGCTTGCAGGTTTTGCAATGCAAAATGTTTGTAAGTTTTGCAATGCAATGCATTTCCAGTTTTGCAATGCAAGCGCTTAAAGATTTTGCAATGCAAAATGTTTGTAAGTTTTGCAATGCAATGCATTTCCAGTTTTGCAATGCGCTGTTTGCAGGTTTTGCGATGCAATGTGTAGAGTTTGTAGTACAATGCATTTGCAGGTTTTGTGATGTAAAGTGTTTGTTTGAAGTTTTTGCAATGCAATGCAAATTGTTTGTAGGTTTTGGAATGCAATGTGCTTGCAATTTTGCAACACAATATGGTTGCAGTTTTGCAATGTAATGTGCTTGTAGGTTTTGCAATGCAAGTGCTTGCAGGTTTTGCAATGCAATGTGTTTCTAAGTTTTGCAATATAAGTGCTTGCAGGTTTTGCAATGCAATGTGTAGGTTTTGCAAAGCAACATGTGTGTTTGCAGTTTTTGCAATGCAATGCAAAATCCTTATAGGTTTTGCAATGCAATACATTTGCAGTTTTGCAACAGAATGCGTTTGCACATTTTGCAATGTAATATGCTTGCAGGGTTTGCAATGCAATGCAATATGCTTGCAGGGTTTGCAATGCAATGCGTTTGCGGCTTTGGCAATGCAAGCTTGCAGGTTTTGTGATGCAATATGTTTGCAGATTTTGTGATGCAATATGTTTCTAGGTTTTGCAATGCAAAATGTTTGTAGGTTTTGCAATGTGTTTGCAGTTTCACAATGCAATGTGTTTGCATGTTTAACAATGCAGTGCTTGCAGGTTTTGCTTTGTAATGCAACATGTTTGCAGGTTTTGTGCTGAAATTCATTTGCAGGTTTTGCATCGCTCCAGACACTTGCAGTTCCATCTATAACCAGGTTAAACACCCTGTTATTCCCACAAATTATTTTTTCCACTCTCCTTTTCCCCAAAATTGGGGCGTTCAGCCTCATTTAATTTCCCTACAGCAACCAGGCCGCCATCCTGCTGCATTTTGAGGGGAAAAACCGCTGGTTTGGGACATTTGCGGATGCAGAAGCAACCGCAGGAATTTATTTACCCGGGTGACACTTTCCGTTTGCAGCAACATCCCCCCCAAAAAGCTGATTTAGGGGGGAAATGTGCCTAAAAATCTTCTTTTTCTGGGTAGGAGGGAAGAGTCGGGTTTTGACGGCAAAGCCAGCGACGCGAATGGGTTGGATTCAATCTATGGTATGTAGAGAATTAATTTGTATTTTTTTAGTAATGCAGCCCAAAAATTGATGGTCTGGGCACGGCAGAGCTCACAGGGTCACCTAATGCCATTACATATCATATACCATAAATATTATTTCATGTATCATATACCACGTTAGAGATCATATATCACATACTGTATATCATATCTCAACCACATACACATCACATCTCAGTTATTCGCTATACCACACTAGATATTTGATATGATTTGCCATAAATGAAGATATATATGGGAACGATAAATTATTTATTGGCTCTTATTCCCATCTATGGTAATGTATATGTGATGGGAATAATATCTAGTATATTAGCTATTATTCCCACAGATATTATCTATTATTCCCATAGATATTAGTTATTATTCCCATAGATAATACCTATTATTCCCATAGATATTAGCTTTTATTCCCATATATATTATCTATCATTCCCACAGATATTAGCTTTTTTTCCCATATACATTACCTTTTATTCCCATAGATATTATCTCTTATTCCCATATATATTAGCTATTATTCTCATAGATATTATATTTAATTCCCATATATATTATTCCCATATATATTAGCTATTATTCCCGTATCTATTAGCTATTTTTCCTGTATATATTATTTATTATTCACATATCCATATTAGCTATTATTCCCATATCTATTAGCTCTTATTCCCATATACATTAGCTATTATTCCCATACATATTAGGTATTATTCCCATATCTATTAGGTATTATTCCCATACATATTTCCTATTATCCCCATATATATTTCCCATTATTCCCATATATTCTCTTATATCACAGAATCACCAAGTCCTCACGCTGCCAAGCTCACCCATGTTATATTTAATATTGCATGATATACACGGGTGCAATAAATGATATATTCCCATCTAGGCAAGTATATATAATGGAAATAATATAGAATATATTCCATATATTAATAATTCAGATTCAAATAATTCAGATGCTCCTAATGGTATTAAAAAAAATTAAGATATTTTTAAATTTTCAATTCGGTGCCTTTTCCCACCCCCAGTTTGTACCCGGTTTTCAGCCCTTCCCGAATCAAAACTGAGTGAATAAAATGAAAATCAATTAGTCAGGACCGGCACCGCTCGTTAAAAGTGGTTGGGCAGGAACGGACGAAGCAGCTCCGGAGAATTTAAGGGGGAAAAATGCAAATTCTGTGGCAGGAAAAAAGGCGATTGTTTCCCTAATCGCCCCAATCAAACGCCGCTGCAATTACGTGCGGCCAACGCGACGGGTTCGATTCTCCCCTTCATCTCCGGCCACAGCGAGAGGCCGTGGAAAATGGTTCATTTTCATCAAAATGAAATCTGGACCCTGCAGAAAGCGGCTCCGCTAATGACGTGTTTACACAGAAAAAGACAATTTCTATTTAATGGTGATTACCAGGCAGGAGAAATTAAACTTCCTGCAGTTTGTGGGTTAGAGATAATGGGAAGAAAAGAAAGGAAAGGAAAGGAAAGGAGGGGGTTGTGCACATCTGCGTTTGCATACAGCCAAATATGTCTGTGTTGCACCTGCAAACATGCAAACACACGTGCAAACATGCAAATGCACATGCAAACTCAGGTGCAAACATGCAAATGCACATGCACGTGCAAACGTGCACAGAAAATTTCAAGCATGCACATGCAAACGTGAAACTGCACATGCAAACACACGTGCAAACAAGAAACTGCATGTGCAAGTTTGCAAACATGCATGGGAACTTTCAAACATGCACATGCAAATGTGAAACTGCACATGCAAATGCACAGGCAAACGCGGGTGCAAACATACATGCCAGCTTGCAAATGTACATACACATGCAAACGTGCACGTGAACTTTCAAGCATGCACATGCAAAAGCACATGCAGACATGCACGCGTACATGTAAATGCATGTCCAAACACAAACGCATATGCAAGCATGCATATGCAAAGCTGCACAGGCAAACATGAAACTGCACATGCAAATTCACATGCAAACATGTAAACACACATGCCAGCTACACACGTCTATGCACATGCAAACGTGTGCAGGAACTTTCAAGCACACACATGCAAATGCACATGCAAACATGCACAGGAGAACATGAAATGGCACATGCAAACATGTGCAGGCACATGCAAACGCAGGTGCAAACATGCAAACATGCATGCAAGTCTGCACATGCAAACATGAATCTGCACATGCAAATACACACAAGAACATGAAACTGCACGTGCAAATGTGCATGCGTGAACATGCACATATACAAATGCACATGCAAACATGCACACACATGTATGAGCACAGGAGCCCTCGTAGCAAAATACAGAATTTTTTTGCACACTCAGCTTCCCTGGTCCCACGACCTGGGGTGGATTTTTCGCGCCTACGTTGGGTGAAAAAAGTGCAAAACGGAGTTTGATGGCCGAAATTCCAGTTTTTTGCTTGCCAAGTTAGTTCTGCTGACCCTATTTTTTTTTTTTTAATTATTCTATTTTCCCAGGGTGAATTTGATTTTTTTTTCCAAGCCAAGGTGAGGGATAGAATCAGTTTTTCGGGTTCCTCTTTGTGCCATTTCCATCTCGCGCCAACCTGCACAAACCCATCCCGGGGCAAAATAATTTCGACGTCGGGTTTTACCGTCTGTTCTTCGCTAAAACGTGGAGCAAACATCTGCAGAACAAGCCCAGATGTGCGTCGTTCCCCCCCCCCAATAATTCAGGAATTTCAGCTCTGAGGCACTTTGTAAGACAACGTCTGGGATGGTTTAATAATAGTTCAATTAAAATCGGAGCGTCATGCAAAAAATAAAATAAAGAAAACCAACGCTGAACTGAAGTCTCGGGGGAACTGTTCGTTAGGAAGAGTGGGGAACAAGGCACAAAAATGCAATTTAATTATCGGTGCGAGACTTTCGAGGGAGCCCCAAAATAGCCCAAGAACGACTTTTTTTTTTAACCATAGATTTGTTTCAGTTGGACGAGACCCTCAGGATCATCGAGTCCAACCATAACCTAAGTCTGGCACTAACCCATGTCCCTCATCTGCACGTCTGTTCAACCCTCCAGGGATGGTGACTCCAGCACTGCCCTGGGCAGCCTGTTCCAATGCCCCACAGCCCTTTGGGGAAGAAATTGTTCCCCAGATCCAACCTCGACCTCCCCTGGCACAACTTGAGGCTGTTTCTTTGTGTCCCTGTCTCCCCTCGGCTCCTGTTCTCCAGCTGAACCCCCAGCTCCCTCAGCCGCCCCCGTCACCCTCGTGCTCCAGCCCCTCACCAGCTCCGTTCCCTCCTCTCAACTCGCTCCAGCACCTCAAGGTCCTTCGTATGATGAGGAGCCCAAAACTGAGCCCAGGATTGAAGGTGGGGCCTCAGCAGCGCCCAGGACAGGGGACGGTCACTGCCCTGGGCCTGCTGGCCACACTATTCCTGATCCAAGCCAGGAATATTTTTCTATAGTTCCTTTTCGGCCACCTGGGCACACGCTGGCTCATGTTCAACACCTCCAGGTCCTTTTCCAGCCGCGCTTCCCCAGCCTGGAGCGTTCATGGGGTTGTTGTGACCCAAGCGCAGGAGCCGGCCCTTGGCCTTGTTGAACCTCAGACAACTGGGCTCAGCGCATCGATCCAGATCCCTCTGTAGATCCTTCCCACCCTCCAGCAGATCAGCACTCCCACCCAACTTGGTGTCCTCTGCAAACTGAGGGTGCCATCGACCCCCTCATCCAGACCATCGATAAAGAGATTAAACACAACTGGTGTGACGACCTTGACGCACTCCCCCCATCCCAGTTAAAACAAAGGATGATGTTCTGCCTTAAACATCTCGGGTTTGGTACGTTGGGCAGAAAAGACAGCTGGCTGTGGAGGCCGACACCTTGGCTTGGCTTTCCCAAGGTTTCACTAAAAGAAACGTAAATTTTTAAGATAGAGGCAATTAACGGTGTTGCTGTGAAGGCCTCATGGCCTAATTGGGATGATCGAGACGAACCACCTGTTGGACAACCAACTACCAGAAGAAACCATGGACTGACACCTGCCACTGACGGGTGAAACACTTCACCTCTGGTCAGTGCTGTGAAGATTCTCCTCGTTTGAAGACCCCGGACTCATTTCCAGAAGAGTCTCACTAATTAGAGCGAAGAGCGAGCAGAGGGAGGAGACAAGCCGCCCTCTCCTGTCTTGCACGTAAACGAACTGGGTTCTAAAACGACCTCACGTGCAACATGAGGTGGTGGCGCGGACTGAAATCTTCAACGCGTGTCCCCTTGCCCGGTGGGGTGGTGATATCTTACTCTGATATCTTAGTCTTCCTTCTCTCTCTCTTTTCCTTCTTCTTGACCATATAAAGGTAACATCATTGTAAGTTCTACTGCTAAAGTCTTGTTACATTTTGTGATATAATAATAGACTTTTGCCAAGTCACTAATCATAGAATCATTTCAGTTGGAAGAGACCCTCAGGATCATCGAGTCCAACCATAACTTTAGCACTAACCCATGTCCCTAGGAACCTCGTCTAAACACCTTTTAAACCCCTCCAGGGATGGTGACTCTACCACTGACAACCCTTTCCATGAAGAATTTTTTCCTAATATCCAATCTAAACTTCCACTGATGCAACTTGAGGCCGTTTCCTTTCGTTCTATCAGTTGCTACTTGGGAGAAGACCAACATCCTCCATGTTTCAACCTCCTTTCAGGTAGTTGTAGAAGCTCTAAGGTCTCCCCTCGGCTCCTGTTCTCCAGCTGAACCCCCAGCTCCCTCAGCCGCTCCCATCACCCTTGTGCTCCAGCCCCTCACCAGCTCCGTTCCCTCCTCTCAACTCGCTCCAGCACCTCAAGGTCCTTCTCAGGATGAGGGGCCCAAAACTGAGCCCAGGATTCGAGGTGGAGCCTCAGCAGCGCCCAGGACAGTGGCAGAGTCACTTCTCTTGATGATCCGTGTGGGTCCCTTCCACCTCAGGACATTCTGTGGTTCTACGAACATTGATCAGATCCCTCTCAGCTTCTCTTCTCCAGGATGAGCAGCCCCAGCTCTCCCCGTCTCTCCTCATAAGATGCTCCAGGCCCCTCATCATCTTCGTGGCCCCTGCTGGCCTCCCTCCAGTAACTCCTTATCCTTCTTAAACTGGGGAGCCCAGAGCTGGTCGCAAAATCCAGGTGCGGCCTCACCAGGGGAGGAACAACCTCCCTGACCTGCTGGTCACGCTCAACGCCCCCCGGCACCGGTGGCCTCTTGGCCGCGTTGGTGACTCGCGGCCAACCTGTTGGCCACCAGCACCCCCAAGGCCTCCTCTGCAGGGCCACGCTTGGCAGAATTTCGCTCACATTTTCAGCAAAAAGATGAAACGTCACGGTGTCCGGGACACTCAGTTTGATTTCACACTCACCCGGGCAAAACGCAGCTGGTTTTACTCCATTTTTTAATGTATTTAGTGGGGGAAAAAGGAAATATTGGGCTTGAACTTTGGTGCATGAAGAGGGATTTGCCGCCGCCAATCTAGCAACAAAAATTGCCAAAAATAACAGGAATGGGCAAGAAAAATATCTAAATTCATCTCTTTACTCCACGCTCTAGAAACTCCGCACCCGGGTTGAGTTTGTCCAGAAGCACCAGCCCCTTCATTTCATTTTTTGCGTCGGTTAAAAGGAAAATATTCAGCTGAAAGTAGCTGAAAAGGAGGAAAATGCCCCGATTTGGGAAGGGAAAGGGGCTGGTTGGCACAAGAGCTGCTTGGAAGACATTGGATGACCCAGTGCAGCCATTGGGAACATAGATATATATTTATAGATATTTATATATTTTAAATATATTTTAATATATTTAATATATTTTTAATATACTTATATTTTTAATATATTTAACTAATCTTTATATATTTAGATATATATTTATATAATTTTGTATCTATTTTTATACTTTTAATATATTTTTGATCTATTTTTATATATTTTTAATATATATTTTTAATATATTTTTATCTATTTATATTCATAACCTGTCGATCATGTTCAATTTCAACCGCAGAAGCTCCATCAGAATAAATCTAGAGAAGCTGGCGAGGATGGAACCAATGACAAGAGATAAAATCAAACCAAAAATTCCAGTTCGGACCAAACCAAGGACACCGGCTAAAAAAAAAAAAAAACCAACCCTCAGAATCTCCCCATTTTGACCCAATTTTTTTTAAAAAAATCAAATTTTTCGGTCTCCCAGCAGCCTGGGACTTGGTTCAGCTCCTCAAAAATCCACCGCCAGCTATTTTTAAATTATTTTAAATTATTTTTTTCCTGCTACATTAATTTGCCACTGCTGTTTAACCCATCGCCCGGCCCTGGCGCAGAGATTTTGGTCAAAAAGTGGTTTTTAGCCCCAATTTCTTGCAAGACGCGCCACTAATAATTTGGTTTTTTGAGCAGTGAAACTCCTTTTTGAGTGATTTTCAGCTTCCAGAACCCCCAATTTGTCCTGACAGCAAATTCTCCTCAGCGACGCCCCAAAAAATTTGATTTATTTCCTAAGCTCATAAGAAAAACTCAAGATTTGGGGGGTTTTGGACACCTGTTTGCATTGTCCCCAGCACCGAATAATTCAGTCCGGCCAAGTTGCCCTCAAAACAATTAATCCCCATGATCTGAAATTCAATTAAATTCTGTTTTTTCTTCTCTATTTAAAATCAAAAGTTGGATTTTTCCCAGAAATACCTGATTTTTCATCACTCTCTCAGCTCCATTTGAACACCTAAAAATCACTCCAGGGCAGAAAAAGCGTCAAAAAACAGGATTTTTGCTGCAAATCTCGTAACGATGCGACAGCTGGAGGGAAAATCCATCCCTGACCTGGCGCCCAAATCGCACCCGGTTCCCGAACGGGGCAGAAATTCATTCCCTGCGAAGCCGCGTTACGTTATTTTTTTGACCCTGGGATGAAGATTAATTAAGCCCCGGGTGGTGCTAAAGCCTGACTTAACCTTGCACCCTAAAACAAATTGTAACTGTAAAATTCCTGGGTTGTTGTTGTAGTAGTAGTAGTAGTAGTATCAGAACTATTATCAGTGTTAATTATTTCTGATTTTATAATTATTTATTTTACTATTATTTATTATTTTATAATTATTTTAATAATTATGCAGCTCTGTATTATTTACTATTATTTATTATTTTATAATTATTCTTTTATTACAATATATTATTTTCTCCTCATTATTTTTTATTTTATAATTAAGTACGCAGCTCCACATTATTGGTTTTTATTATTTATTAATTTATTATTTATTATTTTATAATTATTATTATTTATAATTTATTTTATAATTACTTTAAGAAGTACACGGCTCCGTATTATTATTATTATGAATTATTTTTATTTTATAATTGTTTTAAGAAGTACGCAGCTCCGTATGATTATTTTATTATTATTTGTTATTATTTGTCATGATTTATTATTTATTTTAGAATTATTTTAAGATGTAAACAGTTCCATATTATTATTATTATTTATTATTTTATGATCTATTATTTTTTAATTTTATAATTATTCTAAGAAGTACGCAGCTCCATATTAATTTTTATTATTTATTATTTTATTATTATTAAATTTATTATTTTTATAATTATTTTAGGAAGTACACAGCTCCATATTAATTTTTATTATTTATTATTTTATTATTATTAAATTTATTATTTTAATAATTATTTTAGGAAGTACGCAGCTCCGTATTATTTTTATTTTTGTTATTACTATTAAAATTTTTTATTACTATTTATTCTGCAACGATTTTACGAAGTCCGCGACTCCATCCAATGATGCTCCCACCTCGGGCTTTACATTTTTCATGTTTTTCCCACGTTTTTCCCGCTTTACCGGGACGTTGCAAACGGGGCCGCGCAGTTTGACGAGCTCTGTGCTTAATGAGGGCGGGTCATTAAAACCAGGAGCTGGCTCCTGAGCGGCCAAAATTCCACATTTTCTGCTGCCGGGGGTCGGAACGATCCCAAATAATATTGGAATTAGTGCTGGGGGTGGAGCTGCCGGGAGGGGTAAAAAGGGGAAAAACCAGGAATGAGATGAAATTTCTGGGAAATAAAGAGGGTTTGATGTGGGAGGGACAGGACGAGGGGGTCAGAAGGAAATTAATACATCAAATAAAGCAAATGAATCAATGAAATAAAAATAAAAAACTAAATGAAATTAATTAATTAAAGTAAGTGAAATAAATAAATGAAGTGAATTGGTGAAATAAATACGATGCAGTGAGTAAATGAAATAAAGGGAGTAAACAAATGAATGCAATAAATAAAATAAGAGAAATAAATAACTAAAGGAAATAGGTAAATAAATAAGTCAATGGAATAAATAAAATAGAAATAAATACATGAATGAAATAAATAGATGCAATAAATACAGGAAATAAATAAATGAAATAAATAAGATAAATTAATGAATACATGTAATAAATTAAATAAATGAATGAATGAATAAAAAATGCAATAAATAAAGGAAATAAAGAAATAAATGACATAAATAGGATCGATTAATGAACTAAATTAATGAAATAAATAAAGGGATAAATAAATAAGATGAATAAATGAAATAAATAAATAGCGTCAATAAATGAAATCAATCCATCAGCTAAATACAATAAATGACTGAGGGTGTTTGTAACGGAGGCCGCAGGCAGCGCCGCGTCCATCCAGGGCCGCAAATGAGCAAACGGCCCTCGGGGTCCCGAAGCGCCTGGGCCAAAACCGACGGATTTCGCCCCAAATCGGCGTCTCCGATGGGATCTGGGCACCAGGCGTTGAACAGCATCGCTGGGCGGGGCTAAATTGCCGTAAAATCCATTTTGGAGACGCCCATTTGCAGCATTTTGTCGGAATTTCCCCCCGTCCTGGGGGCCCCGGCACTGTCTGGCGCAAAACGCGACTCGCCAAAATTCACCAGCCCCATTTTCACATTTCTCTGCTTTCTCCATCTCAAATTGCAGCTCAAAGCACGTTTCAGGTCCCCCCCGTCGCGAGTCACCCGGTTACAGAGTGTTTTCGAAAGGTCGCGTGCCCCAAAACGCTGTTTTTATCAGAAAAATCCAAGCAGGGCCTTGGAGCAGTTTCTTAAAAAGCCCAATTTTTCAGGTTTTTTTAATGCATTTTATCAGTTTTTACCCCTTAGATGGAATCCGGGAATTTCTCCCAGTTCCTCACAGGACGCACCGTTCAATATTTCCGTTATTAAGCAGAAAAATAAATATATTTATGATGAGAACCACTTTTTATCTATATAAAATATATAGATATGAGTCTTTAGCTGCATTATCCAATTATATCCATCCAATATATAAATTCTTGAATTACTATACATCTATAAAATATATAAGCATATCAGTATAAAGAGTATATAAGTATATACCAATATATCAATATATATCTGTCTTTATCCACATTAACCAATTATATCCAGCCAATATATTGATTATTCGATGATTGTTTGATGTATTTGATATCTATATATGTCTTCACCCACATTATCCAGTTAAATCCACTCTATATATATATATAAAATTGGATTATTATATATATTACATGGATATAATTGGATAATGTGGATGGAAACATGTATGAAATGTCTATATGTATATGAACAACCTATATATAGAGAGGATATAGGGGGGTAGACGACATATGGAGAGATGATATCTCTAAAAAATTAATGTATAATATATATCGGATGGTTATATTGGATATATTATACTATATATGTGTTCGACTGATATATGGATTTAACAGTATGGATGGAATATTATATGGCTATAACGTACCCATATAATAGATCCAATGGGTAGATATAATGTAATATATCCAAAATATCCAATAGATGTATTTTTAATGTATATATCTCTCCAACCTACACGTCCAATCAAACAGATCCAACGGCTGGATGCGACGTAATATTTCCATACATCCAACATATTGTCCCACCTCCCGCAATCATTACCCCCCGTTTTTTTATCTCCTTCCTCGAACTTCTGCACTTTTCTCAAAAAAAACCCAACTTTTCCCGAGTTTTTGGCTGTTTCCCCTCCTCCCCAAGGCTGATAATCCACATTTCTCTCTGACAATCGATCCCCAAATTAAAGCATTTCCCTCCAGTCTGGGGAGCCCCTTCCTGCCAAAAATGGGGATTTCTTGCAGATTTCACAAAGCGACGCAGCCACTTCCACCCAGGTTGAACCTGGGTTTAGACCCAAAATCCCCATAATTCTGGTGGCGGAAAAGGGGATTTTGTAGCAATAAATACATTATATTGATATATATATATAGCTATACATATATCGCTATAATAGCAATATATAGTGCTATAGTTATTGCTATTATAATCTACGCTCTATAATATAAAGCAATATAATCATTATTAGCAATACATTCTATTGCTATAGAGCGTATATTATACAATATTTCGGTTTTATCGAGTTTCTATCAAGTTTCTATCAAGCAATTGATTACACATGTGTATGACACATAATTCTATATCCGACCCAAACTATTCAACAGTTCTGTGACCCTGTGATGTAGTTATTTAATTCTTTTAGTTATTTTATTCTTTTCGTTGCTTAATTATTTCAGTTATTTGACTATTTATAAGTATACGCATATATCACATTTATATTATACGTTACATAGCAATGTTATTATACTGCTGTATGCCGTGTATTTCTAGACTATAAACCACCTATTTATTATATATATTGTATTTATAAATATATGTTTATAGCACTAAATACAGTACATTGCTCTCTACATATAACAAAAAAGGAGGGAAAGCCAGTTTTAGGAAGCCAGGAGGGATTTAGAGGAATATATCTGAAAAAATAAAAATAAAATAAAGAAAAAGAAGAAGAAAAGGAAGGAGAAGAAGGAAGAAAAGGAAGAAGAAGAAAAAAAGAAGAAGAAAAAGAAGAAAAGGAAGAAGAAGGAGAAGAGGAGAAGGAGGAGAAGGAGGAGGAAGAGAGAAAGAGAAAGAGAGAAAAAGAGAAAGGGAAAGGGAAAGGGAAAGAGAAAGAGAAAGAGAAAGAAGGAGAAAGAGAAGGAGGAGGAAGAGAAGAAAAAAAAGAAAAAGAAAAAGAAAAAGAAAAAGAAAAAGAAAAAGAAAAAGAAAAAGAAAAAGAAAGAAAAAGAAAAAGAAAAAGAAAAAGAAAAAGAAAGAAAAAGAAAAAGAAGAAAAAGAAAAAGAAAAAGAAAAAGAAGAAAAAGAAAAAGAGAAAGAAAAAGAGAAAGAGAAAGAGAAAGAGAAAGAAAAAGCAAAAGCAAAAGCAAAAGCAAAAGAGAAAGAGAAAGAAAAAGAAAAAGAAAAAGAAAAAGAAGAAAAAGAAAAAGAAAAAGAAAAAGAAAAAGAAGAAAAAGAAAAAGAGAAAGAGAAAGAGAAAGAGAAAGAAAAAGAAAAAGAAAAAGAAGAAAAAGAAAAAGAATAAAAAGAAAAAGAAAAAGGAGAAGGAGAAAAAGAAGAAAAAGAAAAAAATGAATCAACATAAACATAAAAAATAAAAAGCATAATAAAAATAGACATGTCAGGCTGGAGCGGGGGAGCCGTCCCCAACGCCCGGCGAAGCCGCGAATCCACGTCCCCCCAGCGCCCCAACCTCCCCGTACCCCCCAAGTTATCCCGGCAAACCCAAAGAAACCGCTTAAATCTCTTCTTTTTTTTTTTTTTTTTTTTTTTTTCTTCTTTCTGGGAATCCATTCGCCTTTAATGAAGCGAAACCCCCATCTCGGCGGAGCCGCCTCATCGAGCGCGATGGTTTTGTGCCCATTACGGAAAGACAATTACGGGAGTAATTGGAAACGCCGGCGGGAGCCGCCAGGAACCCCCATAAATAAAAATATTCCCCTTAATAAGCTGCGCCGGGGGGGGGGGGTGGGCTGAGAAAATCAACATAATTACAAGCGAAGGAAAAACAACCAGCGGGCGGCGAAGAGTCCCCGAGAAAACTTCAGCTTTGGGCCAAAAAAAGGCAGAAATCAAGATTTTTTTTTCCCCACCTGGACGGAGCTTTTTGGGATGTTCCCCCGCCGGGGCGGGGGGGTTTTTGCTCGTCCGGGCTGAAATTAAAGCCAAAAATACCCGAAAAATGCCATTTTTTTCGCTCGCGGGCACGTCGTCCGCTAACACAAATTCCCGCACAACAGGTTGTTGGGTTTATTTTCCCTACGCACGCAATTATTTGAGCCAAACCCGGGTTATCGTAGCGTTAAAATGAGGGTTTGAGGGGTGCTTTTGCTTGGTGGAAGAAAGAAAAAGGGGTGTTTTTTTTTTTTCCTAAAATCGAGGGGGTTTGCCCCAAAATCTGCCCCGTGGCCCCGTCCCGACGCGGCTTTAGCGGCTCCTGCAAAGCAGTTTAAAGCAAAAAAAAAAACCAAAAAGCCTTTGAATTGGGGTTTCCACCCAAAAAAAGCTGCTCAGGCAGCAAAAAAGGGGCTTCGAAAGAGGAGTTTGCGCCCCAAAATGTCCTTAAAATGGGGCTTTGCACCCAAAAATGTCCTTAGAACGGGGGTTTGCGGCAAAAAAATCCTTAGAACTGGGGCTTAGACCCCCCAAAAAGTCCTTCAAAAAAGGGTTTGCACGCAAAAAAAAGCACTTTAAACACATGTTTGCACTAAAATAAACCTTAAAAAAAAAGGAATTTGCAGGAAAAAAAAAAGCCCCTTCTAAAAAGGGCTTGCACTAAAAACCGGCAGCTCTGGACCCAAAAAATGCACTTTGAACAGGAGTTTGTGCCCCCAAAAAGTCGTTCAAATGGGTTTGCAGTAAAAAAAACTCCTTCAAACGGTGGGTTTGCACCAAAAAAGTGCTTTAAGCGGCGCTTTGCACTAAAAAATGGCCTTTGAACGGGGGGTTGCACCCTAAAAAGTCATTTACAGAGGCATTGGCACCCAAAAAATCACTTTAAATCCGGGGTTTGCACCAAAAAAATCACTTTATATTGGGAGTTTGCTCCAAAAATGTCCTTGAAAACGGGGGTTTGCACCCAAAAAATGTCCTTTAAAGAGGATTTTGCACCGAAACCCGCATAGGGAATTCTATATTTCACATTTTTAGAGATATATTTGTTATAATTTCGTTCCTATTTGGAGTCTCGGGCGGGTGGAGAAGCCGACGATGCTGGAACCACCCAAGCCCTGATAAAATTACTCCCCGATATTAATAAAATTCTCCCCCAAAATAATAATATACCCCTCAAAATAATAAAATACTCCAAAATAAATCATAAAATACTCCTAAATAAATCATAAAAATGCCACGAAAAATAATAAAATACCTGCCACAAATAACATAACGGCCCGAATAAATTTAAAAATACTCCCCGATATTAATAAAATTCTCCCCCAAAATAATAAAATACCCCTTAAAATAATAAAATCCTCCTAAATAAATCATACAATACTCCTAAATAAATTACGAAATGTCATAGAAAATAATAAAATACCTGCCAAAATTAATAAATTATTCCAAATAAATAATAAAATACTCCCCAAAATTAATAATACCCCCCCAAAATAATAAAATTCCCCTCAAAATCATAAAACCCTCCTGAATAAACCATAAAATCCTCCTAAGTAAATAATAAAATGCCATGAAATACAAATACAAATACAAAAATACTACAAAATACTACAAAAAATAATAAAATATTCACCAAAAATAATAAAATAGACCAAATAAATAAGAAAATACTCCCCAAAATTAAGAATATACCCCCCAAGGAATACAATACCCCCCCAAATAATAAAATGCTTTACAAAATAAAATAAACCAGCCTCACAAAATCATAAAATACCCCCCAAAAATAATAAAATATCCCAAATAAATTATAAAACACCCCAAATCTTGACTCTCATTTAAAAACCACGTGCGGTTTTTCCCATCCAGGTCGTTATCGCAGAACGAGGTCGACAATAAAACACTTTTATTTTCTTTTTCTTTCCCTTCCGGGGTGATTTTCCAGATCCTATGGAACCCAACCCACGCTGAGACTTCATGTTTCATTAATATATATTTTTTTTTTCTTAATATATCTATTTTTAATATTAATTTTCCACATTTCTCCTCGGTCCCCGGTTATTTTGTTCTCAATGGGGCTCTCACGATTCTCCCCGTCATTTTTTGAGCCTTCGCTGCAACATTAAATAACGTTAAATAATAACAAATAATAACAATATTAAATAATATCAAATAATATCAAATAATATTAAATAATAATATTAAATAGCATTAAATATTATTAGATATTATTAAATATTATCGAATATTAATAGATCTTATTAAATATTATTAAAAGTCCTGCAAATCTTCATGCACAAAGATCCCGGAGCTGCAAATCCCCCCGTTCCTGCCATAGATGCTGCCGGCTCCTGTGGGATGTTGGGCAAAATTCTTGCAAATTTTGGGGACGAAACTGGGTGATTTGGGGAGGTTTGGGGGTTAGTGGTGGAGGAGGGAATGGGGTTGGGGGGGGTGGCGGGAGCGTGTAAGGAAACGTGTAAGAAAACGTGCAAGGGAGTGTGCAAGGGAGTGTGCAGGGAGCGTGCAGAGTGTGCAAAGGAGTGTGCGAGGGAGTGAGCAAGGAGCGTGCAGAGTGTGCAAAGGAGTGTGCAAGGGAGTGTGCAAGGGAGCGTGCAAAGGAGTGTGCAAGGGAGTGTGCAAGGGAGTGTGCAAGGGAGCGTGCAAAGAGTGTGCAAAGAGTGTGCAAGGGAGTGTGCAAGGGAGTGTGCATGGAGCGTGCAAGGGAGTGTGCAGGGAGCGTGCAAAGAGTGTGCAAGGGAGTGTGCAGGGAGCGTGCAGAGTGTGCAAAGGAGTGTGCAAGGGAGTGTGCAGGGAGCGTGCAGGGAGTGTGCAGGGAGCATGCAAAGAGTGTGCAAAGGAGTGTGCAAGGGAGTGTGCAGGGAGCGTTCAAAGAGTGTGCAAAGGAGTGTGCAAGGGAGTGTGCAGGGAGCGTGCAGAGTGCGCAAAGGAGTGTGCAAGGGAGTGTGCAAGGGAGTGTGCAGGGCGCGTGCAAAGAGTGTGCAAAGGAGTGTGCAAAGGAGTGTGCAAGGGAGTGTACAAGGGAGTGTGCAGGGAGCCTGCAGAGTGTGCAAAGGAGTGTGCAAGGGGGTGAGCAAGGAGCGTGCAGAGTGTGCAAGGGAGTGTGCAGGGAGCATGCAAAGAGTATGCAAAGGAGTGTGCAAGGGAGTGTGCAGGGAGTGTGCAAAGAGTGTGCGAAGGAGTGTGCAGAGAAGGACGAATGGGAGCTGGAGGTGTGCAAGGGGTGTGCAAGGGAGTGTCCAGGGAGTGTGCAAAGACCCTGCAGGGGAACAGGCATTGGGGAATGAACGGGAGCTGCAAGTGTGCAAAGCAGCATGCAAGGGAGTGAGCAGGGGAACATGCACGGGAGGATGAGCTGGAGGTGTGCAAGGAAGTGTGCAAGGAGTGAGCAAGGAGTGAGCAGGGGAACAAGCACTGGAAGATGAACAGGAGCTGCCGGTGTGCAAGGGAACGTGCAGGGAGGATGAAACAGGAGCTGCCGGTGTGCAGGGAAGCGTGCAGGGGAGTGTGTAAGGGAGCGTGCAGGGAGTGAGCAGGGGAATGTGCAGGGAAGGATGTATGGGAGCTGCAGGTGTGCAAGGGAGCGTGCAGGGGAACAAGCATGGGGGGATGAACAGGAGCTGCAGGTGTGCAAGGGAGTGCGCAAGGAATTGTGCATGGGAGTGTGCAAGGAACAAGTGGGGGAACATGCATGGGAGGATGAACAGGATCTGGAGGTGTGCAAGGGAGTGTGCAGGGGAATGTGCAAGGACGATGAAATGGGAGCTGCAGGCGTGCAAGGGAGCGTGCAAGGAAGTGCGCAAGGAGTGTCTATGGAGGACGAAGCGGAGCTGCAGGCGTGCAAGGCAGGAGCTGATCAGCCCCACACGATCCCATCGCCCATGGGGCTGATCAGCCCCACACGATCCCACGGGACTGGCCGAACTGGGGCAAATTCAGGGGTTCCCGCACCCGGGGACTGGGCTGCACTGGGGCAGAGCGGAGAGGCTGCGGCCACCACAAATCTTCATTGCTAGGAGGATTATTATTATCACCATCATCATCATCATCACTATTATTATTATTATTATTATTAATAATAATAATAATAATAATAATAATAATAATAATAATAATAATAATAATAATAACTGCATGGGAACTGGTATAATGTGAAAAAGGCTCTGCAATTATATATAAAATATATACAGTTGCACATATATATAAAATACATAATTCCACCTATTTATTATATATAATCATATATATATAATCATATATATCATATATATCACGTGTATTGCCTATATTGCCTATATTTTCTATATTATATGTTAGTATATAATGTATAGGATATATTATATATCTCATATGTCATAGTAATGTATAATAAATAATTTGTAATACATAATGTGTAATATGTAATATGTAATATATTATATATTATATATCATATATTATATAATGCATAACACATAATATATAATGCATAGTAATAGTAATATATAATATGTATTATAAACATACATAGTTAATAGTTCATTATATAGAAATAGCTCATTATTTGTCTTAATAGTTCATGATATCTGATCTATACATTACATTACATTACATCATATTATATTATATTATATTATATTATATTATATTATATTATATTATATTATATTATATTATATTATATTATATTATATTATATTATATTAACTATATTATTTACTATATTATATACTATATTATATTATATTATATTACAGATTATATATTACTCATACAACCTATGCTATCTATATATCATATATGATGAATATACAGATCTACTATATTCTATACATATACATTATATATCATACATTATACAGATCATACTGATAATCTAGATTATACAGATAATATATATAATATAAAATATATTATCTATATCTATCAGTATATAATATGTATATTTTTTATATCTATGATATATTGTCTATGTAATTATACACCATTTATAATACGTATATTTTGATGTATTTTCACACACATATAATGTAAATATATATTAAAGTATATACTATAAATGGGCAGAAAACCAGTTTTTATACATATTACATATTATGTATTATATATTCTAATTTATATTCTACATCATATATCACATAGCACATATGACATATTCTGTAAGTATTATATGTATTTTATGCATAATCCCATGGTCCAGCCCATATTTTTACAAAAAAAATCTGTATTTTCAGTGAAAACCCGCAGTTCAGCCCCTCCGGACACCCAAAAAGCTGCAAAAAACCCCAAATCTCTGCGGCGCGTCACCCTCCAAACCCAAATTCACATTATTTTGACTTATGACAGAGCTGAGATTGATTTCCAGGGTCGGGATCCGGCACACGAGGAATTTCCTAGAAATATATAATAATAATACCTGAGATATTTGAGATATACTGAGAAATTCTAATATTCGAGATTTTTGAGAAAAATCTCCTTTCCAGGGACCTATTCTGTTCAATTCTATTTAATCCAAAGTGAATTTGCTCAGAGATTTCCTCAGGGTTGGCAGAAATAGAGATTTTTACAAGAAAAAAACAGATTTAGAGAAGCGCGACTTCGGCTCGAACAAGACTTTCCTGAATTTGCAAGAATTTTCTTCCTAAATTTCCAGAATTCATTTTCCTGAATTTCCTAAATTTACTGAACATACTGACTTTTTTCCTGAATTTCCTGAATTCATTTTCCTGAATTTCCTAAATTTCCTAAATTTCCTGAATTCATTCTTTAATTTCCCAAATTTCCCAAATTTCCCAAATGCATTCTCCTGAGTTTCCTCAATTTCCTGAATGCACTGACTTCATTTTCCTGAATTTCCCAAATTCATTTTCCTGAATTTACTAAATTCCCTGAGTGTACTGACTTCATTTTTCTGAATTTCCTCAATTTCCTGAATGCACTGACTTCATTTTCTTGCTTTTCCCAAATTCCACTTCCCGAATTTCCTTCCGTTTCCTGAATTTCCCGCCTTCCTTTTCCCGAATTTCCTGCATTTCCAGGATTTCACTATCTCAGCGCCGCGGCTCTTTGGCGAAAACCCGATTTCTTGTGAAACAAAATCCCCTTTTGCCGCGACATCCCGAGACCCCGATCACAAATTTGGGGCAACTTTAGAGCCTCCAAACCTCACTCTTGATTTTTCCCAAAAAATCAACCCCGCATAAGCCAAAACCAAAGGTATTTGGTACTTTTCAACCAAAAATACATTTATTATTTGACACAAGAGCATCCCACTGCGCAAAGAAGGAGGACACAGGACGCAATTCCCCGAAAATTTTGGGTGACGGAAAAGCAAAAATGAATTAATTTTCCAAAACAATGTTTGCATCCCACTACCCCCATGTTTTTATCTCCTTTTTCGGAAAAGTTTTATTTATCCAGCGGCGGCGACGGCTTCACAAACATTTCCTGCAGGGAGAAGCACACCCCCCGAAAGGAGATTTAATTAGCAAAAATCTCGTTAGGCAAACGAAATTATCCGTAAGACAATCCTCCTCTGGACAGGGGGTGCGATTAAGCGAAGCCGTTAATTGCGAACGGGTTTTTTGGGGAGGGGTTAATGGGAAGATCCCCCTGCGCTCGCCGAAAAGCCTTTGAGCGTCTCATCAGCACCGAGCAAATTGTGAGGTTTTTCGTTTCAGCGCCCCAAAAAATAGGAAAAAAAATTACAATTTGGAGGTGCGCACGCAGAAAAACCCCACATTTAGGTGAGGTCAGAGTGGTACCTGCCGGGACTGTCGGCTCACATCACGCCGGCGTGAAAATGTGAATTTTTTAATGGAATTTCAGGTATTTTGGCGTAATTTCTAGCTCTTATTAAGGCTTTTTTTTACCTTAAGGCTGCGGGCGCGTTCACTCTGGTCCCTAATGACACCCGGGAGTGCAGCAGCATCCCCGTGTCATAACGATAACAGTGCTCGTTTCATTTTAGCGTCCCTAAAATACTGATTTTTTCCCCCAGTGATGCTTTTTTCCCGCCTCCATCGGTTCCCAAGAGACGCCTGCAGGAAAGATGCAATAATTTTGTGTCGCCACGCAAAAAATTGGGAACTTTGGGGGTTTTTTTAGGTGCGGTGTGAAGATGAGGTTGCCAAAAAACAGCCCGGGGATGCACGGACCCCCGCTGCATCCCCCCCAAATATTAATATTCTATTAATATTAAATATTAATACTATATTAAGATAAAATATACAATATTATAGAACATTCTTCAATATATATTGGGAAGTAGCATGTAATATGACGTAATAGTCCCTAATATATTATATTCTTCAATACATTCCATCAATATATTCCAAATACTATATATAAAAAATATATATATGGGTAATACAGTAATATATTGTATAATATTCCATACATATGAATATCATATTCTACAATATACTCCCCTAATATATTTCCCAGTATTATATATTAATTTTTATATAAATCTACAAAATATATATTTAATACTCCCCAATATATAGGTATTTCCTGCGGTGTTTTTCAATTTTTCTGCCTTTTTTTTAATTTTAAATTGATTTTTAAACCAAAATTTTAAAGTTCATTTTCATTCCCAGCCTTGGGCAGACCCATAATTACTCGGTTTATTTAAAACCTGGTTTTATTAAGAACCTGGTTTCATCAGAAAATCAGATTTTGCAGATTTTGGGGTGTCCTACGAGCACCTTTGCTAATTTGGGTGCAGCACTGAGGTCGTTAATTTGGGTGCCCTAGGAGGACCTTTGCTAATTTGAGCGCCCCGCTGAGGTCATTAATTTGGGTGCCCTACAAGGGTCTTTGCTAATTTGGGTGCCCTGTTGAGGTCATTAATTAGGATGTCCTGCAAGGACTATGGCTAATTAGGGTGCCCTTCTGAGGTCATTAATTGGGTGCCCCGCTGGGGTCTTTTGTTTGGGTGCCCTGCAAGTCTCTGCTAATTTGGGTGCCCTGAGAGGGTCTTTGTTAATTAGGGAGTCCTGCAAGGGGCCATTGCTAATTTGGGTGCCCTCCTGAGGTCGTTAATTTGGGTGCCCTGTGAGCATCGTTGCTGACTTGGGTACCATCTCATGGTCTTTGCTAATTTGGGTGCCCTACAATGGTCTTTGCTAATTAGGGTGCCCTGCAAGGACCATGGCTAATTTGGGTGCCCTGCTGAGGTCATTAATTTGGTTGCCCTACAAGTGTCTTTGATGATCTGAGTACCATCTCATGGTCTCTACTAATTAGGGTGCCCTGCAAGGGTCTCTGCTAATTAGGATGCCCTGGGCGGGGGGTCTTTGCTAATTTGGGTGCCCCCTTGGGATTGTTGTTTATTTGGGTGCCCTTCTGAGGACATTAATTAGGGTGACCTGAGAGGATCTTTACTAATTAGGGATTCCTGCAAGGGCCATTGCTAATTTGGGTGCCCTACTGAGGTCATTAATTCGGGTGCCCTACAAGACTCTTTGCTAATCTAGGGTGCCCTGCAAGGACCGTTGCTAATTTGGGTGCCCTCCTGAGATCATTAATTTGGGTGCCCTATGAGCATCATTGACCATTTGGGTACCATCTCATGGTCTTTGCTAATTAGGGTGCCCTGGAAGTATCTTTGCTAATTTGGGTGCCCCACTGGGGTCACTAATTTGGGTGCCCTCGAAGGATCTTTTCCTAATTTGGGTGCCCTACAAGGGTCTTTGTTAATTCGGGTGCCTTGCTGGGGTCTTTGCTAATTAGGGTGCCCTGGAAGTATCTTTGCTAATTTGGGTGCCCCACTGGGGTCACCAATTTGGGTGCCCTGGAAGTATCTTTGCTAATTTGGGTGCCCCACTGGGGTCACCAATTTGGGTGCCCTACAAGGGTCTTTGCTAATTTGGGTGCCCTACTGGGGTCTTTCATTTGGGTGCCCTGCAACGATCTTGCCAACTTGGGTGCCCTCGAAGGATCTTTTCCTAATTTGGGTGCCCTGCAACGATCTTGCCAATTTGGGTGCCCCATCAGGATCTTTTCCTAATTTGGGTGCCCTACAAGGGTCTTTGTTAATTTGGGTGCCCTGCAACGCTCTCGCCAATTCGGGTGCCCCATCAGGATCTCTTCCTAATTTGGGTGCCCTACGAGCACCTTTGCCAATCTGGGTGACGCAAAAAGATGCTCCCAGGGCAACACCCATCCCTGGACCTCGGACGTTTTGGGTGCTGCACCCCAAAATCCCACGAGGAGCGTTCGAGGCGCATCCTTGTGGGGGGACCAGGCAGTTCCCGGATCCCAAAATCCTCCCCCCGCAGCCCCTTAATGGCTCCGCTCGCGCTAATTGTACAAAGCTAATGGGGGAAGGCGCTGGAGGGGAAATTAAGAAAAAAAAAAAAAAGGGTAACGGCCATCAGGGCAGCAATAAACCAAAATTAATGGTGCGTGGGAAGGAATCATGTCCACTTAATACCGGCTTGGAAACGCTAATAGAATAATGGAATAGCGAGGGGTTCGCTCTGCGCGGAGGGGAGCGGCACCGAAAACACCTTCTGGGGGGGTATGTTTTTTTCTCCTTTTTTTTTTTAATTATTTATTTCCATTTTCGTCTCCATTTTTATTTTCTTTGGGTTTTTTTTAAATTTCTATTTTCTAATTTTTCAGTTTTCCTTTTGCTCTTTATCTTTTTCCTGTTTCCCATTTCCTTTTCATTTTTTTCAAATTTTCCCTTTTTTTTTTTTTTTACCAAATTTCTTTTTTTCCTGCTATTTTCCCTTTCTTTTCCCACTTGAAAAAGCAAATCCCAACCATTCTCCCTCCACATCGAGGAGAAAAACCCCACCCAAACCTCAACCGCAGCAGCACCACATCGCCCAGGGATTCCCAATCCCCATTTTCAGCATCTCGACTTCATCCCAGCAAAAATTTAATTCATTCTTCATTCTTCATTATTTAATTTTTTTTTTGTAGCAAAGCCCTTAATTCCAGGAAAACTGGAATTAAAAGCGGATGTGGAGTATTTATATGAAGCTGTGTCAATGCAGACGTGACAACGGCGCCGGCGCTTGGAAAAATCTCCAATACGTGACGGGGGACACAAAAAAATAATCAGCATTTTCCAGTCAACTACACAACCAAAAAACCAGTAAAAACCAGGGGGGTTTGTTAATATACCAAATCATACTGGTTTTTTCCAATGGGAAAAATCTTAATTTTTCACCCTAAAAATGCCGGGAGGGGGGATAATTATTATAAAATGGGGATGATGGATCATCCCGGGCTGGACCAGGGATGCTCCAGCATGGAGGAAAAATTACAACCGGGCCCAGATATCCCCAATTCCGGGATTTTTTTCCCCCAAAATTCACGTTATCCAGATGGAAAACCCACCCGGGATCGCGGGCACGACCTGTTTACATCCCCCCGAAAACAAAAACGAGGAGTAAGTGGGAAATAAACCCGGACGGGCCGTCCCGGCCGCAGGTCGGGTTGCAGGATCCGGCCCCGCCGGGCGATTTTTGGGGCTATTTTAAGCCGAGATCTCGTTTCACCAACAATTTCTCCGGGTTTCATGTGACGCAGAGCCCGAAAATAAACGGGCGGCCGCTCCCTCGTCTTACAGGGAATTGAAACACGAATTTTAAATATTCAAAATTATCCTAGTATAATTAAAATGGAAATATAACAACAATAAATAGAATAACACAGGCGCTCAGATAATTGATACTAATGATTTTTCTCATTTTAGGTTATTTATAGGAAGGCGAATAAAAGCAGCAAAGGGCAAAAAGCACTTTGGATTTGGGGAAATATTTGGAAATCCCATTAATTAAAATACACGGGATTACTGAGATTCAGTGTGTGCGACCACGGAGAGATTTGGGGGATTTTTACCTGATTTGGAGAGGTTTAGTTTAATTTTTTAAAAAATTTCTGTGGGAAAAGTTCTTTTTATGCTGCTCTCCAGGCAGGACTGGATCCCACCAGCCGCACTCTCGGGGTATTTTTACCCAAAATTGTGACGCTCTGTGCTCCAATGTACCAAAAATCGCTTGGAAAATTATTATTTGCCGATTTTCTTTTTTCTTATTTGCTGCCGCAATGAGCCCAATGGTGACTTTTGCTGTTTAGGGCCAAAAATCTCCAATTTAGGATTATCCCCCATCCTCCCCGGAGCTGCTTATTATTATTCTAGATTGAAGTAATTTCATATTATACTTATGAAATGATAAATTTAAAGAATTTCACTAAAATATCCTGAGCTGTCGATTGAAAATGATCATTTATCCACCAGAAAAATCATTTGTATCTCTCGTGGAAGATCAAAATACCACTTTTTGCAGTGAAAACCCGCCCGGCAGCAAATCTCAAAGTTCTTTTTGATGCTATTTCTGCAATTTTAGGGAACTCACCTCCACGTTATTTTGTTTCTTTGCTTTGTGAAATTTGAAATTCAGGTTATAATTAAAAAAAAAAAAAAAAAAAAAGGCACCGGGACGAAGATTTTTGCAGGAATCTGAGCACCCGGCAGCACGCGGGTGGATCCAAACGGGGTTTTACCCCCAAAATTGCCCTTGGAAAAGTGATCTTTATGGGTAAATACCCGAGTGGGTCAATGTGCAGCCCGCGGAGGATGCGCCGATTATTTTTTCCCCCAAAAAACGACGCGTTCCCTCCACTTTCCCACTTGATAACTCCCTATTATGAACCAATCCGCCGATAATTTTCTTGTGTAAACCAACCAACCCGTGATTTTTTTCTATTACGAATCAATCCATAGTTGTTTCTTTTATTAGGAATAAATTCAAATTAAATCAGATTTCATCGGATTTTGGTTCAATCGCCAGCGCGTGTCCCCCGCTCCCCAAAACCGAGCAGGTATTTCGAGCCGGCGCAGCTCGTCTCATCCCCGGCGATTAATTAAATTAGCACAAAGAGGGGCTTGTTGAGCGGCCCCGGCCTCGCCGAGTCCAGCCGGGGAACAGGAAACAAAGGGGCTGAATTTTGGCTGCGGGGCTGGAGGGTTCGGGGTGTCCTGGGTCTGGGGTCGCCCCCGGACGGCGAAAGAGCTCGGGGGGTTTGCTAAGGGGGTTTTGTTCTGGGAGTTTTGTTACAGGGGGTTTGTTAAGGGGGTTTATTAAGGGGGTTTATTAAAAGGGTTTATTAAAGGGGGTCTTGCTAAGCAGGGTTTTGCTAAGGGGGTTTGGCTAAGGGGGGGCTTATTAAGGGGATTTTGCTATGGGGTTCTTCCTAAGGGGGAAGGAGTGTCTTGCTAAGTGAGGTTTGCTAAGGGGGTTTTGCAAAGCGGGGTCTTCCTAAGGGGGCTTTGTTAAGGGGGTCTTTGCTAAGGGGGTCTTGCTAAGCGGGGTTTGGAAGGGGGTTTTATTCAGGGGGGTTTGCTAAGAGTGCTTTGCAAAGCGGGGTTTATGAAGGGGGTTTATTAAGGGGGTTTTGCTGGGGGGGGTTGCAAAGGGGGTGTTTGCTAAGGGGGTTTGCTAAGCAGGGTCTTGCTAAAGGGTTCTTGTTAAGGGGGGGTTGCTAAGGGGAGTTTGCTAAGTGGTCTTCCTAAGGGGGGTTTTCTAAGCAGGGTCTTGCTAAGTGAGGTTTGCTGAGGTAGGTTTGCTAAGGGGGTTTTGCAAAGCACGGTCTTCCTAAGGGGGCTTTGTTAAGGGGGTCTTATTAAGGGGGTTTTGCTAAGGGGGTCTTATTAAGGGGGTTTTGCTAAGGGGGTCTTGCTAAGCAGGGTTTGCTAAGGGGGTTTTGCTAAGACGGGTTTGCTAAGAGGGTCTTATCAATGGGGGTTTGCTAAGGGGGTCCTGCTAAGCAGGGTTTGGAAGGGGGTCTGCTAAGGAGGGTTTGCTAAGGGGGCTTTGCAAAGCGGGGTTTATTAAGGGGGTTTATTAAGGGGGGCAGGTGCTGAGGGGGTGTTTGCTAAGCAGGGTCTTGCTAAAGGGGTCTGGCTAAGCAGGGTTTGCCAAGGGAGTCTTGCTTAGGGGGTCTTATTAAGAGGGTTTTGCTAAGTGAGGGTTTGCTAAGAGGGTTTTATTAAGGGAGTCTGGCTAAGCGGGTTTGCTAAGCCGGGTGTGCTAAGTGGGCTTGGCAAAGCGGGGTTTGTTAAGTGGGGTTTGCTAAGGGCAGTTTTGCTAAGCACGGTCTTGCTAAGGGGATCTTGCTAAGCAGGGTCTTGCTAAAGGGGTTTGCTAAGGGGGTCTTATTAAGAGGGTTTGGCTAAGGGGGGCTTGGAAGGGGGTCTTATTAAGGGGGTTTTGCTAAGCAGGGTTTGCTAAAGGCGTTTGCTATGTGGGGTCTTGCTAAGGGGGTTTTATTAAGAAGGTTTTGCTAAGGGTGTTTTGATAAGGGGGTTTGCTAAGCAAGGTCTTGCTAAGCAGGGTCTGTTAAGGGGATCTTGCTAAGGGGGTTTGTTAAGGGTGTCTTATTAATGGGGTCTTGCTAAGGGGGTCTTTGCTAAGCGGGGTTTTCTAAGTGGAGTCTTGCTAAGTGAGGTTTGCTAAGGGGGTCTTATTAAGAGGGGTTTGCTAAGGGGGGGTTGCTAAGGGGGTCTTGCTAAGCAGGGTCTTGCTAAGGGAGTCTTATTAAGGGGGTCTTGCTAAGGGGGTTTTGCTAAGCAGGGTTTGCTAAGGGGTTTTGCTAAGGAGGAGTTTGCTAAGGGGGGGTTGCTAAGCGGGGCCTTGCTAAGGGGGTCTTATTTAAGGGGTCTTGCAAAGGGGGTGTTAGCTAAACAGGATTTGCTAAAGGGGTTTTGGTAAGTGAGGATTGCTAAGGGGGTCTTATTAAGGGGGCTTTGCAAAGCGGGGTTTATTAGGGGGTTTTGCAGAGCGGGGTTTATTAAGGAGGCTTTGCAAAGCGGGGTTTATTAGGGGGTTTGCAAAGTGGGGTTTATTAAGGGGGCTTTGCAAAGTGGAGTTTATTAAGAAGACTTTGCAAAGCAGGGTTTATTAGGGGGTTTTGCAAAGCGGGGTTTATTATGGGTTTTGCAGAGCGGGGTTTATTAAGGAGGTTTTGCAAAGCGGGGTTTATTAGGGGGCTTTGCAAAGTGGGGTTTATTAAGGGGCTTTGCAAAGCGGGGTTTATTAGGGGGCTTTGCAAAGCGGGGTTTATTACAGAGGCTTTGCAAAGCGGAGTTTAAGGGGGTTTTGCAAAGCGGGGTTTATTAAGGGGGTTTTGCAAAGCGGGGTTTATTAGGGGGCTTTGCAAAGTGGGGTTTATTAAGGGGCTTTGCAAAGCGGAGTTTAAGGGGGTTTTGCAAAGCGGGGTTTATTAAGGAGGCTTTGCAAAGCGGGGTTTATTAGGGGGTTTTGCAAAGCGGGGTTTATTATGGGTTTTGCAGAGCGGGGTTTATTAGGGGGCTTTGCAAAGTGGGGTTTATTAAGGGGCTTTGCAAAGCGGAGTTTAAGGGGGTTTTGCAAAGCGGGGTTTATTAAGGAGGCTTTGCAAAGCAGGGTTTATTAGGGGGTTTTGCAAGGCGGGGTTTATTATGGGTTTTGCAGAGCGGGGTTTATTAGGGGGCTTTGCAAAGTGGGGTTTATTAAGGGGCTTTGCAAAGCGGGGTTTATTAGGGGGTTTGCAAAGCGGGGTTTATTCAGGGGGCTTTGCAAAGCGGGGTTTATTAAGGAGGCTTTGCAAAGCAGGGTTTATTAAGGGGCTTTTGCAAAGTGGGGTTTATTAGGGGGCTTTGCAAAGCGGGGTTTATTACGGAGGCTTTGCAAAGCGGAGTTTAAGGGGGTTTTGCAAAGTGGGGTTTATTAAGGGGGCTTTGCAAAGCGGGGTTTATTAGGGGGTTTGCAAAGCGGGGTTTATTAGGGGGGCTTTGCAAAGCGGGGTTTATTAGGGGGTTTTGCAAAGCGGGGTTTATTATGGGTTTTGCAGAGTGGGGTTTATTAAGGGGGCTTTGCAAAGCGGGGTTTATTAGGGGGCTTTGCAAAGCGGGGTTTATTAAGGGGGCTTTGCAAAGCGGGGTTTATTAGGGGGCTTTGCAAAGCGGGGTTTATTAGGGGGCTTTGCAAAGTGGGGTTTATTAAGGGGCTTTGCAAAGCGGGATTTATTAAGGAGGCTTTGCAAAGCAGGGTTTATTAGGGGGTTTTGCAAAGCGGGGTTTATTATGGGTTTTGCAGAGCGGGGTTTATTAGGGGGCTTTGCAAAGTGGGGTTTATTAAGGAGGCTTTGCAAAGCAGGGTTTATTAGGGGGTTTTGCAAAGCGGGGTTTATTATGGGTTTTGCAGAGTGGGGTTTATTAGGGGGCTTTGCAAAGTGGGGTTTATTAAGGGGCTTTGCAAAGTGGGGTTTATTAAGGGGGCTTTGCGAAGCGGGGTTTATTAAGGGGGCTTTGCAAAGCAGGGTTTATTAGGGGGTTTTGCAAAGCGGGGTTTATTATGGGTTTTGCAGAGCGGGGTTTATTAGGGGGCTTTGCAAAGTGGGGTTTATTAAGGGGCTTTGCAAAGCGGGGTTTATTAGGGGGTTTGCAAAGCGGGGTTTATTAAGGAGGCTTTGCAAAGCAGGGTTTATTAAGGGGCTTTGCAAAGCGGGGTTTATTAAGGGGCTTTGCAAAGCGGGGTTTATTAGGGGGCTTTGCAAAGCGGAGTTTAAGGGGGTTTTGCAAAGTGGGGTTTATTAAGGGGGCTTTGCAAAGCAGGGTTTATTAGGGCAGTTTGCAAAGCCGAGTTTATTAGGGGGTTTGCAAAGCGGGGTTTATTAAGGGGTTTTAGTGTAAATACTATCAGCGGGTCCTTCGGCTGTTTGGGGTGGGAACATGAAAACCGGAGGAATGGGGAAAAAAACCCCAAAATTATGGTTTTGAAGTGGTTCAGGGAAGGGGGAATGATTTAGTGTCCCAAAAAAGTGAAGCAGAAGCCTGAAAATTGGAGCGGGATCGATAAAATCGCAGCGGCATCCCGAAAATTGGATGAGCATCCCTAAAAATGGCACCAGCATTCCAAAACATTCCACCTGCATCCCCAAAATTGCGCAAATATCAATAAAACTGCACCAGTATCCCTAAAAATTGGACCAGTAAATGGTACCAGGATCCCTAAAATTGCACCAGATTCCCTTAAAATGGCACCAGGATCCCGAAAACTGCACCAGAATCCCTAAAAACAGCACAAAGATCCGCAAAATTGCACAAATATAATTAAAGCTGCACCAGTAGCCCCAAAAAGGCACCAGTATCCCTAAAAATTGCAGCATTATACCTAAAAATCGGTCCAGTATCCATAAAAATGGCACCAATATCCCCAATAATTACACCAGTACCCCTAAAAATGGCACCAGTATCCCCAGTAATCGCACCGGCATCCCCAAAATTGCACAAATATCATTAAAAGTACATCAGCATCCCTAAAAATTGCACCAGCATCCCTAAAAATGGCACCAGCGTCCCTGAAAATTGCATAAATATCCCTAAAAATTGCACCAGAATCCCTAAAATTACACCGGCGTCCCTGAAAATTGCACAAATGTCATTAAAACTGTACCGGTATCCCTAAAATTGCACCATTATCTGTAAAAATGGCACCAGCATCCCCAAGAATTGCACCAGCATCCCCAAAATGGCACAAATATCACTAAAAATACACCGGTATCCCCAGAAATGGCCCCAGTATCCCTTAAAATTGCACCAGCATCCCATTTATTATTTATTCTTTTTGTCTTCTTATTACTTATTACTTAATTATTACTATTTATTACTATTTCGTACTGGTTGAGATAATAATAATAAAAAAATAAAAATAATAAAATAAATCAATAAATAAAATTTAATAATAATAGCAATAAACTAACATTAAAATATATCATTTTTTTAACTCCTCAAGAAAAGTTAATATGCTCAGAATCCAGATTTTTGGGGGCTGTTAAAATAATTTTATCTATAATTGGGGTCCCACTCGTCACCTCTGCACTGATTATTTCTAATTACTTATTACGAGTTGATTAAGTGGCCAATAAAATAAAAGAGCTGGAGGGGTTCAGCTCATGGACCTCGTTCAGTGCAGCGGAAAAGGGCTGGAAAAGCGGGGAAAAAGAGAAAACAGGGAGAAAAACCCAAAAACTCAAGCGGGTAAAAGTCTTTTTGCTGGGGTAAAAAACGAGAGAAAAAAGAGAAATTAAAGGAGAAAAAGGGGGGGGAAAAAGCCAAAAACAGAAGAGAAAAAAGGGGAAAAGAAGAGAAAAAAGGGGAAAAGGGGGAAGGAAGGAAGGAAAGGGGAAAAGGGGGAAAAATCAATAAAAGGGGGAAGGGGGAAATAGTGGAAAAAGGAAGGGGAATGGGAAAAGGGGAAAGGAAAAAAGGAAAAAAGGAAAAAGGAAAAAGGAAAAAGGAAAAAGAAAAAAGGAAAAGGAAAAAGGAAAAAGGAAAAAAGGGAAAAGGGAAAAAGGGAAAAAGGGAAAAAGGGAAAAAGGAAAAAAGGAAAAAAGGAAAAAAGGAAAAAAGGAAAAAGGAAAAAGGAAAAAAGGAAAAAGGAAAAAGGAAAAGAGGAAAAAGGAAAAGAGGAAAAGAGGAAAAAAGGAAAAAGGAAAAAAGGAAAAAGGAAAAAAGGAAAAAAGGAAAAAAGGAAAAAGGAAAAAAGGAAAAAAGAGAAAAAAGAGAAAAAAGAGAAAAAAGAGAAAAAAGAGAAAAAAGAGAAAAAAGAGGAAAAGGAAGAAAAAGAGGAAAAAGAGAAAAAAAGAGAAAAAAAGGAAAAGGAAAATATACTAAAAAAGTGGAAAAGGAGAAAAAGGGGGGAAAAAAGGAAAATAAAAAGGGCAAAGGGGGATTCTCCTGCTCCAAACCTTGTTCGGTTCACAAACCCGCCCTCGATAAAATAGAAAATCGGGATGAAATAACCAGGAAGTTGTGAAACCGCTGGAAATGGGATTGTTGGCATGGGCTGGATGGGATTTCTGGGGGAAAGTGAGGAAACCAGGAGTCGGGAGAACCTGCCCAGAGGTGGAAGGTGCAGAGAACTGCAGCGGGATGATCTGGTTTGGGGCTTTTATTGGAATTTTAGTGGCTTTTTGGTGGAGATTTGGGATTTTCCAGCCTGGTTAGAGCTGGGGGGACGGGGACACTGAGGCTGGTGGAGGCACAGAAAGGAAAATAGAACTGGCTAAGAAAAAGTCAACAAAAATAGAAAAAATAAAATAAAGACTAAAATAAAAAAATAAAATTAAAATTTAAAATAAAAAGCCGCGATTAAAATTAAAATAAGAAATTAAAATTAAATTTAGATTAAAATTACAAAAAAGAAATTAAAAGAGAATAAAACTTATCTAAAATAAAAATTTAAAAATAAATGCAAAAAAGAAAAAAGAAAAAAGAAAAAAGAAAAAAGGAAAAAAGAAAAAAGAAAAAAGAAAAACGAGAAAAGAAAAAAGAAAAAAGAAAAAAGGAAAAAGGAAAAAAGAAAAAAGAAAAAAGAAAAAAGAAAAAAGAAAAAAGAAAAAAGAAAAAAGAAAAAAGAAAACTAAATAAAGACTAAAATGACAAATAAAAAATTAAAACAGAATAAAAATTATATAAAATAAAATAGACTAAATTGACAAATAAAAAATAAAAATAGAATAAAAATTATTTAAAGTTAAAAATAAGCTAAAGGCTGCAATAAAAAATAAAAATAAAATTAGAAATAAAAAATAAATTAAAATAAAGGCTAAAATGACAAATAAAACCATCAATAACAAATAAAGCTGTAGACGTGGTTTATAGCAGACGTGGCCGCTGGACTCCATGATCTTAAAGGTCTTTGCCAACCTAAGTGAAGCCGTGATGCCACAATTCTATGAAAATTAAAATATCAAATAAGATAAAAAATAAAGTTAAATATAATTAAAAGTAAAATAAAATTTAAAATTAAAAAACTTTAAAATAAATTTTAAAATTAACTTTAAAATTAAACTTTAAATTAAACTTTAAAAGTTCCCACGAAGCCTCATCCTCCTCCCAAAGCCTCCACCCCATCACTCCCTGGGATCATCTGCATCTCGTCGACCACCACGAGCCCCCCCAGAGCAGCACCCACCGCAAAAAAAGCCCTTTTTGTCTTTAACAAATAAAATCAAATACAAAACCTTGCACCAGAAGCTCCCAAATATTCACCGAACACGAATTTCCACCCAGGTGGGGCCCGAAGAGGGTTTAATTTTCCCTTTTGGACACGCAAAGGGCAAAAAAAAATAAAGGTCTAACCCCATCCTGTGGATTAGTATTTTGAGGCGGCACCTTCACGAGCCGATTAACGACGCCGGGAAATAATTTAATTTTTTCGGTAATTTGCTAACGCCCCCGGTGGCGGCGGCGGCGGCGAAAATTCTTTGGGAATCGAGATATTCGATGGCGGGTGGGATAGGAAATTTGATGGAGAATGGGCCAAATTATCCCCAAAAATGTGAATTAAAAAACGGGGGGGAGGGAAAAGTGATTTAAAAGTTCAGTGGAAAAGCAAAAAAATCACCCAAAATGCAAATTTGCCCCGTTGCGGGGACGAGTTTCATGCGTGGGATCAAACTCGCTCCTCCCAACTTTGGGCGTTTACTTAAAAAAATATATTTCCTTAAAAAAAAGGCAATTTTCTTAAAAATAGGCAATTTCCTTTAAAAATGAGATAAATTCCTTTAAAAAAAAGGAAATTTCCTTTAAAAAAGGTGATTTGCTTTTTAAACGGGGAAATTCCTTTAAAGAAAAAAAAACCCCAATTTTCTTTAAAAAAAGGGTTTCCTTTAAAAAGGAGATGTCCTTAAAAAAGGTGATTTCCTTTCTTAAAAAAAGGCAATTTCCTTAAAAAAATGAGATTTCCTTAAAAAAAAAGGAATTTCCTTTAAAAAAAGTGAATTCATCTTTTTTAAAAAAAAGGTGATTTCCCTAAAAAAATGTGATTTCCTTTTAAAAAAAAGTGGTTTCCTTAAAGAAAAATGTGATTTCCTTTCAAAAAGGGAAATTCCCTTAATAAAAAAGGATATTTCCTTTAAAAAAGAGATTTGGTTTTAAAAAAGGAATTTCCTTAAAAAAATGAGATTTCCTTTTTAAAAAAAAAAGATGTCCTTAAAGGAAAAAGGTGTTTTCCTTGAAAAAATACGATTTCCTTAGCAAAAAAAGTGATTTCCTTTAAAAAAAGGTCATTTTCTTTAAAAAAAAAGAAATTTCCTTAATAAAAAAGGACATTTCCTCAAAAAAAAAGGAGATTTCCTCTCTGTCCCCACAATCCCGGCGGGACGCTGAGCATCACTTTTCGCCTCTATTTTCCCCCAGTCCCGTGACATCGGGGACGTTTAATGTCCCATCTCTCTCTAAAATGGGACATTTCTAAAGTTCTATATATTGAATTTGAAAATTCCGGGGGTCACGTGACCTTCTCAATGCTGTTTTTTGGGGGGGAAAAGGCTGCAAATTACCTTAAAAAATTCAATTTGGGGTTGACGGCGAGCGCAGCGTCTTCCCTGCCCAATGTCACCAATTAACCTCTCCCGTAATTAACCTCCGGCAATTAACTTGTGCCCCTAATGAAGGAATTAAGGGGAATTAAATGAAATAGCAGGGAGGGGAAAAAAATAATAAACCCGGGGGAATCCCAATCCCATCGTACGGCTTAAACCCCCCCAAATTATATTATTTTTTAACGCAAATCATCCAAATCTCAATTAATTCACCCAAATCCTGCATCACACTGAAAACAAATATCAGTTTGGGGTGGGGAGGTTAGGGAAAAAAAAAAATTTTTCCACAACCTGACAATGCCAAATGCGCCGAGTCAGCACTTTTGGCAGGCGCAATTCCCCAAAATTTCACACCGATTTCGAGGACTTAAAGGTAAAATGAATGAAATAAAAAGCAAAATCAAACGGTTTCGCCTCTTATTTTGTGCGTCTCTCCCAACCAACAGCTGCCCCCACGGCCCGGCCAAAAATAATCCGTGTGTGTGTGTGTGTCCCCCCCGGCTCCTTCATCTAATCTGGGAGTTGGAAAATTTCCTGGTGGGTTTTGAGTTTCCTGGAGAGGGATAAAAAAAAAAACAAAACCAAAAAACAAAATAAATCCTGGGAAGCGAGAAAAATTGGGAAGAGCCGGAACAAAAGAGCCCGAGCGGAGACGGGACGCGGGACGGAGCCGGGGGGGGGACGCGGAGCCCCCGCAAAACTTCCCCCGAGTCGCGCGACGCCGCACAAAATCCCACAGAAATTCAACGCAAATTCAAGATAAATTCTGAACACGCTCTAAACAAATTCGAGATAAATTCTAAACGAATTCTAAATAAATTCTTGATAATCGGAATTATTTTATAAACACACACCCCCCCCCCCCGCCCCACGTCGCTGTGAAGCTGCAAAAAGGGATTTTTGTTACGGTTCGGATGCGCCGGGGGGGTCCTGAGGAAATGGGGTGCACTGAAAAAAGTGGGTGCACCAAAAAAAGTGGGTGCGCTGGGGAAGGGGGGGGGGGGTATTGTTGAGCCCCGTCTGAGTGTCCCCCCCAAAAGTGGGTGCTGGGGGGGGCACCCTGAGGTGAAGGGGTGTGTGGGGAAGGTGGGGGGTGCAGACAAGGTGCCCCCGTTTTGCAAAATTTGCGGCTGCAAAATGAGCTGGTGGGGGATACAAATCACCCCGGGGCGGGGGGGATTGCAATTGTTTGGGGGGGGGTTGCAATGCGGAGGGGGGGCTGCACACCCATGGCAGGGGAACTGCAACCGGCTGGGGGGGTTGTAACTCCTGGGGGGGGGCGGTTTGCAAGCGGTTGGGGGGGTTGCAAACCCCCCAGGAGAGGGAATTACAATTGGTTGGGGCTGGGGGTGGGGGGGGGGGTTGCAACTCCTGGGGGGACATTGAAGTGGCTGGGGGGGCTGCAACCCCCTGGGGGGGGCCGAACTGTAACTGCTTGGGGGGGGGCTGAGAAGCCCCTGGGGGGGGCAGGAATTGCAACCAGTTGGGGGGGTTGCAACTCGTGGGGGGGCTGCAGACCCCCGGGGGGCTCCGCAACCGCTCGGGCTCTGCAGAGGGTGTTGCAACCGGCTTGGGGGGGGGGGGGGGGGGAACCCTTTTGGGGGGGCATTGCAAAGGATTGGGGGGGTTGTGACTGCCCGGGGGGGGCTGTAGCAAGTCCGGGGATGTTGGAACCGGCTGGGGGGGGGTTGAACACCCGCGGGGGGGGGGGCGCTGCAAGCGGCTGGGGGGAACCGCAGCGAGGCCGGGGGGTTTGCGACCGGCCGGGGTGGGGGAGAACCCGCCGGGGGGGGCAGTGCAACCGGCAAAGCGGGGGGGGGCAACCGGGGGGGGGTGCAGTCGGTTCGGGGACGTTGTAACCGGGAGGAGGGGGCTGCAAAGCCCCGGGATCACCGCGACCCCCCGGGATCACCGCGACCCCCCGGGATCACCGCGACCCCCCGGGATCGCCGCCCCGCCCGGGGGGGTCACCGCGGGAGCCGCAGCCGCCTGGAGGGCAGCCCGGAGCGGGGCGGGGGGGCAAGAACGGAGGGGTCGGGAACCGGACACCGGACACACACGCACACACACACACGCTGCAACCGCGGCCCGCGCCACCGCGCCGGGCGGGGAACGGCAAGTTACTTCCCGCACCGCCGGGGATGGAGAAGGGAGAGGGGAGGAGGGGGGTGTCCCCGCCACCGCCACACGTGCCCCGCCGGCCGGGCCGCTTTGTCCGCGGCGCTCGGCGCGGCTCCGCCCGCCCCCGCGCGGCGGCCCCGCCGGTGAGTGACAGCCCTACCTGCCCGCCAATCTTCATCACACCGACACCGGCCTGACAGCGCGGCCGCCGCTTCGCCGCCCGCCCGCCCGCCCGGCCCCGCCGCGCCGCCGCCGCCACGCCCCGCCCCGCCCCGCCCCGCCGCCGGGACACGCCCCCCGCCGCCCACAGGCCACGCCCCCTCCCGCCGAGAGGCCACGCCCCTCCCGCCGCGGACACGCCCCCCCGGACACGCCCCCTCGGCGCCTCGGCGCAGCGCCCCCTGCTGGCCGGCGCTACTCGCGCACCGCCCCCCCCCCCCCCCCACCTGCGGTGCTGCACCCCCCAGGGCGCGCTGGGACCCCCCCGGGCACCCCCAAACGGGCCCCCCAGCACTTGGGTGTCCCCCAGGGCACCACTCAGGCCCCTCCAAACATTTTTGCCCCAGGTAAATTTGTCCCCCCAAACACATTTGTCCCCCAAAGCGCCATTTGCCCCCATTTACCTCCATCCATATTTGCCCCCCCCAGACACCCCCAAATAGGCCCCCCCCAGCAGCTGGGTGTCCCCCAGGGCACCACTCAGGCCCCCCCAAACATTTGTCCCCTCCCAAATTTGTCCCCTCAAACACGTTTGCCCCCCAAAGCACCATTGGCCCCCCCAAACACTTACCCCATCCATATTTGTCCCCCCACAGCAGCATTTGCCCCCCAAACACATTTGCCCCCCCAAATCACATTTGCCCCCCCAGAGCACCATTTGCCCCCAAACATTTACCTCCATCCATATTTGCCCCCCCCAGACACCCCCAAATGGGCCCCCCCAGCACCTGGGGCCCCCCAGGGCACCACTCAGACCCCCCCAAAATTTGCCCCCCCAAAGACATTTCCCCCCCCCAAGCCACATTCAGAGCCAACCCAGTGACCTTCCACCCCTCCACACTCCAACCACAGACCCGCCCCCCTTAAATTGAGGGCACCCCAAAAATCCCACCCAGGCGCTTTGTGTGCTTCACTGGGAGCGCTGGGCACACTGGAGGCACTGGGGGAACTGGGGGCACTGGGGGCACTGGGAGCACTGGGAGCACTGGGGGAACTGGGGGCACTGGGGGCACTGGGAGCACTGGGAGCACAGGGGGCACTGGGGGAACTGGGGGCACTGGGGGCACTGGGAGCACTGGGGGCACTGGGGGCACTGGGGGAACTGGGGGAACTGGGGGCACTGGGAGCACTGGGAGCACTGGGGGCACTGGGGGAACTGGGGGCACTGGGGGCACTGGGGGCACTGGGAGCACAGGGGGCACTGGGGGAACTGGGGGCACTGGGGGCACTGGGAGCACTGGGGGCACTGGGGGAACTGGGGGCACTGGGAGCACAGGGGGCACTGGGGGAACTAGGGGCACTGGGGGCACTGGGAGCACTGGGGGCACTGGGGGAACTGGGGGCACTGGGGGCACTGGGAGCACTGGGGGCACTGGGGGAACTGGGAGCACTGGGAGCACTGGGGGAACTGGGGACACTGGGGGCACTGGGAGCACTGGGGACACTGGGAGCATTGGGGGAACTGGGGGAACTGGGGGCACTGGGAGCACTGGGGGAACTGGGGACACTGGGGGCACTGGGAGCACTGGGGACACTGGGAGCATTGGGGGAACTGGGGGCACTGGGGGCACTGGGAGCACAGGGGGCACTGGGGGAACTGGGGGCACTGGGGGCACTGGGGGCACTGGGGGAACTGGGGGCACTGGGGACACTGGGGGCACTGAGAGCACTGGGGGTACTGGGGGAACTGGGGGCACTGGGGGCACTGGGAGCACTGGGGGCACTGGGGGAACTGGGGGCACTGGGGGCACTGGGGGAACTGGGGGCACTGGGAGCACTGGGAGCACTGGGCCAGTGGCCGTTTGCAAAACCCCCTTTTTAATTTAAAATCTTGCTCCTCTCTTAGCCCCAAAAAATCCACCCCATAAAAAATATTTCAGGTCATGGTCAAAAACACCCGAGTGCTCGATGTCTGAGGGTTCTTCTGATGCGGGGCTGGTTCTTCTGCAGCGAGAACCCCAAGTTCACCCCTCGAGCATCCCAAGTTCATTCCTCAAGCATCCCAAGTTCATTCCTTGAGCATCCCAAGTTCATTCCTCAAGTATCTCGAGTTCATTCCTTGAGTATCTCAAGTTCGTTCCTTGAGCATCCCAAATTCAACTCTCGAGCATCCCACATCTGCTCCTCAGGCATCCCAAGTTCAATCCTTGAGCATCACAAGTTCTCTCAACCATCCCTCATTCCTCAAGCATCCCACATTCACTCAAGTATCCCAAGCTCGATCCCTGAGCGTCCTAAGTTCATCCCTCGAGTATCCCAAGTTAATTCCTCAAGCATCCTGTGTTTGCACCTCGAGGATGCCCAGTTCATCCTTGAGCATCCCAAGTTCATTCATTGAGTATCCCAAATTCACACTTTGAGCATCCCAAGATTGCTCCTCGAGCATCTCAAGTTCATCCCTTGAGTATCCCAAGTTCATCCCTTGAGTATCCCAAGTTCACCCCTTGAGTAGCCCAAGTTCAACCCTTGAGTAGCCCCAGTTCACTCCTTGAGTATCACACGTTTGCTCCTTGAGCATCACACGTTTGCTCCTTGAGCATCCCATGTTCACTCCTTGAGTACCCCAAGGTCATCCCTCGAGCATCCCGAGTTCATTCCTTAAGCACCCCAAGGCTGCTCTTTGAACATCCCAAGTTCACCCCTCAAGTATCCCAAATTCATTCCTCAGACATCCCCTTTTCATTTATTATCCCGAGTTCACTCCTCGAGTATCCCAAGTTCATTCCTTGAGCACCCCGAGTTCATCCTTGAGCACCCCAGGTTCGCTCGAGCATCCCGTATTCCTCGAGCATCCCCAATTCACTCCTCAAACATCCCAAGTTCATTCCTCGGACACCCCATTTTCAATTCTCAAGCATCCCAAGTTCATTCCCTGAGCACCCCAAGTTCATCCCTCATTCCCCTCCCAGCAGTGAAAACGACCCCTCTGCCATTTTCAGAACATTTTTTCCTCCAGGAAAAGCGGTTGGACGTGGATTTTTCCTCCACAAACGTCAAAACCGCTTCTTCCCCGCAGAGCGTTTTCCAGGGGTTAATTATCACCCCTCGTTAAAAACCAGACACCTGATTTCCCAGCTGAACTGGCTCCTCTTCCACATCCAGGATCACCAGAAAACCTCCCTGAAATTAACCCCCCTTCACCCAGGACTCCTTAAAATTTGGCGATTTTGTCATTTA
Organism: Caloenas nicobarica; assembly: GCF_036013445.1. NCBI lineage: Eukaryota > Metazoa > Chordata > Aves > Columbiformes > Columbidae > Caloenas > Caloenas nicobarica. The sequence goes on along the minus strand of NC_088270.1, from coordinate 6,244,695 downwards.
TCTCCCCCAAAACCGGGGCGCAGGCATCTCGGCGGAATATTTTTTTTGCGCGCTCAAAGTCGGTCTCGTAAATATCTAATTACCGCGAACTAATCAGCCCATATCCAAAAGCGCGCGGCCGGATCCTTCGCAAAATGCCGAGCGCTCAGAGCGAGTTTGCTAAAATATTCAACATTTGGCAAGCGCGGCGACGTGGATAACTGGCAATATTTACATTTTTTACATAACGGGCTGCGGGAGAAAACAAATGACAGCAAATCGAGCGGTTTAGTCTCCGGCGTTCAACTGCTCCTCCATAAATAATTCAATTCTCTTTCCAAGATCGCGTTATTGCTCGTGTCGGATCTCCCGGAGAAAACTGTGACGGGATGCGCTGAAAAATATATAAAGGCGAAGGCGAGTAAATTATTAAAGGAGAGATGTTAAAAACAAGACGGGGTTTTAGGCTGGGCTCTTAAGGCTGAGCTTTGCGGCTGAGCCCGGCTTAAGCACTGCATAAAATTGCAGGTTTGCTCCCTGGGACGACGTCCGACCCGCTTGGGAGTTGAAAGATGCTAAAAAGGGATTTTTAAATGAAATTTAGGACTTCTTTCCAGTAGGATGCTGCTTCAAACTGTCCCAGCTCAGACAAATTTTAACTATTTCTCTCACGGAGAATCTCTACTAAATCTCATTTCTCTCCACTTACGGGACTTCAAATCCCCCCCAGGGTCAACTCCTCTGCCTAAATATATTTATTTTTACCTCCACATGTGATTTTCCTGGGAATAAGAAGAGTGGACCCAAAACGATTTACGGCACCAAGGCGACGGCGCGATTTTTGTGTGTTTAAAATCGTCTCGGACACACAAATTAACACAAGTAACGCTGCACAGATTTGACAACTATTAATAGATAAACCGACGGAACGATATAATTAAAAGATTTTGGGATAATCCAGGATGTATTAAGAATAAATTATAGATGCTGGGACGGGTCGATAACCCCGGAGGTTTTCCCGTGCAAGATTAAATAAGATTAAAGTTTATTTCTTGTGCAGGATTGATAATAAAGAAGTTTAAGCCAAAAAAAAAGGATTTTTCCCTGTCGCTGACTGAGCTGGGATCAAGTGCGAAAATACTCGAAAAAATGGGATTTCTCCCCTGTTAATGGTGATATTTTGGGGTCCTTCCAGAGGAAAAATGCTGAATAAATGGCAGATTATATAAATTTTCATGAGTTTTTGCCACCTTCCCCCTTTAAAATGTTGAATTTCAAGGCGTGATAAACCTGTGGCTGGTTCTACGCAAAGTTTCCGCGAGCGTCCCATCGACTGAGCCTTTCGCAAGCATTTCCAGGGGAAAAAGTTTTATTTGAAAAGAGGATTTGGACGTTTAAGGTGACTCAGCTCCAGCTTTGGAGTCTGTTTTCTGGCGGCCGGTTGAGATGGGGATGGGCTGGGGGGAATAAAGAAAATGTAAATAATCCTAAAGCTCCACCTTGTAAAAATAGGGGAATGTTGGCGGAGAGATGGTCACAACTCTTTAACGATGCAAATTGAGAAGCAGCCATCATAACGAGGGAGCTCTGCTAATTCGCCGACAAGTATGCAGATTTCAACACCGACTTATTTGTTTTATTTAGCAATAAATTTAATCCCGGCTCCCTGAAGCACAGAGACGGCTGGACTATAAATGTTGAATTTTGAGCAGCTTTCCTTCCGTAGGTTGGTGTCATCTTTGATCTTGCCTGAAATTACATCTAGAAAAGTTTGCGGGGATTGAATTCTGCTTTTTTACAGCCCTCAAAGCATTTGGTTCGCTGCCTTTAAATGCTTTTCTTTTTTTGCCCAGGTGATCCAAAAGGATCTTAAAACCCGTTCATACAATTGGCTCCTGGAGTTATCTCAGGGACTTGGACCTGAGGAAACCAAAGAGCCACAGAACATCCCCACAGGCAAAAAAAAAAAAAAGTGAAATAAGTTTTATGCATCCTTTGGGAATAAGTTTTCACATCCTTTGGGATGCGAAGTTCCTCAGGTCCAAAACCAAAACCTGAAATAAAATGATGCCCTTGGAGAACGTGGTTTTGGAAGGACCACCAGGCCACGACGCAGCAGAAAGCATTCACCTCCTATTTTTTTTTTCAGCCCATCAGCAACTAAAAAATGAGGTTGGAGTTGAGGAGAAACACCTGAGCAGGGAGGTCAGTGCAGCCCATGAAGTCCCCAAGGGGAAGTCCCCACGGTGAAGTCCCCGAGCGGCGGGTTGGTCCCCATGGCTGGGCTGTCCACACGCGGTGGGACGCGGCCGTGAGTTGACCGAGCGCCCTGGCGGCTGAGTACGTGAGAACGTCCTTTTTCCCAACGACCAGTTGTGGTCGCTCTCGCAGGAGCACAATTCGGATTATCTTTCTCTAGCTGGTGGCAGAGATCAATTTTAATTGACCTGACAGGAAACGAGGGTGTAAGACTTCAAACAACATTCGAAAAAATCATAAAATGGGATATGAAGCCACTTTTAAAATGAAAAAAATAAATCCCAGCCCAGCGACAGGAGATACCTCTAAAAATTGTAATTCAGTCCAGCAAATTTGTAGATCAGTACGAATATCAGTACAAATAAAACCTTTTGATACTTGGCTTTCCAAAGTGATTTCCCTAAAAAGCCTACAAAAAAAGGTCCTGGCGTCGTCCTCTGGGGATGCTCAAATGTCATCGTGCCCACACACGGTGACGTTTCCCCGTGGGGTCAAAACTCCCAGGTGATATCGCGACAAAATCTGGTCCGGCCAAGGAGAGGAACCACCTGAGAGGCTGAAATTGGGTTGGCGCAACTGGTGCAAGTGATGGAGTGGAGGCGAAGCTCAAGGACGGAGCGAAAGAACTGATGGAAAATGGAATTTAAAAGGTTGAGAAGAAAAAAAGTCAAGAACAGGGCCTGGGGAGATGCAAAAAATTATACTTTGCTTTTATAGCGGGATTCCCAAAGGTGCTAAAGCCCACGGTGGGATATTTTTCCAAGAAACTTCTATATTTCTCCAAGAAATTTTCCCAGTTGCGCAAAAATCCAAAATTTAATTTGGGGGTAAAAAAGCCACGTCCCACGTGCTCCAGAACATATGAAGGGCAACACCGTGGTTTTTGGAGGAAGCTCCACGCAGCGTTTTGACCTCGCTCCTCCAGGCCCAGCCGGTTCACATCGCGACTAATTTCCCCACCGCCACACGCAAATATGGAAAGAAATTTATTTTTTTAAAAAAAACCAAGAACAACAAAAGCCGCATCATTTCCGACATGCTGCCTGGGGAGCGAGGGGGTAAACATCAATATATGGCAAATGGAAAAGCGTGAGAGCAAAGGAGTTGTGAGAAGTGGAGAATAAAACCAGAACTAAAACTGCAAACAGGCTCAGTTGCCAAAAAAAACCACAGATTTTTGACGGCCGCACTCACACCACACAAATTTGGGCCATTTTGGGAGATATTGGACTGGAGGAAAGCAAATGTCACTCCGGTCTTCAAAAAGGGCAAGAAGGAGGACCCGGGCAACTATAGGCCGGTCAGCCTCACCTCCATCCCTGGGAAAGTGATGGAACACCTTATCCTTGGTGCCATCTTAAGACATATCAAGGATAAGAGGGTCATCAGGGACAGTCAACATGGCTTCACCAAGGGGAAGTCGTGTTTGACCAACCTCATAGCCTTTTATGAAGACGTAACAAGGTGGATTGATGATGGCAGAGCAGTGGATGTGGTCTACCTTGACTTCAGCAAAGCATTTGACACCGTCTCCCACAGCATCCTCACGGCAAAACTGAGGAAGTGTGGACTGGATGATCGGGTAGTGAGGTGGACTGCAAACTGGCTGAAGGAGAGAAGCCAGAGGGTCGTGGTCAATGGGGCAGAGTCTGGTTGGAGGCCTGTATCTAGTGGAGTGCCTCAAGGGTCAGTTCTGGGACCAATACTGTTCAATATATTCATCAATGACTTGGATGAGGGAATTGAGTGTACTATCAGCAAGTTTGCTGATGACACCAAGCTGGGAGGAGTGGCTGACACGCCAGAGGGCTGTGCTGCCATCCAGCGAGATCTGGACAGGCTGGAGAGTTGGGCGGGGAAAAATTTAATGAAATATAACAAGGGAAAATGTAGAGTCTTGCATCTGGGCAGGAACAACCCCAGGTTCCAGTATAGGTTGGGGAATGACCTATTAGAGAGCAGTGTAGGGGAAAGGGACCTGGGGGTCCTGGTGGACAGCAGGATGACCATGAGCCAGCACTGGGCCCTTGTGGCCAAGAAGGCCAATGGCGTCTTGGGGTGTATTAGAAGGGGGGTGGTTAGTAGGTCGAGAGAGGTTCTCCTTCCCCTCTACTCTGCCCTGGTGAGACCTCATCTGGAATATTGTGTCCAGTTCTGGGCCCCTCAGTTCAAGAAGGACAGGGAACTGCTGGAGAGAGTCCAGCGCAGCCACGAAGATGCTGAAGGGAGTGGAGCATCTCCCGTGTGAGGAAAGGCTGAGGGAGCTGGGGCTCTTTAGCTTGGAGCAGAGGAGACTGAGGGGTGACCTCATCAATGTTTATAAATATATAAAGGGTGGGTGTCACGAGGATGGAGCCAGGCTCTTCTCGGTGACAACCAACAGTAAGACAAGGGGTAATGGGTTCAAGCTGGAACACAAGAGGTTCCACTTAAATTTGAGAAGAAACTTCTTCTCAGTGAGGGTGACGGAACACTGGAACAGGCTGCCCAGGGAGGTTGTGGATTCTCCTTCTCTGGAGACATTCAAAACCCGCCTGGACGCCTTCCTGTGTAACCTCATCTGGGTGTTCCTGCCCTGGCAGGCGGATTGGACTAGATGATCTTTCGAGGTCCCTTCCAATCCCTGACATTCTGTGATTCTGTGATTCTGTGATATTGGGTGCTCACGGCCAACCAACGTCCCACCGTGGATGATCAGTGCCCGTCAACCGATGCTTTCCAATAAAGAGCCGTGATCGACCGTGCGATTGTGACAGAATCACCGTGGACATATTACAGGCACATTAAAGCCTGATGACCGGCCAGTGATTAATGCTGTTATGGATGCCAAAAGAACTAATGATGAGGAGCCACTTAACGTGAAGCGCCGGGGGTTTCATCAGTGTTGACTCCGCGGTTCCTCGCCAAAAAACTCTGGGGTTGGAAGGGGGAAGAGGGTGACGCGGGGAAAAGCGAGAGGTTTCCAGACGCAGTCACACCAAGAGGTCCCAAATTGATGCTCTTTTCAGGATAAGATTGATGAGAAATCGCGTTTCTTGGAGAAACATAGAAGTTTCTTGGAAAAATATCCCACCGTGGGCTTTAGCACCTTTGGGAATCCCGCTATAAAAGCAAAGTATAATTTTTTGCATCTCCCCAGGCCCTGTTCTTGACTTTTTTTCTTCTCAACCTTTTAAATTCCATTTTCCATCAGTTCTTTCGCTCCGTCCTTGAGCTTCGCCTCCACTCCATCACTTGCACCAGTTGCGCCAACCCAATTTCAGCCTCTCAGGTGGTTCCTCTCCTTGGCTGGACCAGATTTTGTCGCGATATCACCTGGGAGTTTTGACCCCACGGGGAAACATCACCGTGTGTGGGCACGATGACATTTGAGCATCCCCAGAGGACGACGCCAGGACCTTTTTTTGTAGGCTTTTTAGGGAAATCACTTTGGAAAGCCAAGTATCAAAAGGTTTTATTTGTACTGATATTCGTACTGATCTACAAATTTGCTGGACTGAATTACAATTTTTAGAGGTATCTCCTCTCGCTGGGCTGGGATTTTTTTTTTTTTCATTTTAAAAGTGGCTTCATATCCCATTTTATGATTTTTTCGAATGTTGTTTGAAGTCTTACACCCTCATTTCCCGTCAGGTCAATTAAAATTGATTTCTGCCACCAGCTAGAGAAAGATAATCCGAATCGTGCTCCTGTGAGAGCGACCGTATCCCTGCCAGAGCTGTTACAAACCCTCGCCAATTGTTTTAACTTTCTTTTCTTATGGATTTCTCTTCAGAGAAGGGCAACTTAGTGCTTCCCAAACCTCCGCATCCTCCAAGAAGTCAGGGGGAACTATTTAACCGCCCGTATTTCCAGCGTAGAAAGCGGAGGGGGGGATTTAAATAGCTCTTGTTTACCCGCACAGAGGTATTTTTGGAGGGTAATCGGATCCTCTCGACGCCTTCGCTTTGCTTTCTCGGGCTCCACATCCTCCAACCCCATCCCTGCACCTGTCCCAGTTTGTATCCAGGCAAACCCCAACGGGATGGGTTTTCCCAGTGGGCTAAACTGGGCAGCTCCCAGTTCAGCAGGAGGGATTTGGGCTGGAAAACCATCTCCGAGGCATCAAAACTTCATCCAACGAAGAAGAAATAGAAATAACGGGCACGGAGGGCGAGCGGCGCTCAGGGGTCCAGCCGTGCCTGCCTCTACCCATCTCTTAAATCAATTAAAACTGGAATATCCTAAATTAAAAAATCAATTACATCCACTAAAATCAATTTTAAAATCAACTAAACCTTGGATATCCTAAATAATCGCTGAAATATGCCCAAAACACCCCAAAAATACAAACAGCATCTTTCCAGACTGGAGGATCCCGGCGACCGTCCCACTCCTGCACTGGTTTGCGTAAGCAAATTTATGCAAACGAGGGGGCTTGGCAGTTCCTGTCGCACCTTGGAGGGGAAATGACGGATTCGCACCAACGCTGCGAGAATTCGGCTGCCCCCAAAACCAGGAAAAGTCACCCCGAAAGGGGCGTCCCCAGCCAGGTCCCCCCCACCCAGCGCCATCCCCAACACGAGGCTGAAACCTCGTTACAAGGGAGTAATTTAACGCCATCCCCAGCTTAAGCTCCATATCTACCGGGCGTGAAATTAGTTCCAGCAAGCTGCAAATTTGCCACTAATAAAAATATTTAGCAATTCGCCAGTCTTTAAATCAGGAGCAGAATATTTTCTCACTTGCAAAGCCGCCTGTTTCTTTTTAGTTCTAATATGGGAGTGTCCGGGAGCTCCAGTTGTAAAACTGCGAGTTTCATGACTCTGCGAAGAGTTTTAAATCGACTCCCCCGGCGCTTCCAACTCCACCACCAAGAGTTTGATCATTTAATATTTGATATTAGACCATGTCGGTCATTTTGGCCACTGGGATGAGCCTAGAATGGTGGATTTGCAGTTTTTAATGCAAGAAAAGGTCGTTTTGACCCAAACCTGCCCCATTTTGGAGGGCTGCTCCTCCAGTGGCATCCTGCAAAAGCACTTTGATCCATCTGATCCTCGCAGCCTTTGAAATGAGGTGACCTCTCCATCCCCCTGGGCCAAGTGTTTAATTAGCCTCAGTGCTAATTGCATCTCTCTGCCGAGCCCGTTTTATCCCAGAAACGCTGCGACTTCTTTGTCTTCTCTTTGGGAAAACCCGTGGCGATGAAACATCCTTCAAATTGCGACCATCTGAATTATTTGTGTCCAAATAAACCCCTTGTGTTGGGTTTTGCTGGGCTGTGAGCACCCGACAGCATCCAGATGACTCTCTTTTTCCTTATTTACCATGGAAAATGTGGTATCGCTTGAGAGCCTTGCCAGTAAGGTCTTTATGGTACTTCAATTACTGATATAAAATAGCATCGATATGTTATTGATAGAAAATATGACCTGGAATTCATCGTTACCGCATCATTTGTCATCAGTGATGTGCCCGGTCCCCAGCACAGGGGTTTGGATGCAAATGCCACGATTCAAAAGTCTCGGAGAAACCTGGATCTGCGACACCACCAGACGTCTCCACATCAACCCTTATCCTGGAAAAAAACATCACAATTTCTCCCAGAGTCAAGAAATTGCTGCAAAAAAATATTGTCCATTTCTGCTGCTTTCCCACATTTTTTAATTCACATTTTATATTCAGCATCGCTTCCCCCTCCCTTTTTCTTTTTTTTTTTTACAGGTGCAACACAACTCTGACACAATCACTAAGTGATACCAAATCCTAGCAGGTAAAAAACCTCATTTTAGGACAACAGATTTATTCCTGGACCACTGGCCGAATACCTGGGATGTGGTGTGGTCCGGCAGTGCATTCAACAGCTGGATAATTCCAGCTTTAACGTCATCAAGGCAGCATCAAGAGGAGATAATAAATAGTGAAAAGATACAGTGGATACAGGACTGGGTGAAAGACACTGTTGTTAAAGTTGTGGGTAAAAGGTAGAAGGGAAAATTCAGTAAAGGAAAAGCCTCGTTGGGTGATGGGCAAAAATTATCATTTTTAGATGGAAAGCCAAAGGGTGGAAGAGGAGCGGCAGAAAGAGAAGGGTCCCTTTGGAAACGGGGCTATGAAGAAGAAATTCGTAGTTTTAGAAACTACCGGAGTCCAAAAATGCAAAGAAAATAGAGAAAAGCGAAGGGAGATTCGCAAACAGGTGTGAATTTCTCATTTCTGATCGCCGGCAGGAGCAGGAAGGACGTGGAATAACAGAAAAGAAGGGCTGGGAAAATGATGGTGAAGATGGACATCACCAGTGTGGGGTCTGCAGAGAGAAAAAATACTCTGGTGGGATTAACGGCACGAGACGGCGCAGGAAGGAGTTTGCAATCAAACATACGCTCTGAATGTGTTGGCAGGCGGCTCTTCACGGTGCCAAGGACGGCGTCAGAGACGGTTTGTGCTCTGCTGGCCCAACCGGTTGGTGTCACGGCAGCAGCTTTGATTTCAGCGCAGGAAAAGGCAGGTTGATGCGGCGCTCAGCATAACTAATCACCAGTTTATTCCTCCCATTAAAGGCGGTGACAGAAAGAAAACAGCAGTTATGCGATATTTCATGCAAAGCATCATCAGGCTGCAGGTAGCTGAGAGGTAAAACTGAGTATATGAACGCATTTACTTTTTTTTTTCCAGGTTAAGTGGTAGACAAGCCGCGAGGACCAGTATAAAATCACCCATTGGACCGCACCCATCAGAGGCTGATGGAGAAGAAATACAACTTAAATACAGGCAGAAAAGTGCATTTAAAATGGAAATTCCTCTTGTCCTGGTATTAAAAAATGCTCAATGCATTGACAAACCTCCTGGGCTTGGCTTGGAGGCCCTCAACCCCCAGCGTGGCTGCTCCACAGCAATGCAAAACCCTGCAGTATCCAGCCGGGGTTATATTAACCAAATCCACCTGATTTTGGCTCCAGATATTTTGAGGGAGGGACAGCGACTGGAGGAGAGTCCTGTGAGCTCCCTGAGGACCAGGACCAGGACCAGGATCAGGACCAGGACCACGATCAAGACCAGGACCAGGACCGCCATGCCCTGGTGAGGCTGCATCTGGATTTTGCGTCCAGTTCTGTGCTCCCCAGTTTAAGAAGGACAAGGAATTACTGGAGGGAGTCCAGCGATGGGCTACAAAGATGATGAAGGGTCTGGAGTATCTTATGAGGAGAGACTGGGAGAGCTGGGGCTGTTCATCCTGGAGAAGATGAGAGGGGATCTCATCAATGTTTATACATATCTTCAGGGTGGACCAGACTCCTTTCAGTGGTGCCCAACAATAGGATGAGAGGCAATGGGCACAGACTGAAGTACAGGAGGTTCCATCTGAAAATAACAAGAAACTTCTTTACCTTGAAGGTGCCAGAGCCCTGGAACAGGCTTGTAAGGAGCCAAACAAAGTCTCTTTGAACTAATCCCGGAATGCAAACTGATTACTGTATTTAAAAGTTTAAAAAGTTAAGCTGGGGGAAGGGTAGCCAGAGAGCCAGGAATCCATATTTTAAATAAATCAATAAGGGGGGGGGGGCGGTGTTAGAATTAGAAGAATGTGACAGGTAAACTGAGGCAGGCATCGGGTGGTCTGTATACACTGCAGTACTAACCAGTGGGGAACAGGGGAGGGAATTTGGGGCCGGGATTTTGGGGGGATATAAGCAGAGGCTTTTTGCCCTATTCTGTGTGCTGACCTTTAGGTAGAACACTCGGTCTTGCAAAATCATTAATAAAATCTGCTTTGCTGAGAGATCCTGCCTGGGCCTATTATATTGGCAAGGTAATTGTTTCCTACAGGCTGCCCGGAGAGGTCGTGGAGTCCCCTTCTCTGGAGACATTCAAACCCGCCTGGGCACATTCCTGTGCGATCTACTCTACGTGTACCTGCTTCAGCAGGTGGGTTGGACTTGATGATCCCCAGGGGCCCCTTCCAACCCCAACCACTCCGTGATTCTGTGACCCCAGTGGCGCGCCCCCGCCTCCCGCGGCGCGGGAAAAGCCCGAGGCCACGCCCCCGCCATCTACCCTCCACCCAATAGGAAGCTGCAGTTGCGCGGCGAGCGGCGCTGACTGGCTGTGCCGCCGAGGCGCGTTGCGGTTGCTAGGGGGAAGCGGCAGCGGCGGGGGGGCAGCATGGCGGGCACGGTGCTGGGCGTGGGGCCGGGAGTGCTGGCGCTGCAGCTGCTCTGGGGCCTGGCGCTGCTGCTCTGCCTGGGGCTCACCCGCGCTGCCGGCCGGGCCCGGTGAGCACGGGGGGTGAGAGGGAGGAGGGAGGGGGACTGACGCCGGGCCCGGTGCTGAGCGCGCTCCGCTCCCCTCCCCGCAGGTTCGCCGTGGTGCCGGTGGCGCTGGGAGCCGCCGCGCTCAGCGCCGCGCTGCTGCTCTTCCCCCGGGAGGACGAGCGACCGGCCGCGGCCGCCGCCGAGGAGGTGAGGCCGGGAGCGGCCTGGTCAGGCGGGCCCGGGGGCGGCGGGACGGGACCGCAGGGAAGAGCCCCGCAGATGCCCTGAGGCCCCGGGGATGGGCATTTTACTCAGGATCGGGCTTTTTAACTCAGGTTTGGGCCCCAAATGCTGCCCTGAGTCCCCAGGGATGGGCATTTAACTCAGGATTGGGCCCCAATGCCACCCCATGGCACCGGGGATGGGCATTTAACTCAGGATTGGGCACCCATGGGTGCCCAGATGCCCCAGGGTTGGGCCCTTTGTTTCAGGATCGGGCCCCAAAATGCCACCCCGAGGCCCCAGGGATGGGCATTTATATCAGGGATTGGCCCCCTGGATGCCCAGAGGCTTTTGGGGAAGGGCCTTGTCGTGGAGCCACCCTAAAATTTCTCCAAGCAAATAATAAGCTTAAACCAAGGTTAATTCAGAACTGAAACCAAACGAGACGCCAAAAGCAAACACCAGAAGCTAACACAATCACAGAATCACAGAATGTCAGGGGTTGGAAGGGACCTCGGAAGCTCATCCAGTGCAATCCCCCCGCCGGAGCAGGAACACCCAGCTGAGGTTACACAGGAAGGTGTCCAGGCGGGTTGGAATGTCTGCAGAGAAGGAGGCTCCACAACCTCCCTGGGCAGCCTGGGCCAGGCTCTGGCACCCTCACCATCAAGAAGTTTCTTCTCCTCTTTCAGTGGAACCTTCTGTGCTCCAGTTTGCACCCATTGCCCCTTGTCCTGTCACTGGCTGTCACCCAGAAGAGCCTGGCTCCATCCTCCTGACACTGCCCCTTTCCATATTGATCCCCATGAATGAGCTCAGCCCTCAGTCTCCTCTTCTCCAGCTCCAGAGCCCCAGCTCCTCAGCCTTTCCTCACACGGGAGATGCTCCACTCCCTTCAGCATCTTGGTGGCTGCGCTGGACTCTCTCCAGCAGTTCCCTGTCCTGCTGGACCTGAGGGGCCCAGAACTGGACACAATATTCCAGATGCGGGGGGCGAATCCAGAAATCAATCACCGCTCCAGCAACATGGAGTAAAGTGCAGAAATAACCGCTTGCCTGGGGTCCAAGGGCTCGCTCGGGGATAAATCCAGAAGAGAATCGCTCACCGAGGTGCGGGGGAGGGCTCGGGCTCCACAGACACGTCCCTGAGCTCCGGGGGCTCCATCACGGTCCTGCTGTCACTTGCGGGGTTTGTTGGGACCCCGTGTGTGCCCGGTCGGGACCAGCCGTGGCCATGAGCTCCTCAGGCCCCCCCAGACGGGGGACACAGGGACAGGGGGACACAAAAGGTGCTGAAGAGCCGTCACTGCCGCATTGAGAGCTCCAGAGCTCGGCAGTTGTGCGGCTGCCACATTTCTTGACCCCATGGGTGCCCTGAGGCCTCAGGGGTGGCCCTTTAGCTCAGGGTGTGACCCAGGGATGCGTGTTTACCTCAGGAATGGCCCCAACTGCCACCCTGAGTCCCCAAGGATGGGCCTTTGCCTCAGGGATGGGTCCCAAATGCTGCCCCGAGGCCTCGGGGATGGGTCTTTACCTCAGGATGTGGCTCAGGATTCGGCCCCAAATGTCACCCCAAGGACCTGGGGCTGGGCATTTACCTCAGGATTGGGCGCCAAATGCCACCCCAAGGTCACAGGGACCTTTCCCTCAGGAATGTCCGTATTCCCCACCGTTACCCATGACCCGTGGGGTTTCACTCGCAGGAGCTCCGTGCAGGAATTGCTCTGGTGCTTTTATCTCTCTGAGCTCCAGCAGCTTCTCCCTCGCTCAGCTGGGTCCTGGCTCTACTCCCGCCTCCAGCCATCTTCCTCTTATCCTGCAGTCTTTCGCTCAGCTCCGTTTTCTATTTTAAAGCCCAGTAACCACTCCAGCTCTTTTCTGGGTTGTTACCACGCTCAAGCATCTGTATTTTCAGGCGGCTCTGTGCTGCCAGGCGCGGGGATCTCCCCAGTTTCGGGTCACACACGATCGCCGCCACCTCGAGCTTTCCCAGAGCTCTTTGAGCTTTGAATCCACAAAGTTTTGTGGCATTTTAGGTGCTCTTTCCTCTGTTCTATTATTAATGCACATTAATTATTGCTCTCCTAGACCTTGATCTGTGTAAATCCCTACTAAACATTCTTGTACTTTTTCTTTTCCCTGCCTTGCGTGGGACCTCGTGTGAAGGTTGGGAGCGAGACGAAGAGCAGCGTGTTTGCGCCTGGGAGGCCAACAGAAATGGAAAGCTTATTTTATTTTTTTCCGATCTTCAATTGGACTGGACCTGCCCGGACTATCAATAATACATGACCTGGGCTTTCCACGCCGAAACTCCGCTAATTGGCTAATTAAAAAGTGAAACGTGCAGAAGGAGCCAGCGCGGCGCTCACAAGAGACTCTTTCTGCGGCAGCGCGGGGGCCGAGCGTGTGCTAATGTGATTTATAAAACTGAGCGCCGGGGTCGTCTCGGGAGCCGAGAGGGTGATTTTGTAACCGAGCTTCTCGCTGCGGCTCCTCATTGTGTCTTGCCTTGCTGCCGTATCTTTTTTTTTAATTTTTTCCCCCCATTTTGCTTCTAAAAGGGAGGAATGTGCGCAGTCCTTGCAGCCGGGGAGAGCTGCTGCGCGGCTTGACTCGTGTTTTGTCCCAATGCTGCTCTTTTCCTCCACATTAGCGGCATTTTTCAGAGGAAAGTGATTCTTCTTTCAAGCATTTGTCACACGCCTGTGTGAGGAATGGAAAGCGAGGGGAGAAATCCAGGGGAACCTCAAAGCTTTTCCTCCTGGGCCGATCTCAGACAGTCCTCTTTTCCAGGGCATCGTGTGCTTCCTCCAGCCTGCACCGTGTGTTTTTCTTTTTCTTTGCAGATCGTGGACACCTTCTTCATCGGCCGCTTCGTCCTCCTGGCTGCGATGAGCCTGGTTTTCCTCGGCTGCCTGTTCCTGCTCCTGATTTACCACCTCATGGAGCCGGTGTACGCCAAGCCCCTCCGCAGCAGCTAGCGGCAGCCGTCCCCGCCACAGGGAGATCCCGATTTCACAGCCAGAAGGCAGGAACGGAAACCAGGAGCCTGTTCTGGAGGCAAAGGCGCCGATTTTTTCCAAGCTGGAGCGTGTCGCTTCACCCGGCGCCACGTCTTTCGTCTTTAAAAGCGAAGTTTGGACCGAGCACAAGAAGCTTCCTCGCCTGTAGAGGTGCTTTAACCTCCCTCTTCTTTCCTCTTTTACTGGAGAGTTGAAACCTGTGCACTTTGTACTCGATTCAGTGAATCGGACCAAGATGGTTTGTTTATCATTATCCACAAGTGATGGTTTGTTATCAGTCCTTTTTCACTTTAATAAAACTCTCTGAGAAACCCCTGACTCCGTCTTTATTTATTCGCTGAAATACACAAATTAAAATCTTTCCCCTGTAAAGACATGGAGGAAAGTCAGTTTTCGCCTCCATGTGCTGAATGATCCTGAACAACCACTGAATTAAAAAACCTTCTCACTTTTCCAGGATACCCCGAGTGTCTCCCATGTGCAACGGGACCCCAGGTTGTCACCCTGGGGTGACCGAAGGCTCACGGTTTCTCCTACCCAAGAATATCAAACCGTTGCTCACACTAGTGCGGATCACTGGCTGAAGCCAGTAGTCGCCTTCTTGAGGGGAAAAAAACACTTTTTTATGTTATTTAGCGCAGCGATGGGGTCAAATCCCATTTTTCTCCCTATTTTTTCGTGGAAACGGGGGCCGACAGCTCAGCCTCCTGCGAATCCGCTTGTCAGCTGCAGTGGCCGAGCGTCTGTGCTAAACCAGCAATAATTACAGCTTTGTGCTGCCTCAGCCATCCCTCAGCAACAACGGGTTATTTTCATGCATCAAGTCTCACGAGGCTTTTAAATTCTTCACAGGAGAAAAGCATCTTGGTGACCCGGAGCGTTGTGTGATGGTTTGGGAGCCAGGAAGGAGCCGTTACTGCCCGAGAGGTCCCACGGGTGCCGCGTGAGGTGAGTGACGTTCCTTTCTTTTTTTTTGACATTTCAGAGCTGTTTTTTTTTAATTTTCTTAGAGTAAATAAAAGAACCGTTCAGCTTCTTCTAGGCCTGTCAGTCACAAAATATCGCTGTCAGGACGTGAAAAATTAATAAGGCCTCGGAGACGACGCTTCCCCTGCAGAAAATGCCCCAGTGCCCAGGAGCCCTGACTCGGTCGGCTAAAAACGTGTAAGTACATCTCAAAAAAAGGTGGAGGTGAGGTGTAATCTGCTTTTCGAGCGACATAAATGCTTGATCCCTCCCTATCCCGACGCCAATGTCCAAGGGAGCCAACGCATCGTGTTAAGGAACACGCCAAGCATTTATGCAACACAAGCACCTCGGGTCTCCTGGCGATTTTGAAGTTGAGCCTTAAACAAAATTCATATTTAATTCATCGTCTTAATAACACTGATGAACACGGAGCTGCTCTTGCAGCTCGCACCCGCCGTGTCTTTATTCTCCCTGCTCGAGCAAGAGCCCAACGAATGGGGAAGCCACGGCAAAAGCACTTAAAAAAACCAACCCTAAAAGCAGAAATGTTGAAGCTTCTTCCAGTTTTGCGCCGTAAATAAACCCAAGATATTTGCTTTTTGTGTCTCCTTAATCCATTTGTAACTAAAATCGCTCATCGCGCGGGGCGGGGTTTGAGGAGAGAGCAAAAAGCCACGCGATGGGAGAGCTATGGTGGCTCTCACACAAGGAGACCATTTCATCCCATTAATTGGGATTTTTTTTCCCATTAATCCCATTAATTGGGATTTTTTGGCTCTCTCCCCCCCCGCCCAAGACATTTCAAGCTCCATCCTCATCCTTCGCCGCCCTTGGCAGCGGGAAACAACCGGCTGGCTGAACTCAACCCAGGCTCTCGACGTCTATTTATTTATTCTGGGCGATTCTCCTCCCCGCGCAGGGGCTTTCCAGACGGTTCCTGTTTATTTTGGGGAAAGGAAAGACCGTGTCAAGGAATTGGTATGAGCCGGAGCTGCTTTCCAACCGGCCCCAAATGTGGATTATTTTTTTGCTGCCATCCCCCACCCAAACCCCCTGCTCCTGGCGACAACCTCTGGCTGGCACATCTGCCTCCGTCTACCACCCTGATTATTTTTTTTGCAATTAATGTGTAGCAGGAGGGTGAGTTTGGCTTAAATCCCAATTTCTCAGTCGCTGGTGAAAGTGTCGGTAGCTGTTATAGCCAAGGGGTGCTGCTCCGGCCCGGCTTTTTTCTCAAAACTGAGCAAATAATCACATTTTTCCTCTTGCAGGGTGGGAGCACTGGGTGTTTTGTCTCCCAAGGAGCCATCCCTGTGTGGGTGAAAAATCCTGATAAATCCCGGTGAGAGAAACCCGCCCGGTGCCAGACGGGATGTTTGCACAAGGTACAGCGCACGCCAGGTGGAAGGTGGCTGAGCTGATTTTAGGTCAGGTGGGAGAAAAGCCCTTTTTTCCCCAAAATTCCCTGCTGGGCTCATTAGGAACGCACAGGGATGTTCCCGCGCTGGGATTCCAGCCCCTGCAGCTGGAGCGGGGACGGAGAGAGAGCAAAGTGTCTCCTCTCCGTGATTTAAGGCCCTCGAAAGACGGCAATTCCTCACACCTCGTGCCGGCGCTTAATTACCCACCCCGGTGAAAACCGGCTTCTTATTTCCACCTTGACTTTGCTGACTTCAGCTTCCCCGCTGTCGGATCCCGCCTTTGCCTTTGACTGCTAATTAAAAAGCCCTTCAGCCTTCACCTTCTCACATCCGTAATAACGGACCATGCCCCGGCCGCCTCTTTGTCTTCACGGCAAACCCACGGTGTTCCTCCAAAATACACGCAGCAGCGTCACCGCAGTGGGGTCACCTATAGAAAACCAGCCGGGGACACGCGCTGCATCTGTAGGCGCCGGGAAATGCCCCCGGGAGGGTTGAGCACTGAGAATATTCGATTTAAAATCCTCCATTTAAAATCCTTTCACTGGGGCAAACCCAGGGGATCCCTCCTGCCCACCCCTCAGTCTCTAAATCGCAGTAAGATCTGGGTTTTCTTTGGCATTTCACTCTTTTTTTGTGGGTTTTTTTTTGGTTTTTTTTTTTAAGTTTAAAACTGCCATGGGCCGCTTGCCCTTTCTCCTCGCTCCCAACAGTGCGGCCAAAGCTACTCAGACTTTCCAAACACAAGCGGGACACAACCCAGGCCTAAATTTGTCCCGGAAAAAACTGTGAGCTGCTGAAAGAACAGGAGCTTGGTGGAAAAAAGAGGAAGAAAGGGGCAAAAAATAACTCACAAAACCAACTTGCTTTTGCAATAAGCCCCTGCGTGTGTCAGTGCTTGTGGGGTTTTTATTTTTTTTGCTTTTTTTCCCTTTTGCCGATGAAATCAGCACTTAATAAAATCACATCAGGCCCAGATGTTTTCTCCTTGGGTTCAGATCTGACGAGGTGAAGTCAATTAAAATTCAGATTTGTACCGGGCGTGAACGCAGCCCTTGGCACCCGCCGCTGCTCCCCTGGGCTCCGTCCCCCGCCCCACGCCTCGCGAGTACCCTGTGCACCCCTAAAGTCGGGGGCTTCCCCCATGGATGCACAGCTGGCTGCACAGCTGGCCCAGCGACCCACCTCTGCCCGGGGGGCACCGGTTTAACCTCCTGGGGGCTCCTGGGTGCCTGTCACGCGTCTCCTCCTAATTAAGAGGTGTCTAACGAGGACCGTCAGCCGCTCTCTGAGAACAGCCCTGGTGTGCGAGCAGCTGTTTGTCTTGAAACAGGGGCTGATGTGTGGCCACGGGTCCCTCTTTTGGGGCTAAATGGTACAAATTAGGAGGCAGAATAATCAGAAAAAGCGCTGGTTTGGTTTGTTTGGTTGGTTTTTTGCAGTGGGATGAGCTGAGGTGCAAACCCAGCTTAATTTGGGCTCGGTTCAAACCCCAGGGATGTTCTCCGTGTAGTGGAGCTTTGTTGAGGCAACGCCTGAAGTGATTTGGCACCATCCTCCTGAAATACCAAGCGTCAGGATGGGGCAGGCTCACAAACGAGAGGCTCCACGTGGAGAAAAGCGAGAAGACGGGCGTGATCACCACCCCTGAGCTCACACAGACCTGGCCGAGCGCCACCAGGAACGGGCATGGAGCGGCAACACAGATTTCGCACGTTTTTATTAATAAAATGGCTGACGGTGAAGAATCGTCCCAGAAAACCGGCCGGCTGGGGCCCTCGGACTGCTCCTCGCCTCCAAAGTGAACCCGCGACGGCAGAACGAGCCAGCGGGGCCGTGTCTCAGCTCTGCCGAGACCAACACGCTCCCGGACGTGCCCCCGGCATGTCCCGGCCTCTCTCCTCCCTCCAGGCCCCCCGGGCTCACAGGGGAACATCAAAACTCCTTGTACCTGCAGGGAGAGAAGTGGGTGAGTGCAGTGGGTGCCGTGCGGCGGGTGATGGGATCGGTGACGGTGCTGCTGCAAAGATGGAAAGGCAAAAAAACCCAGCAACCCCAGCCCCATCCGCACCGCAAGCCCGGAGGAGAAGCAGGCGCAAGGAGTTGATCCAGCCACCCTTTTGTCGCTGGCCAAAGCCAAAATGTCCCCAAAAACACCCGGCAGTGTTTGCGCCTCCTCTCCACAAGCTGCGTAGGAGACAACGCGCTGCCCAACCAGCCCCGGCACAGGAGAGCGGAGCCCGGCAGCCCTTCACCGCTGGCCGGAGGAGGAGGTTTGGGCCACACTTACCGCAGCACGAGGCCCAGACTATTGGTTTTTCACCTGCAAACACAAGACATAAAGGACTAAACGTTCACGGGGGTTCACGCTGGTGTCCCCTTCCCCTCGGCGCTCGCCGCAGCGCTTTGGTGGCAATTGGGACCGGGCTGGTGCTGATTCAGAGATTATTGACACCCTTGCTGCAGTGATTTGGCCACGGATTTGATTAGCGAGCCTGCACTCTGTGTAATCACGCTCATTAGCATGGGTGGGCAATTCGGCCTATAAATTCAGACGTTTCAAGTGCGTTAATCAATGTTTTGCTAATTGGGCATCTGGGCTGCCCATCCGCGCTCTTCTTTGGCCATCACAATTTGATCCTCTGATTCCCAAATCTTGATCTCTGCCCTTCAATTATCAGCGGAGCGGCTGTTTCTAGGCTGAGCCTGCCAAGTGCAACTCAAAATCAGGGTGAATCAGGCCTTGTGTTTGCGTTTAATCCTTGGGGCTCGAGCAGAGATACTCACACCGAGCTACTTCCCATCCAGCACTGACTCTGTGAGCTGCACGCTAGAGCTACAAAGACACAAGGACGGCGCGTTTAGAACATGGAGAGAGTTTTGTGAGGTTGGGATGGCTAAAAACCCCCAGGCTGGAGGTGAAAATGTCTTTGTGCCCGCAGGAGCGAGACATCGCACAGACACCTCGCGAAACCCAACTTGACGCCTGCGCGGGGACGCAGCAGCGACAGTGACAGCTTTTGGGAGCGGCACTGTGTTTCAGCACAGCAGGACCGGAGGCCGCTCTGGGGCGGGCTGTACGTACCCTCTCTTCCTCGCCATGGAGCCGCACCAGCCCCGGACCTCTTTGACCACCACGCGAGCCAGGAGCTGCAAGAGGAAAGGTGGGGGATCGCCGCGGGACTGACAACTCTGCCGCCACCTGCGTGGGCATTTCCATCGCCAGGAGAGATATTTTAAGGCGTTTTGTAGGGAAAATCAGATGAGCTAAAACCACATGTGAAGGAAAAGCCGAGTGGGCAGCTCAAATGGAGCCATCGAATATCCTGGGGAGCAAATCGCTTCCAGTCAGGGAGGGACCTACCAGGCAAGCCGAGACATCGGCCGCGATCAGCATGTAGAAGACGTTATTCCAGCCCGTGGGGGAGATGAGTCCTGCCAGCAGCGGTCCCAGCGCTGCGCCTGCGAGGGGACACAGGGACATTCGGAGATGCCCCAGCCGAGAGGGGACCAGGACCCCCGAGCACCGAGGGAAATCAGCACTCGGCATTCCCCGATGTCCGTACCTATGGATCCCGTGCCGTCGATGATGGCCGTGACGGTAGAAAGGGCTTTGGCGTTTCCTTTGAGAGACTCGTGCGTTCCCTGTAAAAGTCAAACGTGAGGAGGAAAAGTGGCTTTGGGATCCGCACCGAGAGGCCGCTCACACCCCGGACAGCAATTTCCACGTGTTCGATCGAGCTGTGGACAGGAAAAACAAACCCAGACACAGCCTGCAGCCAAATTATTGCAAATCTGGGATCACCAAGCAACCCCAGGGGATTTCCCAGGAAATTTTTCCACTCGGATTGTGTGATGCAGCACGGCCGAAGCAGAGTCACGTGGCCAGGGTGAAAAAGCGGTAGGAAACAAAGCCGTGGTTAAGGTGCGGACTGCGGCACAAGGTGTGACAGCCCTGCCCTTCTCCGCTTGGCTTCAGAGATGTTGGAAAACAAAACTAAAATGCAAAAATCCCAGAAAAACATCCCCCTGGGAAAGAGGGAGCAGCCTGTGGGTGCACAAGGCAGCTGGGGCAAGGGTTGTGAGGTACGGCTCTTACCAAATCTGCCGAAACCGCTGTGGTGATGAGAGCGTAGGGCCCGTTAACCAGCACACCGCAGATGATCAGCATCACTGTGAGGAACCAGACGGCAGCAGAGGCACCGGAGAGAGATTTAAGTCTTTAAGCGCAGGGAGCAGCAGGACGCCGGGTCCATCGCCCTTGGCACGCGCGCAGACATCGCTGTCCTGTGC
Organism: Caloenas nicobarica; assembly: GCF_036013445.1. Taxonomy (NCBI): domain Eukaryota; kingdom Metazoa; phylum Chordata; class Aves; order Columbiformes; family Columbidae; genus Caloenas; species Caloenas nicobarica. The sequence goes on along the minus strand of NC_088270.1, from coordinate 6,224,295 downwards.
ATCTGTCTTTGTTTCCCCTCGGATCCCACCCAGCAAAGGCTCATCCCTCCCCCATATCTGGGACTGGGAACCCGGCTCAAGCGGAGAAATAAAGGCGGGTGAGTCCACAGCATCTCCCATCGCCCCGTGGGTGACAGCAGCCGGCTGCGCCACGGTGCTCCTTACCTATCGACGTGCCGATGCCATTCTGGCCGACGTGATTATACAGGAACAGCTGGAAAAGACACACAAGATCAGCCAGTTGTGGCTATTCCAGCTGTTTTCCCAAGCGTTTTCCTCGCAGTAGGACGGCAAAGGTAGAGACCCGAATTATAACTGGCGCCAAGCTCTGCCGACACCTCTGCGCGGTGTTTGAAGAGGAGAGCGCCAGCCGGGACAGGGAGCCGAGCACGCCCTTAGCTCCGTGTCCCGTCTGGTGCCAGATCCAACCCCTGGCAGCCGGCAAACAGAGATGCTGCTGCAATTTACAGCCCCGCGGGGCTCCTGCACCTCCACGCCGGCTGAAGCCAGACGGTAATTCACCCCAACGGTGCTATCAGGGGACGTGATGCGGCCTCTCTGCTTCTCGGTGCACGCTAGCTTCTTCGGAGGGGGGCAGCTCGCAATGCAGAGCCAGCCAGGCTTGGATTACAGCTAATTAGCCACGGTTTTTGCAGCAGCAAAGCCAAATGAGCTCCATGCAGGTGTTCAGGAAGGACGTCCTGGCCAAGCATGAGGATTTTGGGATGCAAAGCAAAGAGACGAAAGCTGGACCAGCCCAGTGGGACCCCCAAGGCTTTAAGACCGAGCCGGGTTATGGCAGGAGGGAGGAAAAATACACCCTTAAAATATTTTTTTAGCTGTCAAGGACTATACGATCCCCTCTCAGCCCCCAGATCTGGACGTCCGCCCCGGAAACATCTGGCCACGTGGATCGATCCCGGCTCCCGTCTTGGCCGAGCGTGTGACCGGCTCGTCCCGGGCGCGGGGCAGAGGAAGGCGGCCGTGACTCAAAGGAGCCAGACGAGCGGAAACCCTCGTGACTGGTTTGTTGTTTTCCCCGTGTGACAACGCACCATGGGAGCGGCGATGACCAGCATCACACAGCACGTGGTGGCTCTGCCGCCGGTGTAGTCAGAGATCAGGCCGGCGAAGATCCCCCCTGCAAGAAGGAGTCGCGGGTGTCAATCATGTCACCTCAGCAGCAAAACTTTGCCCAAAATCCAACAGAATGCTGCACCGCGAGGCTCATTCATCCCACAGCTTCTGCACAAGATGCCCCCAAGGTTAAACACAAAAACATCAGAGGGAAGAGGTTTGCTTTCTCTCTGCTGCTTTCTCCCTGCAGATGGTTCCCTACACCTGCATGCAGCTCTGGTCTCCTCCACGCTTGCAAAATATATTATTTCTCTAAAAAAAAGAAGAAGCCGAGCAAGCGAGACCCAAGGAAAAGTGCCGCGATGGTCACCTGGATGGCAAAATAAAAGTGAGGGGCGTTTGCTGCCTGTTGAGGACTATGAACACCAAATAAATCCCACTGAGGTGCTCTGGGGAAAGAGATGGTGTTACATGTGAAGGGGACTTTATATCAAAGCGACAATTGGCCCCAAATCATTCCCCATCCATCCCCTCCACCCCGGTATGTGACAAACCTAAAATGCCGCCAACGTCAAAGAGGGTCGACAGGTCCCCAGCTTTCTTGGCACCAAAATGAGCTGCGGGGGAGAGGAGCAGGGTGAGGAGACGCTCCCCTCGCCGGGCTCGCTCCTGTCGTATTGTCCCCAAAATCCTCACCGACGTTGACGATGTAGAGAGGCAACCAGTAGAGGAAGGTGTAGCTCACCAGCTTGGCGAAGAGCAGGCAGAGGGAGAACTCCACCACACCCTGCGAGGAGAAGACATCAGAGCAGCCTGGATGGTGGGTTTTTACCCCAATTTTCTGCCCGGTTGATGAGACGAGCTGCCCTGACTTTGCTCTTTCCTCCATCCCTATCATGACGCGCCCCGCAACTCACGGGTATCCGGAGCGCCCCGAGGAAGCTGATGGCTTCGGGCTCCTCGCCCGGCTCCTTGGGGCTGTCAGAGCGATCGCTGCTGCTCCGGCCTGAGTTGCTCAGCGGCCCCTCGTTGGACATGACGCCTTCGGGGTCCTTGGCAGTGGTGGTCACTCCTCCAGCGTCCTCCTCCTCGGACGCCACCTAAAAACAAACCGGACGCAGGAGATGTTGCTCTTGTGCCTGAAATATCAGATTCATTGACGGGACGTGACCCGGAGTAGCAACAAACATCCTCCATGATAACACGACATCGCTCTAATTTCTGACGTTACGACCTCACACCCCAGTTGTTTGGCCGCAAACTGAGCGACTGCCCAGCGCGGGACGAGCCCGTCAGAAATCAACTGGAACTCACGTGATGCAGGGGGGGACTGCAGCCGACGTCCTCGGGATCTGCGGGGACAAAGGACATCCCATGAGACCAGCGCCGCGCCGCCCGCTCTCCCTCCAGCATCTCCCGGCGGGGAGAAACGTGGGGCTGGGAACCCCCCGGGGCTGGGCTGTGTGTCTGGGTGCCCGCTTCCCAGCAGCGAAAACCCTGCGAAAATCCCAAATGTTTCCGAGAAAAATAGCCCAGGAGGAGCAAGCGGCCCCCAAAGGTGCTGAGCATCCCCACTTGGGGAAATAAGTCTTTGGGGTTGCCAAAAATGATTGGCAAGGTGAAAAATTGCGATCCCGCCGATCTTGGCGTCATCCACATCGTGCCACTCACACTCCACGAGGAAGAAGAAGCAGAGGACGCCCACGGCGGCAATGATGATGCCGGGCACGACGAAGGACAGGCCCCAGGCAGAGGAAACCCAGATGCCGGCGATGAGCGACCCTAAGATGTTGCCAACGGAGGTGTGCGAGTTCCAGATGCCCATGATCAAACCTCTCCTGGCGGGGACAGAGCCGGGGCCGGCATCGCCAGGGTCAGCATCACCGGCGCCAAGAGGGACAAGGACGAGGGGGGACACGCTGGAGAGACACTCACTTTCCCTTCCCGAACCAGTTCCCGACACATGCCACGACAGCGGGCCAGCCCGTCGTCTGCACCAGCCCATTGCACACCTGGTAAGAGACAGCGGCAGCATCACCAGCAGCGCCGGCACCCGGTGAGCACTGACATCATCCACAGAGCATGGCCCCTGCTCAAAAATCCCAAAGGTGTTGAGAAAAACACTCGTCTTGGGTTTTTATTTCCCACTGGGGCAATCCCAGAGCCATCTGCGTCGTTGCGATGGCTGAACTGGGAGCGGCTGGTGTTGCCAAACCGGCCGCCCACCCTGCTCGGCGAGCCGGGCGTGCCGGTGGTTTCGGCGCCCACGCCACGTGCAGCCGGGTTTTGCGGGGAGTGGAAATGCCCAACATCCTCCCACTTGGAAACTGGGCCGCCCCCATCCCCGAAAAACACCAAAAAACCACGGGGATGAGGAAAAATCCAGGGCACCCTCCGGCGCGGCCGCACCTGCATGACGATGAAGTACCAGAGGACGTGGATGTCCCAGAAGTAGCCGAGGCCGAAGAGCGCGGTGAAGAGCCCGCTCAGCAGCATCCCCCCCGACAGGTAGTAGCGCAGGGGGAGCCGCTCCCCGAAAATGCCGCTGTGGAGGGAAGAGCACCACAGCAGCTGTCACAGGTGATGCCGCCAACGACCCCGGTGACCCCAGCCCGATAAAAACCAGTTTCCCGGAGGACTGGTGCAAACTGGTGTGCGGAAGGAAGGGCCGTAAGTACCTGATGAACATCCCAATGGCATAAGCCACCAGGAAGGCATTATCCAGCGCCCCAAAAAGCTCCTTGTAGTTGTCCCCATCTGGAAAAGAAATAATTACGGACATGTCGGCTTGGCCCACATCTTGTGTCACCTCCCTGTGGCCACTGGCTCGTCCTTGTCCCCAAAAGTCTTCTCCCCGCGGCGCATGGGGGCTCTTGGGTGTCACCAGCGTTGGGCCCCGGCCCCGATTTCATCACCCGCTGTTGCCCTTTGTCCCAGATGCTTAATTACCTCTGGGTGCCTAACGAGCGGCCAAAACCTCTGGCCGCCTTAGAGTTGGGGGGGAGCCCATCTTGGCCAGCGTGAGAGTGATTTTTGGGGCGACACGGGGGGGGCTCAGCCTTACCGAAGGGTGCCCAGCTGCACCACGCGCTGCTGTTGGAGTCGTTGCGAGGGTTGGGGCCCAACGCCGAGCAGTTGGGGTGCAGCTGGCTCTGCGGGGGGGAGAAAAGGGGTGAAATGGCATTTTCGGGGTCCCCCCCATCCCCATGTCACCTCCCTGCAGGGTTGGGGCGAGATGGGGACGAACCTTGACGATGCTGATGGGTTTTCGGGAGAGGTGGTAGCTGGTGTAGCAGAGGAATGTCAGCACCAGCGTCAGCCCCCGATACCTGCGGGATAACGTGAGCGGAGTCGTTACGGGGACAGGGATGGGGACAGGGACCCCTGTCACCCCCCACGGGGTGACCGCCAGGGACCGGTCACCCCCCAAAACAGCCAAGGATGTCATTGAAAAAGATGAGCTGAGGTTAATCCTGAGGGTTTCCCCCTCCTCAAACCATGGGCTGGAAACCGTGAGGCTGCGGGTGACTCAGCGTCGCTCCCAGCGCTAGTTAAAGACGAGACAAGATTAAAAAAAAATAAAAGCAGAAGATGGGGATGATGTGAGTGACTTTATCCTTTTCCTTGAATTAAGGAAAATTGGGGGAAATCGGGGAAAAATGGGGTCTGGGCTCAGGGATGCTCATCCCAGTGAAGTTGATGGATAAATCCCAAATCGGACCCAACACCCCTGGAGCGGGATGAGCGTCTCCGAGGGGCCCGTCCTGCGTTTTGGGTGGTTTTGTGGAGGGTTTTACGGCAGCGCAGAGCGGCCGGGAGCGGCTGTGGCACCGCGAACTGTCACAGGGTTGCTCCAAGTTGAGGAAGGAAAAAAAAAAAGCTTTTTTTTTGCAGTTTTAGCCCATCCCGCTTCTCTTGGCGGTTTCATTTCTTCATAAAACTGCAGAAATTACAGATGCGCTGCAAATCCAGGGCAGCTCCACTGTGGTGGGGACGGTTCCTAAACTGCACCGGAGCTGCTAAATTGCTGCTTGGCCCCCAAAAAATAAACCAACACCCCCAAAAAATCACTGCAGGGCTGATCTGAGAGGAGAGAAAGGGGAAGAGAAACTTGGGAGTTGTGGGTTATTTTTTTACCCCACGTGTTCTGGGAGGGAAAATCGCAGCTGATGGCAAAGTGTTGGGGGGGGGTGTTTGGCAACAGGCTTCCAAAAAATAAACATATTAAATCCAATTAAACCGCCAGCGGGCTCGTCACCACGCCAAAACGGAAGGAACCAGCGGGATCTCTGCGTTGGCCGCATCCCACCAAGTTTGGATGGCCCGGCACATGAGGAGGGACCGATTGAGGGGCGATGATGGTCCCAGGGTGAGTGACACCCGGTCCAGGGCCGGTCCCTGTCCCAGTGCCAGTCCCCTCCTCCAGGACCGGTGCTGGTCCCGGTGCCAGTCCCCTGGTGCCCATCCTGGTCCTGCTCCCCATCCCAGTGCCGGTCCCCTGGTCACCATCCCGACGCCCGTCCCAGTCCCAGTGCGGGTCCCCAGACGAGCGACCCCAGGTCCAGTGCCAGTCCCCAAGAGCGTGACCCCCTGGTCCAGGGCTGGTCCCCATGCCAGTGCCAGTCCCAGTGTCCATTCCCATCCTGGTACTGGTACCAGTTGCTCTCCCAGTGCTGGTTCCTGCTCCGGGGCTGGTCGCCATCCCAATGCCAGTCCCAGTCCCAGTGTGGGTCCCCAGATGAGTGACCCCCAGTTCAGTGCCAGTCCCAGTCCTCCAGTCCCCAGCTCGGTGCTGGTCCCCAACAGAGTGACCCCCCGGGTCCAGGGCTGCTCCCCATCCTGGTGCTGGTCCCAGTGTCTGTTCCCATCCTGGTACCAGTTCCTGCTCCAGGGCCAGTCCCCATCCCAGTACCAGTCCCAGCATCTGTCCCCATCCCAGTGCTGGTTCCCATCCTGATGCTGGTCCCCATCCCAATCACAGTCCCAGTCCCAGTGCAGGTCCCTGGACAAGTGACCCTCAGTCCAGTGCCGGTCCCAGTCCTCCGGTCCCCATCCTGGTGCTGGTCACCGAGACAGTGACCCACCCCTGGTCCAGTACCGGCGCCTGGTCCAGGGCCTGTCCCCAGCCCGATGCTGGTCCTGGTCCCTATCCCGGTGCCAGTTCCCGCTCCAGGGCTGGTCCCCAGTGCTGGTCCCAGTCCCCATACTGGTGCTGGTCCCAGTGTCTGTCCCTATCCCGGTCCCAGTCCCCCAGGCTGGCGTCTGTCCCCATCCCGATCCCAGTCCCCGTTCCAGTGACTGTCCCTATCCCAGTCCCCATCCCAGTGCCGGTCCCTGTCCTGGTCCCCTTCCCAGTGCCGGTCCCAGTCCCTATCCCAGTGCTGGTCCCCATTCCAGTGTCTGTCCCTATCCCGATCCCCGTCCCAGTGCCGGTCCCTATCCCAATACCAGTCCCCGTTCCAGTGTTGGTCCCCAGCCCGGTGCCCCCAGCCCGGTGCCGATCCTCATCCCGGTCCCGGTCCCGGTCCCGGTCCCTGCCCCGGTGCCTCTTCCTGCTCCAGGGCCGGTGCCGGTGCCGCTCCCCGTCCCGCTGCCCATCCCGCTGCCCATCCCGCTCCCCGTCCCGCTCCCCGTCCCGCTCCCCATCCCGCTCCCCATCCCGCTCCCCATCCCGCTCCCCGCTCACCGGCTGTCCCGGGGCAGCGCTCGGAGCAGCCGGACCCCGGGGGCCAGCGCTGCCCTCATGGCCGAGCAGCGGAGCCGCTCCCGCTCCCTCCGCCGCTTTTCACCGCCCCCGGGGCCGCCGCTCCCGCCCCCGAACCCGCCCCGGCCCCGGCCCGGCCTCAAAATCCACCGAAACTCCGGCCCCAAGGACGGAAAAAGCAAAGTTGGGGAGGACGGAGAAGCCCCGGGAACTTCAGTTTTTTCCCCAGATGCCGTTTTTTTCCCAGCGGAAAATGCTGATTTTTACTTTTCCGCTTAATTGCTCATCACCCCCCCCCGCCCAGGGCTTTGGCACCTTGATTTTGGCCAAACCACCCGAGCCCTGTTTTGGGGTTTATTCACAGGGATTTGGGGAGTCCCGCGCTCTTCCCACGGGTTTCATGCCCCCAACTATCCAAAGGATCCAATTTACAGATGATACTGAGGCACAGCAATGACCAGCCCACAGTCCCTTCCAAAAGGTGGAAACGGGGGGGTCCCTCTGCCATGAACAAGGACTTGGGGACCCGCCGAGGCCACAGGCGTCCTCAGCCACCCCACCCTGAAATCAGTTGAAAAAAAATTTTAAAAATGCATTTGCAGCTTTAGCATTTTGCTGCGCCGGCCCACTCAAAAACCTCCCCGGCCAGATCCCGCCCTTTCCAAATCCACCTGAACGCCCAATTAGATCCGCAGCGTCTTCCCCTGACGCAAACGGCAGTTAATAAATGCGGATACATCGGTGAATGATTCTCCAGGGGGACCAGAGGAGCATCCCCAGCCACGGGTCGGAGCGTCCCCGCTACCTCTGGACCGGGGTCGGGGGTTTGTTTGCACCTGGGGATGGGGAAAAGGAACCACGGGGTGGGACACGGGACCGTCCCGCTCGGCTGCGTGTCCTTCCTGCCGCGGTTAATATTAGAGAACTGGAAATATTAACACCGGGTTGTGGCGCAACCTCCGCGCAGGAACACGTTACGCCACCCGTGTCCTTTTTTCCCTGGAAATATTCACCCCCGGCACCTTGTTTCTTCAAATTTCACACTCCAGCTGAGGCAACTCGCCCTTAAAAAAAACCAGTTTATTCCGCAGCTGAACGCCAAAATTCAAGCGTTTGCATGTAAATCACCCTTCGCCTCACAGAGCAAAACAGGAGAGACGCAGCTTACACCTGAGCACGAGGAGTGAAAAAGCAAAGGTGCAGCCCTGGAGCTCCGCTCTTGATGCCGAAATCCAGCGGAGGGGACACGGGTGTCACGGCCGCGGCCCCGGGCGGGCGCAGAGCGCGGCCAGGGCTGGCAGCGGGAGCCGGGCCGAGGGGCCGGTGGTGTCGGCGGCGCAGGACGAGGCGATGGAGCGGAGAGCACGGCCGTAAGCTGAGCATGAAACAACAGACAAGCAGTGTTGAGAGACTAAAATGTCACTTATGGCCTGAAATCGGGCTCGGTTTTAGCCCTTTACCATCGAAAAATGGTTTTCTATACACTCCTGATTACAAAGCAGCATGTGAGCCGAAGCAGAAAAGCCCCAAATTTTTATAAACCCCTAATTTCTCTATTTTTTTTTTTTAATCCCCAGAGGACAACTCCCAGTTGCCAACCAGGTATTTTTCCAGCTGTACCCAAGACCGAGCACTCCGTCCCCTAACGAAAATGATTTCCATCACCTTCCTGCATCCTCCCACCAGAAGGTTGAGTGTTTAAGGTTTTTCTGTGCCTTTAACAAGCCTGGTTTGCAGTGTTTTCCTTACGATTTACGTACATTTTCAGCACGTTCTAGAGGTTGGTGCTTTGCTGAGGATGCCACTAATGTCCCCAAAGGGACAGAGGAAGAGGATGGGTTAGAAACAAGCACCAGAACACCCACCCGATTTGGGGTATATTTGTAGGAGCACCTTTATGCAGCAGCCTAGAACCAAGGAAAGGTTTAGCCAGGTCTGGCTTCTCCCTGGATTATCACAGAACCAGGTTTTAGGATGAAACCTCCAGATAAAACCTCCTACCTTGGTGGTTTTTGTAGAAAACACAGTTGTTGGCACATGTATCCGGGTGGGAATCCCAGAAATCGGCCCCGCAGGAGCACAGTGGGGGCAGGCTGATGTTGTGGAGTTGGATTTTCTCCCTCATTTGGGCTCTCAGAGCCTCGATGTACCTGCGAGGGATACAATATTCGCCACGGGCTGTAAAGCCCGGCTCTGCGCAGGGCGGGGGGGCCCGGCCGTACCTGGCGCGCTCCTTATTTCGCTGCTTTTCCTTCAGCTTCCTCGCTCTCCTCTCCTCCAGGTTCAGCTGCGCGAGGGTTTCGCAGGGTCCCTGTTCCCCCGGGGAGGGGTCTCGCTGCTCCGCCACCTCCTGCATCCTCTGCTCCGCCACCCAACGCTGCTTCTCCTTCACACCCTTGATCCTACGGACACACAGACGCTGTGAGAAGGAGCAGAGAAGCTCCGCGGATCCCACACTTACTCCAAACTAAGGTATTTTCAACCAATTTTTCCTCTGTTTCCTCCATCTCACTCGCACCTCCAGCCCTTTGGGTGGAATCTGGGTTGGATAAATCCCAACAAAGCCAAATCACATTCCCTCGACAAGCAGCAATTAAAGCTTTTTTAAAGCAAAGCATCTGCCGTTTGATTCCCGCTGATGAGCACCAAATGCAAGAGCATTTTACAGGCCAATTGCTGCCAAAAAAAGGCATAAAAAACCCAAGGAAAATCAAGGCTGGGTAGGAGTCAGGGGGAGAACGTGGAATTGAACGAGACATTTCAGATGTTGCTCTGTTTGGGGGGTCAAATCTTTATGTCCAGAAAGAAAGCGCTGAAGCGAAAACTTCTCAAGTCCTAAACTCCAAAAATGTTTTTTAAATGAAGTGGTAACGGAGCCTTAACTCCCCCACCATAAATCTTCTGCTATAGAAACTAAAGCCGAGGCCAAGTTAAGGCTTTACACTCAATAATTACAAAACCAGGCCTGCCGGCTGCAGAGCCAGCGTTAGAGACCGAGACGGTCAGAGCAACATCATTTTATTTCAGATCGAGCCAGAGACAAAAAAAATAAATAAATAAAATATCGTATCTTTCCTGTTTTGGTGTGAATTTGCAGAGCTCCTCCTTAACAAACCCTTAAAAGGGCAAAGCTGATTAAACCATCAAAACAAGCCCTGCTAGGAAGTCTTTTTATGACGCTATAGACATTTATAGCTGTGAGGGTCTGATATTAAAAACCCTGGAGATAAGATCAGTTTAAGAAAAATGACGTGATCTCACCCCAAAGTTTCGAAAGACGAGGGGCTTGGAACAGAGATGAGAAGTGCCAAGGACTCGACGTGGCCACTCAAATGAATCCCAGCCTAGATCGGGCACTAAAATAAACCCAGGAGCTAAGTCAGGCTTTACAAGCAGCATTCGTATTGTGGAGCTTCTTCCAACAAATTTTGGCAATTTGATCAAGTGGCTTTTTTAACCTGCCTCAAGGAGACAGAAACCCCATCACGTGGGATTTTTTTTTTCCCTGTACCAAGCTGGACGCTTTTCTCAAAGCATTAGGGCTTTTGCTTTGCAAATTACTGTGGCCCAATTAACACCAGACGAACACACGAGACCTTCCCGGTGACAACAGATGTGACCCACGGGTACCCACCGGGCGATTCTCTTCTGCCGCTGCTGCTCCTTCACTTGCTGTCGCTCCAGGTTCATGAAGAGGCGCCGGGACCTCAGGAACTCATTCTGACGCTGTGGGAAAGAAGAGAAACCTTTGGGAAGGACGTCGGGGATCGATATCGATTTCTGGGATCCTCAAACATCTCCTCGTGTGTGTGTCCCAGGACCGAGAAGCTGGAGAGATGGGACTCGGACATCTCAGAGAGCTTCGGACCACTGAGAACTCCTACAGACGGAAGCGCCGTCATCTGATAAATCCCTAAATTCCCACTTTCCTGGTGGTAAAAAGCCAGTTCCTGCTTCAACCTACTGAAAGTTTCCATCCACATTGGGACTGGTGCTGCTCTGCACTTTAGGAGCCCCTAACTCCAAAAAAACCAAATAAATGTACAACACGGAGCTGAACCACCGAGGTGGCAAATCCACCACTGAGACAACCCCGAGAGCGACACAGGGAACAAATCCCACACCGAGCGCGTGAAGAGGTTTCATGTCGGAGCTTCAATGTGGATTTTTCCTCATCGAGGCAAAGAATTGGGGACTGGAGTTTGTCTGTCTCGCTGGAGATAACGGCAGAGAAGAGATGGCCGGGCTGTGAGTGCATAAAACCGGGTGGAAAAACCCCAAAAGCGCTGCAAAACCAGTTATCAGTGTGGATCCGAGCCAGGGAGATAAAAACCAAGAGGGAAGGAGCAGCCGGACGGGCCCCAGCTGATCTCACACCAGCAACAAACCAGGTTTTGGGCCGGCTTGCTGGAAAACACACGTTAAGAGACACAAAAAAATTGCAATTTTTTCAAATTCCCGGTGAGTTTTAAACTATAAGCTGCAAGAAGCTGACAAAAAGGGGAATTCGACTTCTTCACAGCAGAAGGAAGCAGGAAAATCAAAAGAATCCGAGAGAAACGTCGTCTCTTTGCATCGCTCAAAACCCTCCTGGTAAAACCCTCAGCGTTAAATCCAACACCTCAACATCTGGCAGGTGCTGATACCACAGAAACCTTTATATCCCCAGCCTTGTACCCAAACAAGATAAACTGGGGGGGTGTTGTTCTTTTTCGCCTTGGTTTTTTTAAGCATTTTTTGGCAGATTCTCTCCAGCAAGTGACTCCTTTGTTTGGCCGGCCAAAAAGAACGAAGCCGGTTTCTCCTCCAACCTCCAGCGTTATTCAGATTTTGCTGAAAAAATAATATAAAACCGGTAGGTTCACCCAAGAGCTGAGCGACCAAATGCTGCCAAACATACAAACCTCGCGACTTTTCACACATTAAAGCTGCTCTTGAGGTTTCTTATCTTATCTTATCCCCCGCACTCAATGCCTGAAACGGAGGAGAAAAAAAATGAGGACTTGGCTCCGTGGACGAACCTGCTTCTTGGTTTCCTCTTGGTCTGCGCCGGCCCAGAGGATGAGGGGAGCTCGGGAATCGGGGCGCAGCCTCCGGGGAGACTCAGGCGAGTGTGAATCCTGGAAAATAATCAAAAAAGAGCCACATCAGCATCCTCACGGTCAAATTTCTCATCATCCCTGAGCAAAATGTTCATTTTTGGGGGTATAAGTTGGCTGGAGACACGTGTGACATCTCCACAGAGGAGCCTGAGCACTAAAGCTTTGTCTACAGATAATCCCTGGAGGAGGGTTCTGGTTCCGTTTAAATTCGGATTCACACCTCCTTGTCTCCAAACTCCCATTAGGAACTTCACAAAGTGCAAGAAAAACAATAAGAATATGGATACAAATACAACAACCCATATAAAGATACAATAATCTGAACAAAAATAGAATTCGACAGCCAACATCCCACAAAACCTCAGCCTTCTACCCTCTGCTCGGTATTTGCTGAGCCAGTATTTCTGCTCCAGGCCGGACTAATCACCGGGTGAGGTTGGGCATAAAGTATTTGTTAAGTACTCTGGGTAATCAGGGCGAAACATTTCCACACCTCAGGTGCTTAAGGAAAGTCTGAAAACAAAAGAGGAATCGATAAATACGTCAGGTCTCTCCTGGCGACACAAGAATCGTGACGCCGGCTCGTTCCTCTGATGATTTTTTTAAATTTTTTAAATTTTCTAGGAGGTTTCTGGCCACAGTTTGGAGTCGGGTTCAGCGCCCGATGCGATCGCACACGCTCCGGTTCAGATTCCACCGACCGGCGTCACGAGGCAGCCACAAAGAAAAACCCTTTTGAGGCCACGGATGAAAGCGGCGAGACAGAAACCGCCGATCTCACTGAGCTTTGCCACCGCTCTCAAGTTTTGACAACAGTAGGCTTCAGAGTGAACGAGGCCTGAGGGAAAAACTCTTCTACCCCAGCAGCCTCAGTGTCTCTGCCAAAATAAACCCGAATCCAGTGATTCGAACCTCTTAAGACCAACCGACCCATATTAATATTACTTTTTTAAATTCGATTTTGATGTAGAAGTCGTCTTGCGGCACCCAATGTGGGGCCGGCGGCTCGGCCGGGAGATCGTGATGTCCCGTAAGGGGCAGCTCCTCACTTGGCTCTTCCACTGGTGCCGCGGCCACTTGGCGAGAGCCGGGGTCCTGGGGGAGAAACGAGGAGACGGCTGTAAATCCGGAATTCAAACATGGCTGCTTTGGTGCTGAAGGAAAAGAAATTGTTGTGCGGGTTCCGAGGAGTTTTAACCCGAGGGCACTTGTTTCGGTGAAGCAGCGCCGGCCGCGTTCAAGTGTCTCCGCAGGGCGGGAGCCAGAAAAATCAGAATTTCACAGGGTAACTCGTGACTTGTTTGCTACAAGCTAAAAAAAAAAAAAAAAAAAATCAAAATGCCAGAAGCAAGCTCGGAGCCAGGATTTTATTTTTATTTTATTTTTTTTCCCCTGCCTTGCTGTCCTTCGAGAAGGACGGAGGATAAGCCCGGGGTTGGCTTGAACATTAAATTATTTGGTAGGCACAGGAATTAATCTGTCAACCCAGTTATGAGAGGAACGCAACGCAGAAGAGCTGCATGAGGATGAGAGAAAAAAAAGGAACGATTATTGCTTTGGAAAGATGTACTAAGGTAGAAATAAATGAATCTGGGGGAAAATAGACAGACTTTGGTGAATGATCAGTTGGGGAAAAGGATGTGGGTGCTGTTGTGCAAAAACCCTAAAAGAAACATGCAAAAACCCTAAAAAAACCGTGCAAAACCACTACGCAAAGTGCAAAAACCCAACCCTAAAGGTTAAAGCGGCCGAAGACTTGGTGAGCAGGAACATCAGAAATGCGGGACGGGTCATTTCCACGTAATTAGCAGCTTGGTATCTGCTTGGGAAAGCAGGGGAGGAACTCTGGGAATGGTTTGGACCTGAAAAGAAACATGGGAGAGAGGGGGGGGTGATGATTTTGGTCAAGGGGATTATTGATCACAGGGAACACAAGTCTTTCAATCAAAAAAACCCCAAAAAACCTCCCAAAAAAGGGTCAGAGAAACCAAAGCCGTAAGTAAAACGATGGAATGAGCAGCGTCCTCCACCCCCAAAATCCAGTCGATGAGAAAAGGGCGCAAGGAGCCTCTGGCTCTAGATAAGGAGGGGAAAAAAATAAAGAGAAGATTTGAGCCTCAATTTTGGGAAAAACAAGAAGAAATCACCTTGCAAAGCGTCTGGGAAGTGCTAGAAATGGAGATAAGGAGCAGCATAAATGAGTCACGAGCAAATTGTGTCCGGCTGGTTTGAACTTTTCCTACGATGGAAAAGGCCTCGGGGAAGAGCAGGACAGACGGGTCGAGTTTAACTGAGCTTTCGACGTGGCCTAACTCAACATTTGTGGAAAAATATACCTGTCCGATGGAACTGTTACATGGGAAGTGTGATCCTGATTAAAAACTCCACGCGGATTCAGGCTCAGGGGTTCGCTGCACAAAAATTGGGCAAGAACTCTGCCGAATAATTTAATTACCAGCCTGGCCGATGGGAAAAAACATGGAAACCTTCACCCAGAGAGAAAAATTCAGATCAATATTAGGGCTTTTCCCCCCCCGGTCTCTATCTTGGAGCATGAAAACAGAGTAAAGCAATAAATCAATATATTCCCCCCAGAATAAATTGCCTGTTAAAGATCCTCCCCCCGTTCCTCGGGATGACGAACGGGACTCCCACGCGTCCCACTTGCCGGCTGGATTATCCACGCCAGGCTTTAGTCAATAATAATTAATAATAATAATGATGATAATAATAATAGCCAAGTCATGAATCACTCCGTCCTCCCGAGCGCTCCGGACACTTAAACAAAAGGTGTGTTTAGTGTCTGTGAAACGGGTAACGAGGTTTTTCCAGCCCGTAATTACACTGGTTTTGTAACTCTTGTTCCTTGAACAGAAAACCAACAGAGGAGGAAGAGCTGGACTAGCCCTTAAATGAAAAATATTTTGTATTTTCTAGATAACAGGCAGCCAAGATCTGCTTCACCTTTGGTGAACCTGAGACGGGAATGAAGAATTGCAAGATGGGCAGGAGAAGGAATAAAACAAAATACCAGGTCGGTGTCCTCGGGGAGGGACAACGTCAGCGTAAGGAAGATCTTGGCACAGAAAATGGGGCAATAGCGGTGACAAAAAGCTGCTCTGGAGAACAGGAGTGGCCAAAGTTGGTGAAACACTCGGGGACAAAAGGTGAAACACTTGGGACTGACCCTTACGTGGCTCCTACGCTCGGAGGAAAGCGGCTGCGCGCCAACAATTCCCGTGCCAAAAATTCCTGCGCCGACAATTCCAGTACCAATAATTCCGGTGCTAACAATTCTTGTGCCAAAACTTCTCGACCAGGAGCTGCCCTGGGTGAGGAAAACCCGCCAGGTCTCTGTCACCCACACAAAACACGGGATTGATGCACAGGCAAGAGGTGTTGAGGTTTTTTGAGGAAATAAAAGCACGTAAGGTGAGGGTTGATCATCACATTCCCACAGACACCCAGATCATAATCTCAGCCTATAAAAAAATATTTTTTGAATTCTTGTTTCCTTGTTTCTCTCTCATACAGAGACGTTTTCCACCCACTTCATCCTGCTGCCTTCTAAGAACAGAACCCTCAGGCCACCCACATCCACCGCAAAAGTCCAGTTTGCTTCACTCCTGCTGGAAAAATCCACTGAATTAGGCTTTGGATTTGCTAATTCCAGCCAAACCGTCACCAATTTGCCAGGTAATTTGTTCTAACCTGCCCTGGACTCACCTCTCGCCTCCAGACGCCACCGGGGAGCTCGGGGGCAGCCGCGGTTTTGCGGGACGCCAGTTTGCGCCGAACCTGCTGTATGGACTCACTGGGCTGGGGAAAGGTTAAAACCAAGACTAAACTCAAATCCTGATCCAAGAAAGGGATTTGGTTCCAGCTCATCCCCTCCCAAATCACTGAGACGCCACAAATCCCCGATCGTCCCGCCCGGTGCGATTCTGCGCTCCGAGGGAAAAATTCCAGCTCCCCAGCAAACACTATTAAAAAAAATACATTTAAAACAGACCCTAAGGCGGGTTTTTCCAAGATTTTGCCATCCCAGGCGTGCAGGGGACAAGCTGCAGGGAGGTGGCACCATCTAGTGCCAGTGCTGCCGCACGACACACCGAAAATTCCCTACGAGCAGCGGGACGAGTTCAAACCCTCGGAGAAGACACCGACTATTTGTTTTAAAGCTCTGAAAAGAGCGACGGAGGGACATGACAATATTCAGATTAAAAACATAAGGTGATGTTTTGTTAAGTATTAAAAAGAAATTAAAATATTAGGGATGCGCTGTAAAAAAACTGAAGTAAAAATTGCGGCTCACCTGGGCGCTTTGCTGCTCCGAGGGCTCGTTCTGCTCGCCGTGATCCATGGGTGCCGCGCGGCTCCAGGACGGTCCCGGCTCCTTCGCAGGCGCGAAAAGTTGGGAATAAAAACTGGCAAAAACACTTTTCCGCAGCCACATGGGTCCGTGGATCTGGCCCTGGGCCCCCAAGCTTCTCCGCAGCTTTTCTCCATTTTTTCCCCCCCCCATTTTTGCATCCCCAAACTATTCTCTTCCCCAGCTTTCAGCTTCCCCAAATAAACCATTTTTTTCCCTGTTTTAGGTCCATCCTGCTGCAACTCCAGTTGCCTCCAGCATTTTTTTGTCCTAAATCCACAAATTTTGGTGTTTGGCGAACCCCAAACTGCCCCATCCCAGCTCTGGCAATGCTGGAAAATCACAATTTTGCACTATTTTATGAAAGTTTGGCCCCAAACCCAGCCCCAGCTGAGGGTGTCAGGCAAAGCCGGGCAGGTTTGTACATCACCAGCTTTGATTTGCACTCCAAAAAAAGCACCTGTGTGCCCCAAAAATGCATCGGGGTTGGAGTGACAGCGACAACATCCCCATTCCAAGCCCTGGAAAGAGCCCGGACACCCCGGGGTGGCCGGAGCTGGTGACATTTTGGAGCCGGTGACATTCTGCAGCGTTCCTATCTCACTCCACAAGTTCCTGGCAAATCTCCCCTCCGTTTTTTCTTATTAACACCCCGGCGTGAGGCCTAGCGGGGATTTTTTTCCCCATTTTATGCCATTTTCCGGGGATTTTCTCACCACCTGGCGGGATTTCTGCAGCTGTTTCCTCCGCAGCCGCAGCAGCTGCGTCACCCGCTGCCTCACGTCGCGCTGGAATCGGCTCAGCTGGGCCGCCCGCTCCCGAAAATGCTCCTCCAGCTCCTCCTGCACCTCCAGTGCCGATTCCTGCAATGGAAAAAAACCCATTTTACATTAGTTTTGTTATACGGGAGCATCACAGCATCTCCCCTTCCCACCCTGAGCCGGGCGAGCGGCACCCAGAGCGAACACAACATTATTTTCTTTCAAAAAACCTTCCCAATATTTTATTTTCTTTCCAAAAATCTGTGCAATAACAGCTTGGACAACATGTATTAAATTATTAGAAGCTTCTTGCAATGCAAACAGAAAGAAAAAAAGAAAACAGCAAATCTCAGCACCGGCTCTCACAAGATGCTCAAATATTCCAAACCTAGATCCGAAAGGACGAAAAATCAGCGTTTGAAGGGATGGGGAAAGGGATAAATCTGAAAATCAACTGCAGAACCGTCGGGTTGATGTTCCCAGCGACCCGCTGGGTGCTGGGGATGTCACCAGCAGTTAAAAAAAAAAAAAAAAAAGCGCACAAAAACGGGGAGAAATCTGCCTGTTTAACCATAAAACGTAGTCAGAGCTGCACAAAATGCTCTGCTCCCTGTGACGACCTCATTAGCAATTCCAAGGCAGGAAGTGTTAATATATATATATTTTAATATGATTAATATTCTTTAATCTGCATAAAGAAGCTCCGATAGCCCCGAGCCAGGGAGCACCCGGGACCCCAGGAAACGTTCGCCCCCCCATGAAATTCCCCGGAATACGGAAATGATTCATTCCCATAAATTATCTCAACCTTTCCAGGTTTAAATTCCGACATGGAAATCAATCACCTCTGAAGGGCAGGAGCTCCTGTAATGTTTCCACATTAATTACAGGGGCCTGAACTCATTAGCCGATATTTAATGAACTTTTAGTCCTCTTAGAATAACCCTCCGAGCAGAAATCCCTGAGATGAGCATCAATAAAGAGGATTTTTAAACGTTTCTAATGGCATAGAGCAGAGATCAGCTCTGAAACCTGAAATATTCATCTTATTTATTTAATTTTTTAAAAAATTCAATAAATTCTGGGCTCACCGACACCCTTCGCAGACGAAGGGGAAGGCACCAAGGGTCATCGATGGTGGAAGCGCCAAACCCGGTGCTGATAAATCAAAAATCGGCCGGGAAAAGCAAGAAAAAACTCACAAACTGGCCAAGTTTTAGCTGCAAAAGCAGCTTCTGGGAATGTGTTGAAAATCTACAGGTCTGGCTAAAAATAAAAGCATGAAGTGCGAATTATTAAGTAACAGTGTTGTTTGGATTCTCTGATGTTTAAAACTCATGTGTTTTTCCTAAAAAAAAAAATGCAGATTATTTGAGAGATTTGAGGCATTATCTATTTGATTAATTATTTGAGGAATTATCTGTTTGATGAATTAATCAACCTGGGTCTCGTGTAAATAGGATGCCGGGCTGCATGGACACCACAGTGTCTTTTACCCCCCCCACCCCAAATCATTAAAATTCATTATTATTCCTCAAATAAGTGATTCCAGCTGCTCTCCAAGGGAGATCAAGCTACTCGTGGGCTCCCGCGGGGTTGGGGACACGGGGGGGACACTCACGAAGGGTCTGATCTCCTGCGCCCCCCCCGGGGCGCTCTCCACCCAGACGCCCACGGGGACGACTCTGGGGGCTCTCTGGGCCAGCGCCCCCCAGCTCGGCCGGGTCGGGGGTCCCCAGGGCGGCATCACGGAGGGGTCAGTCCTGGGGAGGGGACAGAGAGTGAGTGGGACCCCCCGGCACCTCCACAGCCCAGTTGCTCCAAAGCTCTGCAGCCCCTCCCAAACTGAGCCCTGTGCACCCTCAGATCCCCACCAGGCCCCCCCATCTCCCTGGGCACCCCCCACCCTTAGCCTATAACCCCCCCAATCTCCTCACTCCTGGGGCCCCCCAAACCCTGACCCCCCACCCCTTCCCCATGGGCCCCCCCAGTTCCTGTCCCCCCCATTCACCCCCTGTTCCCCCTTCCCCCCACGGGCCCCCCCAGCCCTTGCTCCCCCCGCCCACACTCACCCCCTGGCCCCCCCAATCCCTGCCCCTCTCCCCATTTACACCCTGGGCCCCCCCAACCGTGCCCCATCTCCTCACCGCCTGCCCCACCCCAGACCCTGGGCCCCCCATCCCTCGTCTCCCCACCAGACCCGCCAACGGCCGCTTCCGCCTCAACCGCCGCTTTGAATCCCGGCGCCACTTCCGCCCTCCCGGCCCCACTTCCGCCCTCCCGGCCCCGCCCACATCCCCGCCCATTGCCCCGCCCCTCCAGGCTCTGCCCGTAGCCCCGCCCATCTCCCCGCCCACAAATCCCTGTTGGCCCCGCCCACTGACCAGCCCACTCTAGCCCCGCCCCCGGCTCTTTCCCGCCCCTCCCGGCCCCGCCCACTCCCGGTCCCGGGGTTGCGGGTTCGCGTCCCGCTCGCGTGGCCAGGGGAGTTGGGGCGGGGGGGTGGTGACTGCTCTGCGTCCCCCCAAAACACCCCGAAACAACCCCCTGCGCACCCTGAACCACCCCCAGAGCACCCCCTGAAATACCCCCCGAAATATCCCCGCAGTATCCCCCACGACACCCCCGAAGCCCCCCGCAAATCTTCTTATAACACCTCCCCACAGAACCCTCCTCAAAAGCACCCCCCAAAACACTCCCCCCAGGCCCCCCCATCCTCAACACCCCCCAAAACACTCCCCCCAGACCCCCCCATCCTCAACACCCCCCAAAACACTCCCCCCAGGCCCCCCCATCCTCAACACCCCCCAAAATCTCTCCCCAAAGGCAGGAGGCCCGCAGGCCCTGACCCCGTCCCAGGGCCTCCCGGGGGGCGAGGGGCACCCACGGAGCCGGGCGGCTCCGAGCGGGACGCGGCTCCGGGCGTCCTGCCCGCGTCCCCGCGACCCGCCGCCAATTGGCAGCGGGGCTGGAACGATGCCCGGACACAGCCTGGAAAACCAAAAAAAAAAGAAAAAAAAAAACAACACCCACTTATTTGGGGGGGGGGGGGGGGCAACTTTCCAAAATGTCCCCTGAAAATTCAAAATAACGATTTAACGGGGTGCTCAGAGCCCTAAATCCTGCGGGATTGTCCGTGGAGAGGGTGGGAAAAGTTGCCCCTGAGCTCGAGCGTCTTCCCGCCATGGGGAAAGCGTGGAAACGGGGCCTTGGAGAAGGGGGAAAAATCGCAAATCGGGGGGGTTTTTTCCCTAAAAAAATGTCAGCTCGAGGCCGGCGGGGAGGCCAAAGCCGCTTGGACACAGGGCTCTATTGAGAAAGGAAAGAACAAAAAAAAAAAAAAGAAGGAAAAACACAAAATGAATGAGCCGGGCGCTGGGCCAGGCCGGGAGCGCGACGGGACGTGCCCGGAGCGGGAGGCGCAGGAATCCGGGGGGCGAAGGTGCCCGAAATGTGGGGAGCAGAGGCCGCCCCGGGGGCGCCCCGCGCTCCCCGCCGCCTCCTGCCGCTGGCCTGGCTCCTGGCGCTGCACGCAGGTGGGTGATTTTCCCAATTCGCCTTTTTTTTCCCCCATTTTTCCATTGTTTTCGGGGGGTATCGGGGTGGAGGATGCGCTGGCCGGGGGGGAAGGGAAGGTTTGGGGGGGTTTCTGTGTCCCCTCCGCTCGGGAGTGGGAAAATTGGGGGGAAATTGGGAATAAAAATTAGGAAAAAACCACTTTCTGCAGCCAAGCGGGTCCTGCCAGGGAGGGGCTCCAGCCCTGACCCCCCCCAGCTTCTCCACAGCTTTTTTCTCCCCATTTTTACTTATTTTTTAGCATCCTCAAACTATTCTCTTGCCCATCATTCCACTTTCCCAAAGACCCCATTTTTCACCCCATTTCTATGTTCACTCCCATCCACCCCATCCTGCTCCAACCCCGGTTACATCCACAATTTTTTGACCTAAATCTGCAATTTTTGATGTTCAACAAACCCCAAACTGCCCCATCCTGGGTCTGGCGAGGCTGGAAAAACACCCGCAACAATTTTGCACCATTTTACCAAAATTTGGCCCCAAAACCAGCCCCGTTTTCCTGAGGGTGTCAAGAGAAGCCAGGAGGGTTCGCACTTCACCGGCTTTAATTTGCACCCCCAAAAAATCACCTGGGCACCCCAAAAATGCCACTGTGCTTTTTTTTTTAAATAGTGAGAAAATGAGCATTTTTGGTGGTTTTTTTCATCCAAGAAGGGTGGAAGATCTCCATCCCCAAGTCAGGAACACTGTAAAAAATTGAAATATTGCTTAATGTATGATTTAATCTGCAAAATTTATCACCCAAACTGGAGAAAAAATTCACAATTGGGTTAAAAATGGGAAGAAAACAGTTAAAAAGCAGCGGTTTGGGGGTGCATGGATGTATCAAAAACCGCTTTTCAGCCCTGAGCGTGGGTTTTCTCCATGGGGGTCCCTTAAATTTTTCGGGGGGGGACGTTGTCAGGGCCGAGCGCGGCGCGGCCGGGAGGACGGATGGACGGACGCTGAATACCAATAGGTCCCATGACTTTTCGGGCTGTTTAAAGCCTTTTTCTTCCATTTCCCACTTCCCCCCCTGCCTTTTCTTTTCAATATGAGGTTTGTTTGGTGCCGGGTGACGCAGCCGGATTTGGGGTTACCAATGGGACCCCCAGAATGGGGAGGGGGGGAGGTTACAGAAGCTGTTTTTGGGGTGCCCCCCTTAAAAAAAAAAATCCTTTTTTCCCTCCTTATTTTTGGCGTAAAACCAGCAACGAGAAGCACCGCATGTGCACCCGCCCCCGTGATGTAATTTGGGGGGGGGCTGGAGCATCAAACAGGCGTGCAAAAATCCATTTTGGGGGGTGATATGTCCATTTTGCAACAGGTTGCGTCAACCCAGCTGCAGCAAAGCTCCTGTTTCCTCCCCTCCATGCACATTTTTGGGGAGAACGCACGTGTTTTTGCAGAGTGTTTGCATCCATCCAGCAACGGGAGGGCGCCCAAACTCCCCCGGATTTTTGGGGTGACACGTGCATTTTTGCAGAATTGGTTGCACCAACCTGGCTGCAGGAGCACTCCCAGACCTCAATGCAATTTTGGGGTCATACATGCATTTTTGCAAAAAATTACATTGACCTGGCTGCAAGAGCACTCTCACCCCCCATGCAAATTTTGGGGTGACATGTGCATTTTTTGCAAAGCATTGCACTGAAGCAGCTGCGAGAGCGTTCCTTCCCCCAGTGCAATTTTGGGGCTGATATGTGCATTTTTGCACACCATTGCATTGCATACATTTTTGCAAACCATTGCATCAACCTGACTGCAAAAGCTCTCTCTCCCCCAGTGCAATTTTGGGGGCAATGCGTGCGTTTTGCAAAGGGTTGCAATAACTTGTCTGCAAGGGCACTCCCTCCCCTGATGCAATTTTTAGGGTGACATATCCATTTTTGCAAACCGTTGCACTGCTCCAGCTGCAAGAGCTCTCTCTCCCTCAGTGCAATTTTGGGGGTGACACATGCATTTTTGCACACCATTGCATTGCCATGGGTGTAGGCACACTCCCACCCCCCCATACACTTCTCAGGGCCATGCATCTTTGCAAAGGGTTGCATCAACCTGTCTGCAAAAGCTCTCCCAGATTCCAATGCAATTGTCAGGGTCATGCATACATTTTTGCAAACCATTGCATCAACCTGGCTGCAAAGGCGCTCCCTCCCCCAATGCAGTTTTGGGGTGACGCATGCATTTTTTGCAAAGCATTGCATTGACTCGGGTTCAGAAACTCTCTCAACCCCCCCACACTTTTTGAGGTGACGTGCATTTTGCAAAGGGTTGCATCAACCTGGCTGCAAGAGCATTCCCGGACCGCAATGCAGTTTTTAGGGTGATACATGCATTTTTGCAAACCATTGCATCAACCTGGCTGCAAGAGTGCTCCCTCCCCCAATGCAATTTTGAGGACAATGCATGCATTTTGCAAAGGGTTGCATCAACTTTGCTGCAGGAGTACTCCCAGACTCCAATGCAATTTTGAGGTGACACATGCATTTTTCCAAAGCATTGCAGAAACCTTCTCAACCCCACACACTTTTTGGGGTGATGCGTGCATTTTACAAAGGGTTCCATCAACCTGGGTGCAGAAGCTCTCCCACCCCCATGCAATCTTGGGGGTGACACATGCATTTTTTACAAAGCATTGTACTGAAACAGCTGCAAGAGTGTTCCTTCCCCCAGTGCAATTTTGGGGGCAATGCACACATTTTTTTGCAAAGTATAGCATTGAGCTGGGTGCAGAAATTGTCCCACCTCCACACACTTTTTGGGGTGACACATGCATTTTGCAAAGGGTTGCATCAACCTGGCTGCAGAAGCTCTCCCACTCCCATGAAATTTTGGGGGTGACACATGCATTTTTTGCACACCATCGCATTGCCCTGGGTGCACAAGCACTCCCACCCCCCGCACTTTTCGGAGTGATGCATCTTTGCAAATGTTCACGCAAACAAGGGCTATCCACCGCGGTGGGTCACCCCGGCGTCGGCGAAGCATTTTGGGGGTGCTCATCCCAGCTCTGGGAGAGGGCTCCCCATTTTTCTCAGTGTCCCACCGTCTGTCCCCCCCACCCCAAGGTCTCCTGGCGGGGGTGAACATCACCAGCCCCACGCCGCTGGTGCGCGGCACGGCGGGGAAAGCGGCGCTGCTCTCGGTGCGCTATGCCAGCGCCAGCACCGACAAGCCGGTGGTCAAGTGGCAGCTGAAACGGGACAAACCCGTCACCGTCGTCCAGTCCATCGGCACCGAGATCATCGGAAACTTGCGGCCTGATTACCGCGACCGCATCCGGGTGCTGGAGAACGGCTCGCTGCTCATTAGCCCCTTGCAGCTGAGCGACGAAGGCGCGTATGAGGTGGAGGTGTCCATCACCGATGACACCTTCACCGGCGAGAAGACCATCAACCTCACTGTGGACAGTAAGCACAAGAAGGGCGTCCAGTGGAGGTTGGGTTCTCCATGGGACGTCTTTTCGGGTGGCCTTTCTCCAATCGGGAGGTGGTTTTGGGTGTTCATGCAACTAAGCTACATCCCCGGTGGGGTTTTGATGTCCCCCTTCCCATCCTTTGGGTCCATCCATCCCCCGAGTCATAGCGTCACCCAAGTTGCTTGCCCACAGTCCCCATCTCGAAGCCGCAAGTGCTGGTGGCCTCCTCGACGGTGCTGGAGCTCAGCGAGTTCTTCACTCTCAACTGTTCGCACGAGAATGGCACCAAACCCACCTACACGTGGCTGAAGGACGGGCGACCACTGAGCAACGACTCCCGCCTGCTCCTCTCCCCCGACCAGAAGATCCTCACCATCACCCGCGTCCTCATGGCCGATGACGACGTCTACAGCTGCCTGGTGGAGAACCCCATCAGCCACGGCCGCAGCGTCCCCGTGAAGCTCACCGTCTACCGTGAGCCACCCATCACCCCCTCCTGTGACCCCTTGTAGATGCTCCCACCTAAAATCTTTTGGGGGATTGTCCCCCCTCGTTCATCTCTCCCAGGCCGGAGCTCCCTCTACATCATCCTCTCCACGGGCGGCATCTTCCTCCTCGTCACCCTGGTGACAGTTTGCGCCTGCTGGAAACCCTCCAAGAAGTATGGCCAGGGGTGACATGGGAGCCAAAGGGGGTTCCTCTTCTCCTGTCCTATATTGTCCCATCCCATCCTGTCCCATCTTACCTTCTCCCATCATCTCATCTTGTCTTGGACACTCAATCACACCACACTTCATCACATCCCATCTCATCTCATCTTATCTTGTCCTCTCTTGCCTCATCTCATCATCTCATTTCATCTCATCTCATCTCATCTCATCTCATCTCAATCTCAACTCATCCTGTCCCATCTTGTCTCATTCCCTTCCATCCTATCCCCACCCCATCCCATCCTGCCTGGACCCATCTGTACCATCCCATCTTATCCCATCTCATCTTGTCCCATCTTATCCCATCATCTCATCATCTCATCCCGTCCCATCCCATCCCATCCCATCCCATCCCATCCAGTCTTGTCACATCTTGTCCCATCTCATCATGTTACCTCATCTCATCTCATCCCAACCCCTCCCATGTCATCCTGCCTTGACCCATCCGTCTCATCCCGTCCTGCCCCATCTTGTCCCATCCCATCTCATCATCTCAACGCATCTTGTCCCATTTTGTCCCATTCCATCTCATCCCACCTTGTCCAATCCCAATTCCATCCCATCTCATCCTATCCAGTCTTGTCCTACCTCCCCATCCCATCCCCGCCCCACCGAGCCCTTTCCCAGTTGCCCCGTGGGCCGTTCCCCGCCCCGCGGTGCCGCTGCTGCCCTATCCCCTGTCCCCTCCCCAGGGAGAAGCGACAAGCGGAGCTGCAACCGGCTTCCGACTACATCGAGCAGGACGAGGAGCGCCTGAAGCACGACGGTGAGTGCCCAGCGCCGGCGCGGCGCCAAGTTGGAGAGCGCACGGTGAGCAATGCCTTGCCTCCCCGCAGCCGAGGGCATCGCGCGCAGCGGTGACCACGAGCGCAAGAACCCCGTGGCCTTGTACATCCTCAAGGACAAGGTGAGTGGCCGCGAGCGTGCCAGCTCTGTGCCGCAGTGCCGGCTCTCGCACGCTCGTCTACTCTCGGCTTTTGGCAGGATTCACCAGAGGCGGAGGAGGATTCGCCGACCGAACCCCGTGGCGTGGTTGAACCGGGTTACACCAGCTCCCCGGTGCCAGCAGCCGGCCGCTCCCCGGGCCCGGTGGGGCGCGCGACTCGCCGTTACCATCGCTCGCCGGCTCGCTCGCCCGCCTCCACGCGGACGCACAGGTCGCCGCCGGGGTCGCCAGCGCGTTCCCGCGGTGCGCCGCGGCTGCTGCGGACTGCCGGCGTCCACGTCATCCGCGAGCAGGAGGAGGCCAACGCCGTGGAGATCAGCGCCTGAGCGGGGGGACATGTGCGCACTCCGGTGGTGGCGAGCGAGCGGGGACACCGGCACAGCCCCGCCGCTGCCTCCAGCCGTTGTTTTGCTGGGTGTAAAGTCACTAATTTGCTATTGATCCCACCCGGAGCTCCCCTCTTCCGTCCCCCGCCTGCCCGGGGCGTCGCTTTGGTGGCTTGCTTGCCGGGACAAGCGTGCAGGGAGCGTGCAGAAAGCACACGTGTGTGCCAGGAGCACGAGGGAGAGAGCGTGCACGCGGTGCGTGGGGAGAGCGTGTGAGAGGGCACGCACAGAGCGAGCAAGCATGCAGTGCGCAGAGAGAGCATGCAAAAGCACACACACAGGGTGTGCAGAGCATGCACAGAGCGAGCAAGAGGGCACACAGGGAGCGTGCAGAGTGTACAGAGGGAGCAGGCACAAAATTTGCAAGAAGGCATGTGCAGAGTGTGCAGAGAGACCGTGCATGCAGTGTGCAGCAAGATCATGTATGGAGCATGCAGAGAGTGTGCACACGGTGTGCAGAGCATGCACAGAGTGTGCAAGAGAGCACGCATGGAGCGTGCAGAGAGAACGAGCAGAGTGTGCAAGAGAGCATGCACAGGGCACACAGACAATGCATGTGGTGTGCAGAGAGAACATGCACACAGTATGCAGAGAGAGCATGCATGGAGCGTGCTAGAGGGCGCACACAGAGCATGCAGAGAGCATGCAGAGAGAGCATGCGGAGCGTGCATGCAGCGTGCAGAGAGGGCGTGCATGGAGTTTGCAAGAGGGCATGCACGGAGCATGCAGAGAGAGTGTGCATGCAGTGTGCAAGGAAAGCATGCACAAAGTGTGCAAGAGGGCATGCACAGAGCGTGCAGAGAGAATGGGCATGCAGTGTGCAGAGCGAGATGCATGGGGCATGCAGAGGAAGCATGCATGCAGCACACTGAGAGCGTACACACAGTGTGCAGAGACAGCGTGCACGGAGCGTGCAAAAGGGCATGTACAGGGCATGAGAGAGCATGAACGCAGGGTGCAGAGAGACCGTGCACGGAGCGTGCAAGAAGACACACACGGAATGCGCAGAGACAGCGCACACATCAGGTGCAGGAGCAGCATGCAGGGAGCGCGCAGAGAGGGTGCGTACAGACCACGCGAACGATTGCATGTGCAACATGCAGAGAGAGTGGACACAGCGTGTGCAGGGGTGTCACACAGCGAGTGTGCAGAGAAAGCGTGCATGAAATGTGTGGAGGGAGCGTGCACGGAGTGTGCAGGCAGAGCGTGCACCCAGTGTGCAAGACGATG
This sequence comes from Caloenas nicobarica, assembly GCF_036013445.1. Lineage (NCBI taxonomy): Eukaryota > Metazoa > Chordata > Aves > Columbiformes > Columbidae > Caloenas > Caloenas nicobarica. The sequence goes on along the minus strand of NC_088270.1, from coordinate 6,197,031 downwards.
TGCACAGGGCATGCAGAGATGGTGCAAGAGGGTGTGCACGAGTGTGTGCAGAGTGTGTAGTGAGAGCACGCATGCGATGTGCAAAGAGAGCGCACGCACAGTGTGCTAGAGAGACTGTGTGCAGTGCTTGCAGAGGGCGTGCACACAGCATGCAGCAAGCATGCAAAGGGTGTGAGAAGAGAGCATGCATGCAATATGCAGAGAGAGTGTGCACAGAGTGTGCAGCAAGTGTGCAAAGAGCACCAGGAGAGAGCATGCATGCAGTGTTTGCAGAGGGTGTGCACAGAGCATGCAGCGAGTCTGCAAAGAGCGTGAGGAGAGAGCGTGCATGTAGCACTTGCAGAGAGCGCACATGGAGCACGCAGAGAGAGTGTGCATGGAGTATGCAGCGAGTGTGCAAAGAGTGTGAGGAGAGTACATGCATGCAGCGTTTGCAGGGGCATGCATGGAGCACGCCAAGAGAGCATGCGGCGAGCGTGCAAAGCGTGTGCAAAGAGAGCATGCATGCAGGAATTGCAGCAAGTGTGCATAGAGCATGCAGAAGCTGCATGCATGGAACAGGCGAAAAGAGCTTGCACAAAGTGTGCAACCACGACATGGAGCATGCACAAGTGTGCAGGGATCATGCCGAGCGACGACCCCGCACCCCGCATGTGCACGAGCCCTGCGCCCGCCGCAGCACCGGCCCCCGCCACTGCTCCCCCTCCCTGCGCCTGGATTTTCTGTGAAAATCCCCTCTTTTGGGGCACGCACCGTCGCCTCCCCCCAGGTCTTCCCGGGAAATAGGTTTAGGGTGCAAACCTGGTCCCGGGGCACCCCGGGGTGCTGGGGCGCTACTAACCAATAAACTAAACTACTGCCCAGCCGGCGGCAGCACCCGGGGGTGACTTTGTGGGACAGAGTGACAACCCCGGGGTGGGGGGGGACACACAAGGGGTGGGTGGTGGCTGAGAACGGGTGAGCTCGACGCATCTGCTGACACACGAATTTAAGCTTGCGAGAACCTGGAGTGTTCACTCTGGTCCCTACTGATGGCCCCAGCCAAGAGCTCATTTCTTCCTCTGAGTGTAGAGGGAGTGGGAGGGGGTGGAATTTCTTCTGATTAATTAAATTCATTAACCACCCGTGTCCCCAAACTCACAAATTTAAGCTTGCAGAGCTTGGGAGAACCTGGACCGTTCACTCTTGTCCCTACTGATGGTCCCCGCTCAAAAGCTCGTTTCTTAACTTTTCTTCCTCTGAATACAGGGGGGGAATTTCTTCTGACTAATTAAATTCATTAACCACCAGTGTCACCAAACTGCGGGTGTTGCTGGTGCCACCGAGTGCTCTCACCGCCACAGCCCAGCTGAGCTGTTTGTCCGTCCGTCCGTCCCCTCCCGCCAACCCGTCACTTCCCAGCCCCCGTGTCCGGCTATTGTCCCCCCCCATCCGGAACAGGATCCGGCCCCGGTGCCACCCGGGGTGACGGGGATTTGGGGGGGACGGGGACCGGCATGGCGGGCGGCTGGGCGGTGGTGCTGGCCCTGGGGCTCTGCCTGGCCACACTGCGCCAGGGAGGTGAGTGCGGCCCCGGGGGGTGCAAAACTCCCCAAATTCCCTCAAAATTCCCCCAAAATTCCCCCCAGCCCCAGCTGGGCTGAGCCCACGCTTGGTGCACCCACCGGCCTCCGTGTCACCCACAGGCTGCCACCTCCCTGAGACACCCCAACCTGCAGCGGGTAAGGACGGGATGTGGGTGGGGGGACCCCAAAAAATCCACCGTCCCCACCCAACCCACGGCGTCCCCTCTGGCCGCAGCGCTGCGGGACAATTTCCGCCTGCAGCCGGGGGACTTGGTGGCCACGGCGGGACAAGCCCTGGAGCTGGATTGCGTCCCCCCCTCCGGGCACCCCGAGCCCCGCGTCACCTGGAAGAAGGACGGGGTGACCTTGGACGTGAGCGGTGGGCGGTACGTGGTCACCGAGGGGAAGCTGCGGGTGACCCCGGCGCGGCGCAGCGACTCCGGGCTCTACGTCTGCATGGCGGCCAACGCGGCGGGCGAGAGGGAGAGCCGGGGCGCCCGCGTCACCGTCCTGGGTAAGCCAAGCGTCACCCACGGGTGGGGGACACCTCATGTGGCCTCGGTGGCACCTCCTTGATGTCACCCCGCAGAGAAGCCGACCATCGTGCGGCGCCCGAGTGACGTGGTGGCGGCGGCCGGCGGCACGGTGGAGCTGGGCTGCGGCGCGCAAGGGGACCCAGCGCCGCGGGTGCAGTGGCACAAGGAGCGCGGGGACCTCCCATGGGGCAGGTGGGTGGTGGCAGGGTGGGGGTGTCACCTCCCCAGGGTGGGAAGGGGGATGACCAAGAGCTGGTGACGCCCGCAGGCACGAGGTGGACCGGGAGCACACGTTGCGCCTCTTCGCGGTGACGCCGGCCGACGGTGGCACCTACGTGTGCACGGCGCAGAGCCAGCTGGGCAGCGCCGCCGCCACCGCCCGCCTGCGCGTGGAGGGTCAGTGAGGGAACATCCGCGGCCACCACTGTCACCTGGGGTCATCTAGGGGGCCATGTGAGGGGATCTAACAGGGGCCATCTTGTGGAGGTCATCCAAGGAGGTCAACCAAGGGGGGTCCAGCCAAGGCGGGTCCAACCAAGGAGGTCATCCAAGGGGTGTCCAAGGGAGGTCCAACCAAGGCAGGTCCATCCAAGAGGGGTCCATCCAAAGAGGTCATTCAAGGAGAGTCCATCCATGGGGGCCATCCAAGGGAGGTCCATCCAAGGAGGTCATCTAAGGGGGGTCCATCCAAGAGGAGTCCATTCAAGTGGTCTATGTGAGTGGGGCCATCCAGGGAGACATCAGGGTCTCCAGAGATGGGTATCTGAGGTGGGTTCTGGGCAGGTGCCTGGGGACCTTCCTCCTGCCGTCACTCTCCCTCTGCCCCACAGAGCGGCCACCACCTGGCCAATGGGACACTGCCCCACGAGACCTCCTGGCTGTACGGCTCCACCTGGACAACGGCACCGCGCTGCCCGCCGCCGCCGTCCGCCTCCGCTGGCAGGTTGTCCCCACCGGAAGGGTGGGATGTGACATGGGGATGAGGCTGGAGCTCCATCCCCATATCCCATCCTATCTGGTAACCCTTCCCATCATCTCCAGATGCTGGTGCCAGCGCCAGTGCCAGAGGGTTACGTGGTGCTGTACCGCTGCCTGCACCCGGCCAGCACCCCTTGGGTCCAGCAGGATGCGGGCAAGGAGCTCAGTGCCACCGTTGCCGCCCTCCGCAGGGGACACAAGTACGAGTTCAAGGTCAGACCCTACTCTGGTGGGACCCAGGGCTTGGACAGCAACACCAGGCACCTCTGGATACCCGAGGAAGGTGCGTTGGGCGTGAGGGATGGACAGGTGGGTGGGGTCGGTTAGGGGTCCTGGGTGTCTCAGCACGGTTGTCCTGGCAGTGCCGAGCGCGGCGCCCCAGCGTGTCACCGTGGGCCAGGAGGAGACGGGGAACGGCACCGTGGTCGTGAGCTGGGAGCCACCTCCTGCTGAGGCCCACAACGGCATCATCCAGGGCTACCAGGTTTGGGGTGGTGGGGCTGGGGGCACTTCTAGCCAAGGGGGATCCAGCCAAGGTGGGGCCAACCAAAGTAGACATCCACTCCAGGAGATCCATCTAAAGGGGGAATCCACCCAGGGACATCCATCCAAGGGGTCAGTCTAAGGAAGCGGGTCATCCAAACGGATCTAACCCAAGGAGATCTATCCAAGGGGGTTCGTCTCAGGAGGTCATCCAAGAGGGATCCATCGGCAGGGGTCGATCAGGAGGATTCGTCTAAGAGGACCCATCCAAGGGGGGCCAATCCTGTTGGGATCCATCAATGTGGGTCAATCAGGAGGATTCGTCTAAGAGGACCCATCCAAGGGGGGCCAATCCTGTTGGGATCCATCAATGTGGGTCTATCAAGGGGATTCATCTAAGGGGGACCATCAGTGAGGGTCCATCCCAGAGGTGTTGATTCAAAGGGGTCCATCCATCCAAGAGGGATCCATCAACGGGAGTCAATCAAGGGGACTCATCTAAGGGGTCCATCCAAGGGGGTCAATCCTGTTGGGATCCACCATTGAGGGTCCATCAAGACGACTCACCTGCGGGTTTCCATCCTCTCGGTGCCCCCAGGTCTGGTCGGTGGGGGAGGGCTGGCAGCGCCCCACCAACAGGACCGTGGACGGAGGCACCCACCGCTTGGAGACCCTTCTCCCAACCCCTGGGGCCCGATTCTGCGTCCAGGTGGCAGCATTCAACGGCGCGGGGCTGGGTGTCCCCAGCAATGCCACCTGCGGTGTCCTCGGTAGGGGATGGGGGACAAGGCAAGGCGCGGCGGGGTCAAGGTGGTGGCACAGGGGTGACGCTGGTGGCACCTTGCAGGGGTGACGGCGGGGAGCACTGGCGTGGCCCGGGTGCTGCGGCAGCCCGTTGTCATCGCGGCCACCGGCTCATTGCTCTGGGTGGCCTTGCTCGCCCTCCTCCTCCTCCTGTGCCAGCGCCGGGCCGGCCGGGCCGCCGCAGCTCACCACAGGTCAGCGCCGGGGCAGGGGGGGACACGCGGGGTGTGACAGGGGTGGGACACCCTGACGGCACCTCTGGCCCTGCAGGCTGGTGGCCGGTGACTCGCCGTGGCTCAGTGGCCCCTGGAAACCTGGCTGTGCGCCCCCCAACCTCAGCAGCAGCAGCAGCCTCAGCAGCCGCCTCCTGGACCCCCATCCCTCCAGTGAGACCCCGGGGGGCTGGGACCCCCCCCAGAGCCATGGGACCCCCACCCAGTGTCATGGGACTCCTTCCCAGTGCAATGGGACCCCCCACAAAGCCACAGGACCCCCACCCAGCTCCATGGGACCCCCACCCCTCCAGTGAGCCCCTTGGGGGTTGGGACCCCCGCCCAGATCCATGGGATCCCCCCAGAACCATGGGACTCCCCACCCACTGCCACAGGACGCCCAGCCTGAGCCATGGGACCCCCAGCCAAAGCCATGGGACCCCCCACCAAGTGCCATGGGACCCCCCTCCCAGTGACCCCCACCCCTTCAATGAGCCCCTGGGGGGCTGAGACACCCCCCAGAGCCATAAGACCCCCCACCAAGTGCTGTGGGATCCCCCCAGAGCTATGGGACCCTCTCAGAACCATGGGACCCCCACCCAGAGCCATGGGACCCCCACCCAGTGCCATAGGACCCCCCCCAGAGCCATGGGAACCATCCCGCCCCAAATCCATTGGACCCTCCCCAGAGCCGTAGGACCCCTCTCAGAGCCAGGGGACCCTCCCAGTGCTGTCGGACCCCCCGCTAGGTCCATGTGACCCTCCCCCCCCAATGCCATGGGGCCCCCCCAGAGCCATGCCCCCCACCCGGGTGCCCCCATTGTCGTGAGACCTTCTCTAGAGGTGTCAGGGCCCTGGGGAATGGAGGGGACATGGGACACCGAGGTCAGCACCCATGGGTGCCCCCTCTCGCCCCTCCAGCGCTGTCCCTGGAGCCGCCAAGCCTCGGGCCCCCCACTCCCCCCGTCCGAGGGGGGCACCCACCACCCCTTGGGGACACAGGGGGACACCCCGGCGTGCGCACGACCCCCAGCACCCCCAGCCCCGCACCCTGGGAGCGCGTCCGCAAGCCAGGTGGGTCTGGGGGACACGGGGGACATGAGGGGACATGCAGGGACACAGGGGAACAGCGGGGGGGTGGCTCATGGCTCTGTGTCCCCCCGCCACGCAGAGCTGCACCAAGTGCACAGCACCCCGCTGCTCGCCGGTGGCCACGCTCCTGTCACCGGGAGCGGAGGCGAGTGGGGGACAGATCTGGGGCTGGTGACGGGGTGGCCTCAGAGAAGGGGACACGATGGCGACACCGCCACCGCTGTGATGGCCGGAGGGGACCCTGTCTTCAGCTCCCCGAAACCGCAGCGGGGCAGCACCTCGCTGGCCTCCCCTGTCACCGGGCCACCGGTGACACCCCCGGCACCCCCTCGAGCTTGGCACCCGCCGGTGACACGGTGAGTCTGGGTGTCCCCACCCTGGGGACACGATTGGGTTCCCCAACCCTGATAGTGCTAGAAAAGCCAGCATGTCCCCTCCACCCACAGGTGTGCGGCCACCGTGTGCCACAGGGATGTGTCCCCCATCACCAGGAGCCCCAAGGATGTGTCCCCTGTCACCAGGAGCCCCAGGGACATGTCAGCTGTCACTGGGATCCCCAGGGACATGTCCCCGGTCACCAGGTGCCCCAAGGATGTGTCCTCGGTCACTGGCATCCCCAGGGACATGTCCCCAACCACCAAGAGACCCAAGGACGTGTCCTCAGTCACCAGGATCCCCAGGGACACGTCTCTGGTCACTGAGAGCACCAGGAACGTGTCACCTGTCAGCAGGCACCCAAGGGACATGTCCCTGGTCACTGAGCATCCCAAGGACACGTTCCTGGCTACCAGGCACCCCAAGGAGCCACCACCAGCCACCAGGCACCAGAGGGACACGATCCCGGCCACCAGGCACCCTGAGGACACGTCCCTGGTCACCAGGTGTGCCAGGGACATGTCCCCAGCCACCAGGCATCCCAAGGAGGTGTCCCAGGTCCCTGGCCACTGCAGGGACACTTTCCTGGGGAGCAGGTACCCCAGGGACATGTCCCCAGCCACCAGGAAGCCCAGGGACCCATCGCCATTGACCAAGGACCAGAGGGACATGTCCCCAGCCACTGGGCACCCCAAGGACATGTCCCCAGCCAGTAGGCACCCAAGGGGCATGTCTCCAGTCACCAGACTCCCCAAGGAGAAGTCCCCAGCCACCAGGCACCGCAGTGACACATTCCTGGCCACCAGGTACCCAAACACGTCCCTGGCCACCAAGCGCCCCAGGGACCCATCACCAGTGACCAGGCACCCACGGGACACATTTCTGGCCAGCAGCTACCCGAAGGACATGCCACCGTCCACTGTGAAGGACACGTCCCCAGACACCAGGCACCCCAGGGACATGTCCCCTGTCACCAGGCACCCTCAGGAAATGTCCCCAGTCACTGGTCACCGGAGGGAAATGTTCTTGGGCAACAGGTACCCCAAGGACACGTCCCTGGTCACCAGGCACACCAGAGATGTGTCCCTGGACACCAGTTGCCCCATGGACCACATCGCTGGTGACCAGAGCCCCAAGGGACATATTCCTCATCACCAGGTACCCAAGGGACACATCACCAGCCACCAGGCATCCCAAGGACACATCTCCAGCCACCGGGCACCCAACAGACACATCCCCAGCCACCAGGCACCCTCAGGAGATGTCGCCAGTCAGTGGTCACCGGAGGGACACGTTCTTGGGCAACAGGTACCCCAAGGACACGTTCCTGGTCACCAGGTACTCCAGAGACGCATCACTGGTGACCAGGCTCCCAAGGGACATATTCCTGGCCACCAGGTATCCCAAAGACACATCCCCAACCACCGAGTACCCAAGGGACATGTCCCCTGTCACCGGGCGCCTCTCGCCAGCGTTCAGCGATGGCGTTCTCACGCCACAGCAGGTGGCTGAGGACCTGGAGATGGACCAGGACACCACCTGCCCCAGGTGACCAGGACACCACCTGCCCCTGGAAGACCCTCATGGTGGCAGCATTCCCTGGTGCCAGCTCTGTCCACATTGTGTCCCCCGCAGCCCCCCGGTGCCCACCATGCCGCGGTCCTTCTCGCCGCTGCACACCTATGGCTACATCTACGGGCCACCGGCCTCTGAGCTGGGCGAGGAGGACGAGGAGGATGAGGACGAAGAGGAAGAGCGGCCAGTGACGCAGGGGTCACCAGGGGGGTCCCTGCTGAACGGGTGGGGGTCGGTGTCCGAGGACAACTTGGCCAGCGCCCGCTGCAGCCTGGTGAGCTCCTGCGACGGCTCCTTTCTCCTGGACGCCAGCTTCGCCCGCGCGCTGGCCGTGGCTGTCGATGGCCTCGGCTTCGGCCTCGGGGACACTGACGGTGGTTACGGGGGTGAGCCACGTGTCCCAAGACCCCAAGCATTATCATCTCCCACGGAGATGTGACCCCATCGTGACACCATGGTGATGCCACCATCTCCCGGCAGGTCCCTCACCGCCACCATCACCGTCACCCTTGGAAAGGGTGTTCTCACCCAGCGTCCCCATCCCAACCTGGGAGCGGCGGGGGACAGCGCTGGGGGTCCCATGGCACGGTGAGCCCTGATGCAGAGGTGACGGGCGCTGGGGGTGTCACCCATTGTGGGGTGCTGGAAAATGTCCCCTTTCCTTTCCAGGTGGCCATGGGAGTGGCAGCTCCTGGGCCAGGGTGGGTGGAGAGCAGGGGACAGAAGGGACAGGAGCATGGATGTCCCCAAGGGGGAGGATGCGGCAAGGCCAGAGTCCCCTCAGCTCGGCTAAAATGCAGTTTTATTAAGCGATTGCCCAAAAAGGGGCTTTCTGCTCGAAGAAGCCACCCATGGAGGGTGGGTGGCACCAGGGTGGGCGGGTGTCACCCCTCCCCCGGTGTTCTTGTTGTCCCCAAGTGTCCTCAGCCCTCCCCAGAGTTCACATCCTCCCAAGTGTCCTCACCCTCGTCAGATGTCCCCGTCCTTCCCCAACATCCCCCGACCATCCATTGTCCACCCAAAGTGTCCTTGTCCTTCCCCAGGGTCATTGTCCCCATCACCATCCTCGTCCCCACTGACCATTCTCATTCCTTCTGTCCCCATCCTTCCCGACCATCCGTGTCCTTCCTCAGTGTCCTTGTCCCACCTCAACCACCCTTGGCCCCCTCAAGTGTCCTCGTCCCTCCCAAGCCACCTTGTCCTTCCCTAATGTCCTTGTGCCCCCTCCGAGTGCCTTTGTTCCTCCTGAGCATCCTTGTCCCCAGGGTCCTCGTCCCTCCCAATTGTCCTTGTCCCCAGGGTCCTCATCTCTCCTGAGCATCCTCGTCCCTCCCAATTGTCCTTGTCCCCAGGGTCCTCATCTCTCCTGACCATCCTCGTCCCTCCCAATTGTCCTTGTCTACAGGGTCCTCATCCCTCTTGAGCATCCTTGTCCCTCCCCAGTGTCCTCATCCCTCCCAGCTGTCCTTGTCCCCAGGTTCTTCACCCCTCTGCGAGCATTCTTGTATATCCTGACTGTCCTTGCCTCCCCCACAAGCACCCGTGTCCCCGCCTCGTGCTGTCACCCACGAGACACTGGCTCCATGTCACCCTATTTCCATGGTATCACTCTGAAATTAAAGAGCATCCCCTCGTCCCCGCAGTGTCCCCATCCCCATGTCCCCAACCCCGCCACTGACTCATCCTCTGTTTCATCGCTTCTCCTGCGCCGGGCAGGGACACGGAGGACGGTGACGGTGGCCGGTCCCTTCGCCATGGTCCCCCCGTGTCTGGCTGCGCCCCGAGCCGTGGCCGCGGGAGCCGGTGGAGCCGCGGGATGAGACGCTGCCCGTGGTGGAGCAGCTGCCAGACGCGTGTCCTCGGGGCAGGCAGGGGGCTTTGTAGGGGACAACCTCATCTGCAGAGGAGGGGACAAGGTTGGGGTTCGCCGATGACACCCCCCTCAGACCCCGGTGACCCCGGCTTACCACCACGGGGAGGGCGATGAGTGACCTTGTGCTCTGGCGAGGGGCCGGGGGTGTCACCTGGCGGTGGCAGCGGTGGTGGCGGCAGGTCTGTGGCGAGAGGGGGAGAGGGTTGAACCCCCCCAGATCCCCCGGACCCTGCTGTGTCCCCCCACTCACCTCCAGGCTGCTTTTCCCAGTGGTAGCGGCTGCATTTGACTTTCGGTCGACTTTTCGGGGTCTCCCTGCGGATTTTCCCTGGCAGTGACAGCATCGTCAGCCCCACTGGCCGGTGACAACCCCCCAAAATGTCCCCTCAGGGCTCACCTGTGCCGGTGGGGCAGCGGGGTTGGGGCTGGTGGCCCTCAGTGGCATCAGGACTTGCTGGGGTGCTGGGTGCCCGTGGCGGGGTGCTGGTGCCGTGGAGGGGGGGCCTGGTAAAGAAGGTAGGGAGAAGCACACCTGGATAACAGCTGCAAGGCTGCGCACACAAATGCACATCTGGATGTGTGCAATGCCACAGCTGGATTGGATGAGCACAGCTGTATGGCTGGAGCACATCTGGATAATGATACACTTGTGTGTGGCTGTGGTGCAGCTGCTCATCTGGATTATTGCACAGCTGGATTGCAATAACACATCGGGCATGTGAAAGCACAGCCGGGTTGTGTCACAGCTGGATCACAGCACAGCTGGGTGTTATCTGCAGAGCTGGATCGGGTGCTCAGCCGGCTCACAGCACAGCTGGAATACAGCACAGCTGTATTATGGGTGCACAGCTGGGTCATTGACACTCAGCTGGATCACAGCTAAGCTTGTTTGTGGATGCACTGTTGGATCATGGATAGACACCTGGATCACATCACATCTGGATTGCCGTTGCACAGCTGGTTTGCAGTGGTACAGCTGTCCCCTGATGCCACAGCTGTGTTGCAGTGGTCACACTGGCACAGCTGGATTGTGCTGGCACCACCAGATGGTGGGAGCGCTGGGGCATGATGGCACAGCTGGATGGCAACATCCCAGCATGCTCATGAGGCACAGCTGGATTGTCACAACATGGCCAGCGCACAGCCTTGTGGGTGGGTCATGAAGGGACATCCGGACCCTGATGAGACATCTGGACCCCAATGACATGGCCGGACCACGATGGCACAGCAGGGTAGGATGGTGACAACATGACTGGATTGTGGTGGGACATGCAGACCCTGATGGGACAGGCAGACCCTGTTGGGACACACAGACCCCAATGGGACATCTGGACCTTGATGGGACATCCAGACCCCAATGACGTGGCTGGACCATGGTGGCACAGCAGGGCCAGATGGTGACAACATGGCTTGTGGTGGGACATCTGGACCATAGTGGGACATTTGGAGCCCAATGGGACATCCAGACCCCTACGAGACATCTGGAGCCAAATGACACAGCTGGACCGCGATGGCATGGCAAGGTTGCACTGTGACAACATGGCTGGTTTGTGATGGGACACCCAGACTGTGGTGGGATATCCAGACCCCAATGGGACTTCCGAACCCTGATGACACACCCAGACCCTGATGGGACATCTGGACCCTGATGACACAAGGACCAAGGGAGGTCCCTCTCCTACCGGGGCAGGCGGGGGCTCTGGAGGTCACGCAGGTGGGGGACATCCTCGGCGGTGTGGGGTGACAGCGTCAGCGTGGCGGTGGAGGAGGTGGGTGAAGATGTGATGGTGACACAGGGGACATCCTCACCGGGGTACCACTCTTCTGTCCCCAACCTGCAGGGTGGGGGCCACGGGGTGGACACTGGGACCAGCACACCCTGTGTCCCCCCCAACAGCCCTCCCCACTCACCCTCTGGCTGCATCTTCCTCTTCATCCTCCTCCTCCTCCTCCTCCTGGGCGCAGCGGCTGAGCTCGCTGGCCGAGGGCGGCGGGGGCAGCAGCTCCGTCCAGGTCACCACAGGCGGGTTCACTGCATGTCCCCGCATCTTCCCGTTGGCCCCTGCAGCGAGGAGTGATGCGGGGAGGGGACGGCGCCACCGGCACCCATGTCCCTCTGACCCATCCCTACCATGCTCGGCTCGGCCGCGGGGCGCCTGGGGGGCCGGGGTATCGATGGGCTGGGGTCCCCCTGCGATGTAGGGGGTGCCGTGCTGGGAGAAGGGCCGGGGGAAGCTGCGGAGCTCCTCGCCAACCCCCTCCACGGTGCTGTACACCGGCCCCTCGCCAGCCCCCGCACCAAACTGCTCCATCTGCGCGATGTAGCGGGTGATGCCGGCGGCTGCGGAACACAACTGCTGCCGTCAGTGCCAACCGTGACCCCCCCAATCCACCGCCCCCATCCCCGCGGTAACCCCCTCACCGTTGTAGTACCGCTCGGTGGCCCCCAAGGCACCGGCCGTGCCGCCACCACGCCACGTGTCCGCCAGCCACGGGTGACCCCCTCCGGCAGCCGCCCTGCGAGGAGAGGAGTGACGGGGTGACAGGGGAAGGTGTTGGGGTTCCAGGGGTTTTTGGGGGCCCGGGGGGGGTTACCTGGGGCTGCCACGTGCCGGGAAGGCAACTGCAGAAAGGGGCGGGGGCGAGGGGCCGCGCCGGCACCCTGCGGCACCCATCGGCTTCCCGGCAGGCGTATAGGCGAAGGAAGCTGTGGAGAGAGGTGGGGGGTGTCGGGAGGTGCTGGGTGCCGGGGTAGGGGTGTCCCAGGGGTGGCACCCACCCCCCGTACCGGCAAAATGGCTCAGCTCCTTCTTCCTGCGGCGGCGGCTGTAGAGCCAGGCGGCCAAGGCGGCGAGGATGAGCCAGCACGCGCCGCCCACACCAGCGATGAAGGCCGGCTGCCGGGCCACTGCTGCCACACGCTCGGCCACGCTGGTGCCACCCGCTGTCCCCACGTCACGCTCGGCCAGGGGGGCTGCAAGCAACGTGGGATGATGAGGAGCCGTCCCCGTCACTCCTGCCACCCCCAACCATGGTGACCAGGGACTCACCGACGCGGATGGGGATGGGGATGGGGACACTGCGGATTCAACTGTGCCGCCCCCAACCGTGGTGACAAGGGATTCACTGATGGGGACACTGCAAGGCCACCCCTCAGTCATGGTGATGAGGGACTCACTGATGTGGATGGGCATGGGGACACTGTGGGGTCACCCTTGCCACCCCCAGCACAGTGATGGGGGACTCACCAATGCAGACGAGGACACTGCAGTTTCACGCCTACCACCCCCAACTGTGGTGGCAAGGGACTCACCGATGCGGATGGGGATGGGGACACTGCGGGCACCCACGCCAGCACTGGTGGCGGCGGCGACCTCGGCGCGGTAAGGGACACCGGGGACCAGACCCCGCAGCACCGTCGCCAGCACCGTCCCCTCCACGCTCTGGTTGATGTGGAAGCGGCTCTCGTTGCCCAGGCACCAGATCTGGGGTTGGGACACGATGGGGACACAGTGACATGGGGGACAGAGGGGACCCGCCATGCCACCTGCCCTTACCTGGTAGTCGCGGATGACTCCGTTCTGCTCGGCTGGCGGCGGCGGCTGCCACGAGATGCGGACGCTGGTGCCGTTCCCGACCACGCTGACAGCTCGTGGTGGGCCACTGGGGGCTACCGGGGGGACACGCATGCTATGTCACCTCCAGGTGACACCCCCACCGTCCTCTCCGTCCCCACACTCACCCGCCTCGGGGGTGCGCAGGGTGCGCACGGCGCTGTCAGGGCCGTGGAGCTGCTGGAAGAAGGGCCTGACCTTGACCTCATAGTCCTGGCCGCGGCGCAGGTGGGTGAGCAGGAGCCCCCGCTCCCCCCGCGCCACCCGCGCCTCCTCCCAGCGCCCGCCGCGCCGCCGGAACAGCACCCGGTAGCCCTGCAGGAAGGGCGGTGGCCGCTCCACCTGGGGACATGAGGGGACATGGGGTAGGGAGGACGCTCAGTGCTGGGTGCCCGGTGGCGGTGCTGGTGGCGGTGCGGTGCGGGGCAGCACTCACGGTCCAGGAGAGGCGGACGGTGCCCGGTGGCAGCACCACAGGCTCCTGGAGGTGCACAGCCACTCGTGCCAGGTCTCGCTGCATCTCCTGGGGGTCCAGCCCCGGTGACGTGGGGCTGGGGGCTGCTGGAGGCAGGAGAGAGGGGTGGGGATATGGGCACCGCTGTTGGCATTGTTGGGTGGGGAGGCACCCAAGGGTGGTGGGTCCTTGGGCACCTCTGTCAGCATCACCAAACAGTGATGCACCCAAGGGTGCTGGGTGCCCTGGCACCTCCATCAGCATCACTAAGTGGGGATGTACCCAAGGCTGGTGGGTCCATGGGCAACGCTATTGGCATCATTGTGTGGGGACACAAGCAAAGGTGATGGGTCCACGGGCACCTCCGTTTGTACCATTGGGTGGGGACACACACAAGGATGTTTGGTTCATGGGCACCTCCATCAATGTCACAAAGCAGGGAAGCACCCAAGGGTGGTAGGCCCATGGGCATCTCCGTTGGCATTGTAGGGCTGGGATGCACCCAAGAGTGGTGGGTCCTTGGGTGATTCCACTGGTGTCACCAAGAGGGGACGCACCCAAGGTCCTGTGTGCCCTGGCACCTCCATCATTGTCCCCAAGCAGAGATAGACCCACGGGTGGTGGGTCCATGGCCACCTCCACCAGTGTCCCTGCCAGGTCTCACCTTGGGTGCGCACGGGCTCCGAGATGCCGCTGGGGTCGCTGAGCCCATGGGCGTTGACCGCCCGCACCAAGAAGAGGTAGACGGTGTCGGGGACAAGGCCGCTCACCGTGTGGCTGTCACTCTCCACGTCAGTTGCCACCGTCTGCCACGGGCCACCCACTGCCTGGCTGTTGGGGGACAGGGGTGACCCGTGGTGGGGTGGCATTGAGCCACCACGTCACCCCTGGAGCCAGAGAAGACACTTGTGAGATACCTAAAAGCCTCCACGATGTAGGAGGTGACATCAGTGCCATTGCTGTCCTCGTTCCCTTTCCAGCTCAAGGTGACACTGGTCTGGGTGATGTTGGTGACCACAGGGGTGGAGGGTGGCCTGGGGAGGACACTGGGCTGGGGGGATGGTGGGGAAAGGCTGGATCCTTCCTCTGTGGGGAGACGCAGGGAGATGTAGGGTGGTTTTGTCCAGTGCCACGGTGTCCCTGGCGTGGTGACGTCCCCAGCGTGGCCATGTCCCCGTCACACACCTTGCACCTCCAGGGAGCTGCCCCAGCGCGTCTCGCCCACCGAGCTGGTGGCCACACACTCGTAGTGCCCAGAGTCGGTCACCTGCGGGAGGAGAGCTCCTGTCCCATCACCCTGAGCACCTGTCATCCTGGCACCCACCACCCTGAGCACCTGTCACCTCAACATCCACCACCCTGAGCACCCATCACCGTCAGCACCCACCACCCTGAGTACCCACCAGCCCTTTCAACCAGCATCCTGAACACCCTGAACTCCACCATCCTGAGCACCCGTCACCTCGGCACCCACCATCCTGGGAACCCGCCAGCCCTTTCAACCATCATCCTGAGCACCCTCCACCCCTTGCACCCGCCATCCCTTGTACCCACCACTCTGAGCACCCGCCACCTGAGGACCCACCAACCCTTGCACCCACTTTCCTGGGCACCCAGCACCCTTCGTGCCCAACACCCCAAGTACCCACCACCCTTTTCAAACACCATCCATCACACCCACCTCCTTGAGCATCCACCACCCATCACCCTTTGCACCCACCACCCATCACACCCGCCTCCCCGAGCACCCACTTCCTTTTGCACCCACCACCAGAGCACCCGTCTCCTTTAGCACCCACCAACCTTTGCATCCACCACCAATTGCACCCACCACCCTGGGCACCCAGCGCCCTTTGCACCTACCACCCCAAGTACTCACCACCCTTTTCAAATGCCACCCGTTGCATCCACCACTCTGAGCACCCATCACCCTGAGCTCCCACCACTTAAGCACCCACCACTTGAGCACCCACCTCCCCTGACACTCACCACCCATCACACCCACCTCCCATTATACCCACAACTGTGAGCACCCACCACCCCTTTTAACCATCACCCATCACCCTTCACACCCACCACCCTGAGCACCCATCTCCTTTAGCACCCACCACCCATCACACCCACCAACCCTTGCAACCATCACTCTGAGCGCCCACCAACCTTTGCACCCACCACCCATTGCACCCACCCACCTAAGCTCCCACCACTGCGAGCTTCCACCACCCATTGCACCCACTTTCCTGAGCACCCATCTCCCTTGGCACCCACCTCCCTGAGCACCCCCACCCGCAGACCCCCCATCCTGCAGTGCCACCCCACGGGTGCCCCAGGGGTGGGTGCCGGCTCACCCGGAGCCCGGTGATCTGCAGGGTGCCATTCTCCAGCAGGCTGGCACGGGGCTGGGCACCCACCAGGGCGCTCCCATCCTTCAGCCACCCCACGCTGGCTGGGGGGTCACCACCCCCGACCCGGCACGGCAACCACGCCGTGGCACCCACCAGCAGCACAGTGTGGTTAGCGGGACCCGGGGATGCCAGCGGTGGGTGCTCAACTGGCGCTACGGTGAAAAGAGGGGGGAAGGACAGGAATTCTGGGAGTCACTCGTGCACTGAGTGTGCCCGTTCTCTGCCAGCACGGGACTTACCCCCTGTCACCTGCAGGCGCGCCCTGGCCAGGACGCTGCCGGCCACGCTGATGGCCTGGCACAGGTAGTGGCCGGCATCACCGGGCTGCACGGCGGTGATGGTGATGGCGCCAGCTGGGCTCACCGAAACACGGGTGGTGGCGTGAGGGGGCTGGGCCGGGAAGAGCAGCGTCTGGGCGGAATAGGGTGAGGATGAAGATGGGGCTGGGATGAGGATGGGGATGGAGATGGGATGAGGATGAGGATGAAGATGATAAGGATGAGGACAGGAATGAGGATGGAGATGGAGATGAAGATGAGGATGAGGATGGGAATGGGATGAGGATGAAGATAAGGATGAGGATGATGGGGATGGGGATGGGGATGAGGATGAGGATGGGGGATGGGATGAGGATGAAGATAAGGATGAGGATGATGAGGATGAGGATGGGGATGGGGATGAGGATGAGGATGGGGATGGGGATGAGGATGGGGATGAGGATGGGGGATGGGATGAGGATGGGGGATGGGATGGGGATGGGATGAGGATGAAGATAAGGATGAGGATGGGGATGGGGATGAGGATGAGGATGAGGATGGGGGATGGGATGAGGATGAGGATGATGAGGATGAGGATGAGGATGGGGATGGGGATGAGGATGAGGATGGGGATGGGGATGGGGATGGGGATGGGGATGGGGGATGGGATGGGGATGGGATGAGGATGAAGATGATGAGGATGAGGACAGGAATGAGGATGAGGATGTGGACAGGCACAGTGACAGGGATGGACACAGGGCTGGGGACATGGACGGACACAGGGCTGGGGACAGGGATAGGCGCAGGGACACACCTGGCTGCCCTCCTTCTGCCAAAAGACAGCGGGCGGCGGGTTGCCTTTGCTCTGGCACTGGAAGGTCACACTCTGCCCGGGGTTGACAGTCTGGTCGCGGGGGCTGGTGACAAGCTGGGGCGGCACTGCCATGGCGTGGAGAGAGAAAAAGGCTCATCCGGCTGCTCTGCCAGCACCCATGGATGGTCCCTCGGGGACCCCCCTTACCGTGCACCGTGAGGGTGCCGGACGCCTCTGCCCTGCCCACACTGTTGTCGGCCACGCAGGTGTAGGTGCCCTCGTCAGCCGCCTGCAGCCGCTGGATCCGCAGCGTGTTGTTGGGCAGCACCTCCCACCTGGGGACACGGGGACCCCACCAGGCCACAGCGCTGGCAGGGTGCCAGGGCACCAGGGAGGGTGCAGGGTGCCGCGGGGATGTGGGATGTGGTGAGGGTGTGCGATGTGACAGGGATGCGGGATGTGATGCGATGGAGATGTGGGATGTGATGGGGATGCAGGATGCAGCGAGGTTGCGAGATGTGATGGGGATGTGGGATGTGATGCGATGGAGCTGTGGGATGTGATGGGGATGCAGGATGCAGTGAGGTTGCGAAATGTGATCAGGATGCAGTGAGGTTGTGGGATGCGATGGGGATGTGGGATGTGCCGCAACAGGGATGCGGGATGCAGTGAGGATGCAGGATGTGATGTGATGGGGATTTGGGATGTGACAGGGATGCGGGATACAGTGAGGATGCAGGATGTGATGTGATGGGGATTTGGGATGTGACAGGGATGCGGGATGCGGTGAGGTTGTGGAATGCAATAGGGATGCAATGGGGATGTGGGATGTGATGGGTATTTGTGATGCGACAGGGATGAGGGATGCAATGTGATGGGGATGCAGGATGCAATGAGGATGCAGTGAGGGTACAGGATGTGATGGGGATGAAGGATACGGTGAGGAAACAGGATGTAATGGGGATGTGTGATATGATGCGATGGGGATGCAGGATGTGATGGGGATACCCAATGTCATGGGGATGCAGGATGCAACAGGGATGTGGAATGCAATGTGATGGAGACGCGGAATGTGACAGGAATGTGGGATATGATGGGGATGTGGGATGTGACAGGGATGCAGAATGTGACGGTGATGCAGGATATGGCAGTGATGTGGGATGTGAGGGGATCTGAGATGCCGTAATGATGCAGGATGTGATGCGATGGGGATGCAGGATGTGATGGGGATACTCACTGTGATGAGAATGCGGGATGCAACACAGATGCGGGACGTGATGGGGATGCAGTGGAGATACTCAATGCTACAGCGATCCAGGATGCGGTGAAGATGCAGGTTGTGATGGGGATGCGGGATGCAATGGGGATGGGGGCTGTGATGGGGATGCAGGATGCAATGAGGATGCAGGATGTGATTGGGGATACTTGCTGCCATAGGGATGCGGGATGCAACAGGGATGTGGGATGTGATGCGATGGGGATGCAGGATGCTGTAAGAGTTGGTCTGAAGAGCAGTATTGCCTTAATTTTGCACTTTGAGATGAAGGTAAATGAACCATCACGAGTCCATCACCGACGGAACTGTGACAGATGCGGTGCAGATACTCGCTGCCATGGGGATGCAGGATGCTACAACAATCCAGGATGTGGTGAAGATGCAGGTTGTGACGGGGATGCGGGATGTGACGGGGATACAGGATGCAATGGAGATGCAGGATGTGGTTGAGGATCCAGGATGTGATGAAGATGCGGGATGTGACGGGGATGAAGGATGTGACGGGGATGAAGGATGTGATGGGGATGCAGGATGCAGTGAGGATGCAGGACGCGATTGGGGATACTCGCTGCCATGGGGATGCAGGATGCAACAGGGATGCGGGATGTGATGCCAGAGGGATGCAGGATGTGATGGGGATGCAGCATACAGGTTGCGATGGGGATACTCGCTGCCACGGCGACGCAGGATGCGACAGGGATGCAGGATGCTCTGAGCATGCCAGGCCAGCACACGGCGATGCCCCTGGCCGCACTGCAGCTCGCCCAGCCCCTCGCCCCCCCTTACCTTCCCGGTGGCATCTCCCCCTCCTCCTTGTGCCACCGCGCCACGGGCTGCGGGTCCCCCAGCACCTCGCAGGGAAACTCCGCCGTCCCCTCCACCAGCACCGCCTGGTTCTGTGGCCTTTTGCCGAACGCCGGCCGCTCTGCAGGGAGGTCATCAGTCCTGCCGGGATGCTGTGTCCCCCCCAAAACCACCCCCAAAATGACTCCCCCATCCCAACGCACCGAACACCACCAGCTCGGCCGGCTCGCTGTCCCGCTCGCCCACCATGTTGGTGGCCACGCAGACGTAGACGCCGGCGTCGCTCTTGCGGGCGCTGGGCACCATCAGCTTCCCACCGCGGATCTGCCGGGAGCGTGGCTCAACGGGGGGCTCTGACCCCTCCAAAAAAACACCTATTTGGGGGGAAAACCCCCTTTTCTCACCGTCAGGCGCTCATCCTTGCTGCTGAGCCAGGCGCCGTCCTTCTTCCAGGAGACGCTGGGCTCGGGGTGGCCGCGGGGGGGGACGCACTCCAGGACGGCGGGTTCGCCCGCGGCCACCACCACGTCCCCGGGGGGCTGCCGGAAGTCGTCCCGCAGCACTGGGGGGGACACGTGACCTCAGCCCTGCCTCAGTTTCCCCATCCCTGCCTCAGTTTTCCCATCCCTTGTGCTGCGATATATTCTGTTATTTTCGTTTCTTTTCTCTCATTTTCATTTCTTTTCTCTCATTTTCATTTCTTTTCGATTATTTTCATTTCTTTTCACTTATTTTCATCTGTTTTCACTTCTTTAGACTTCTTTTCATTTACCTTCAACTATTTTCACTTATATTCCTTTCTTTTCATTCTCAGTTATTCTCATTTCTTTTCACTTCTTTTTCTTTCTTTTCCATTATTTTCAACTGTTTTCACTTCTCTTAACCTATTTTCACTTATTTTCACCTATTTTCAATTCTTTTCATCTATCTCCACTTTTTCATTTCTTTTCAGTTACCTTCAACTATTTTCACTTATATTAATTTCTTTTCATTCTGTTTTCTTTTTCTTTAGCTTCTTTTCTTTTCCTTTCTTTTCTTCTTTTCTTTTCTTTTCTTTTTTCTTTTTTCTTTTCTTTTTTATTTCCTTTCCTTTCCTTTTTTCTTTTCTTTTCCTTTCCTTTCTTTTCCTTTCTTTTCCTCTTCTCTTTCTCTTTCTCCTCTCCTTTCCTCTTCTCCTCTTCTCTCTTCTCTTTTCCTTTCTTTCGCTTAATCTCTTTTCACTTATTTTCACCTATTTTCACTTCTTTTCACCCACTTTAAGTTATTTTCACTTATTTTCCCCTTCTTTTCATTTACTTTCAACTCTTTTCACTTAACATTCATGTATTTTCATTTTCAGTTATTCTCGGTTATTTTAATTTCTTTTCGATTGTTTTCACCTCTTTCCAACCCTTTAAATCTATTTTCACCCATTTTCACCACTGTTCACTTCTCAGCACCAGCCCCGCACCCCTCACCCCCCACACCACCCTTGACTCTAACCGCCCCCCAGCCCCCCAAAAATCCATCCCCCCGCTTCTCAAACCCCCATGACCCCCAATGTGCCCCCCATGGGACACTCACCAGCCACCTCCAGGGACGCGTTCCTGCTGGTGGCCTCCCCCAGGTAGTTCCTGGCCACGCAGACATAGACCCCCTCGTCGGGCTTCCCGCGGCGGGCTGGGAGGGTGCGCAGGAAGAAGAGGGACCCCCCCGGGAGGAGGGTGCGGTGGGAACGGGGGTCCTCGCGGTCCGTCTCCACCCGCTCCCCGTCCCGGTACCACTCGACAGCCGGTGCCGGGCGCCCTTCGGCTCGGCAGCTCAGGGTGGCCGGGTCCCCCTTGGAGACCAGGAGGTCCGTGGGGTGCTGGACGATGCGGGGAGGGGTGTCCTCCAGCTGGGGGTGGGAGCCTGCGGGAAAAGATCGGGGGAGGTCCCCACTGTCCCCCAGGGAGGCAGGAATGAGGGGGTTTGGGGGTGTGAGCATCGTCTGTCGGGTTTCTTGGGTGACCAGGAGGTGAGATGAAGTGTGGCTGGGTCTCAGCCCAGTGTTTTTCCCCCCAGGAGGTGAGATGACCAGGAGGTGAGATGAAGTGTGGCCAGGTCTCAACTCGGTGTATCTCCACACAATCCCCCCAGAAGGTGAGATGAAGTGTGGCCAGGTCTCAGCCCAGTGTCATTCCCCACACCTGGGAGGTGAGATGAAGTGCGGCCAGGTCTCAGCCCAGTGTTTCCCCCACACACAGGGTGGGTGCTGATGGGGGGGCAGCAGGACTGGGAGGGTGTCAGACCTCGGACACAGGACAGGGGGACAAAGGAACTCGACTCCCAGTAACGCCCCTTTTCCCCCCAGTTTCCAACTGGGCATCACTGGGGCAATGGACTTGGGGCTGAATTCCCCCAAAAAGGGAGATTTTTTCCATCAGCTGCAAGTGATGATTTTCTGTAGTAGAGCTGGTAACTCCTTCATTTTAAGTTAAAAAACCAAAACAAAACACACAGAAAACCGCATATCGGGTCTGTGGGGCTGTTCCAGGAAAATCCCTGCTGCTAGGGCATGGGAATAATTAATACCCATTAATAATTAATACTCATTAACCCTGCGGTCTAACTGACCGGGTCTGGCTGTCACAGCCCAGTGTCCCCGGTGCAGTTCAGGCTGTGGTCACCGAGTGTCACTGCGACACCAAACCACCACCGCTTTGCACACGCGTGTGTACACACGCTCCTCCCCCTCGAGCATTAAGCGCGGGGTGAGGGGAGATTTGGGGCGCCCTGGGCGGGCAGGATGCGTTGCCATGGCGACGGGATGCGGCTGCCATGGGGACGGGGAGGGATGCTGCGGGGTACCGGGTACCCCATGGGGCAGCAGCGGGGGGGGGCGGGACACAAAAGCAGGGGGGCGAGGGGGCGCAGCTGGGCCCAGTGGCTAATTGGGACAAGTGGGGGGTCAGGCCAGGCCCCCTCCTGTGCCCACGGGGGTTTGGGGACCCTCCTGCCCCGATCAGTCACTCAGAGCCAAAGAGAGGTGGAAAAGCTCAAAAAGGGCTTAAAATTCAGGTGACACCCCCCCACACCACCCTAGTTTGTCCTGGCTGTCCCCCTCTGCCCACCTCCTCCTTCCTGGCTCGGGGACACGGAGTTGGTTTGGGGACATGAGGCTCGTTTGGGGACACAGGGTTGATTTGGGGACACAGGGCTGGTTTGGGGGCACGAGGCTGGTTTGGGGACACAGGGTTGGTTTGGGGACACAGGGTTGGTTTGGGGACACAGGATGGGTTCGGGGACATGAGGCTGGTTTGGGGACACAGGGTTGGTTTGGGGGCACAGGGCTGGTTTGGGGGCACAGGGCTGGTGTGGGAACACGAGTCCTCTCCCAGCTCAGGGTCAGGGGGTTGGTCTGGGGACACGAGGCTTCTTTGGGGACATGGGGTCAGTTTAGGGACACTGGGGCTGATATGGGGGCACCAGGCTGGTCCTGGCTTGGGGTCTGGGGTCTGGTTTGGGGACGTGAACCTGGTTTAGGGACACAGGATAAGTTCAGTTGAGGTTTTGGGGATCAACTTAGGGACACAGGGTTGGTTTGGGGACACTGGGTCAGTCCTGGTTTGGGGTCTAGGGGCTGGTTTGGGGACATAGGGTCGCTCCCGATTTGAGGACACAGGGCTAGTCCTGGGCACTGTTTGGGGACACGAGATCATCGCTCTGGGGGCGGGTCCGGGGACATGGAGCCGGTCCCAGGGTGGGGGAAGCGGTGTTGATTTGGGGACACCGGCTTGCTCCCAGACTGGGGACACGGGGCAGCTCCCACTGTGGGGATATGGGGACGATTTGGGGACCTGGAACCGACCGGTTCCAGGTGGGGGTTGGTCCACAGCCCGGGGCTCGGGGCTGCAGGACCAGAACCGGGGACACTGGAAGGGGGGGACAGCGGGACCCTGGGACGGGGGGACAGCGGGACCCTGGGACGGGGGTACCCCGGGACAAGGGGACACAGGGACAGCGGGACGGGGGAACTGCAGGACCCAGGGACAGTGGGACCGGGAGACAGGGCGGCAGCGGGACCCAGGGACACCAGGACAGCGTGACAGGGCGACAGGCGGACACCGGGACACAGGGAGAGCGGGACAGCGGGACACTGGGACACCGGGACCGAGGGACAGCAGGACGCCGGGACAGCGGGACAAGGGGACAGAGGGACAAGGGGCCACGTACCGTTGCCGAGGGGGAGACCGATGGTTCGGTTGGTGCCGAGCAGGAGCCGGGAGGAGTTGGAGCCCTCGGCCCCCAGCGAGTCGGCGAACAAGTTCATCTGCAGCAGCGTCTTCAGCAGGTACCGCAGCATCCTGGGCTTGGTTAAGTTCGGCTTGGCTCGGCTGAGCACTGCCCGACCCAGCGCGGCTCGGCACGGCAGAGTTCGGCGCGGCTGGGGTGGTTAGGCTCAGCTCACCACGGTCCGACCCAGCTCGGCTCGGCTTGGTTCGGCTCGGCTGAGCTCAGCTGGGCTCGGCTCAGCACGGTCTGATCCAGAGCGGCACGGCTCGGCTCAGCTCGGCTCAGCAAGGTCAGACCCAGTAGGGCTCAGCTCGGTTCGGTTCGGCAAAAGTCCGAGCCAGAACGGTTCGGCTCAGCAAGGTCCGACCCAGAACGGTTCGGCTCAGCAAGGTCCGACCCAGAACGGCTCGGCTCAGCAGAGTCCGACCCAGAACGACACGGCTCGACTCGGCCCAGCAGGGTCCGACCCAGAACGGCTCAGTTCGGCTCGGCTCAGCAGGATCCGATCCAGAAAAGCTCGGCACAACTGAGCTCGGCTCGACTCGCTTGAGCCCGGCTCGGCTCGGCTCGGCTCTGCGCGAGCCGATCCAGCACGACTCGGCACGGCTGAGCTCGGCTTGGCTCAGCTCGGCTCAGCACGGTCCGGACCCAGCACGGCTGAGCTCCGCTCAGCCCAGCACGGCTCAGCTGGGCTCGGCTCTGCCCGCGGCGCCGCCCCCGGGTCCGGGGGCAGAAGGGCGGGGGGGGCGCGGCCAACACGGGGAGGGGGAGGAGAACAGGAAAAGATGGGGTGTCCCTGCCCCCCCTTGGGGTCGGGGGGGAAAAGTAGGAACCTCTGCGAGATGCCTACTGAATTCCTAATCAGCAATTAGCCGCTTAATTAATGAGGAGGGGTTGATATGTGAAGCAATGTGCCCCATTACCGGGGGGGGGGGTTGTAACATCTGTGCGCACATCCGGGGGTCGAGGGGCTGGATGGGGTGAACGGGTGCACATCTGGACGGTGGGATGGGCACACGCGGCTTTGCACATCTGGAAGGTGTGTGAACAGGCACATCTGGGTGGGAGAATGAACATCTGGGGGATATTGGGGAACATCTGGAGAAGGAGATGGTCGTTCTGTGTACATCTGGTGCACTGAACAAGCACATCTGGGTGGGCTGTGAGCTGCATGTGCATTGGGGCCAACGTCTGGAAGGGTCGGGTCACAGCTGGAAGGGTCCCCGGGGTCACCTCTGAATGCACAGGGATGCTTATGTAAACATCTGTGTCACAGCAGCACACATCTGGATGTGCTAATACGATCTTGGCAGGCGCACATCTGGGCACACACCTGGAGAGCTCGCACCAGCACATTCCCCCCAACCCAGGGCTGTGCTGGCCGCACATCTGGCCCTCTGCACACATCTGGAACGCTCAGCTTCACCTGCCTCTCTGGGGCTCCCCGGATCCCACCAAATGTGCCGGATCCCACCAAATGTGCCGGATCCCGGTGCTGCCGGTGACACCAAAGCTCCGCGCCGGGAGTCTTGGGGGTGATGCATTATTCATCCATCCCTCCCTCTCATTGCCGGGCACAGAAAAAGTAAATAAATATTAATTTAATAAGACCACAAAGCTTTTTCCGTTTCTCCTGCTGAGGCAGGAGGATTCCCCAGTAGGATTAAAAAAGAAAAAACAACAAAAAAAGAGATAAATAAATTATCCGTCAAATAACAGGTTTATCCAACTATTATCTGAAGAATTCTCCAGGGTGGGAACTGGAGGTGATGCCGGAATATCTGGCACCAATATCTTGTCTGAGATGCTTTGGGATGGGGAAAGGAGACAAAGGAGCTGCCTCATCCTGACGGATAATCCCCCCGCCCCGAAATTCATCCCCGTTAATCAGCTGGGCAAACAGCGTGCGTGGGGGCATCGCCTCCTTGTCCGCAGATTTATTACCGCTGCCAGGGCATTTAATTGCCCTTTTATTCGGCGATTAACGACTGTTTGCGCAGGCTTTGCCCAAACTGCGGCCTAAAAGCACCCCCCAAAATTTTGGGGCTGGGGCGGGGGCTTCCCCCTACTTCATTATTCTAATTATTCCAGTTATTCCTCCTAATTCGCATCATCTCCTTATTCTTGCCAAGCCTCTGCGGCGTCACTGGGTGGGGAAACTGAGGCACGAAGGAGCTGGTGGTAATAACGAGCGACAGGATATTTGTTTGGGCAAACGAGTGGTCGGGACCCCCCCCGTGCCAATGCCGGGGGGGGATTAAATCCCTCCAGCCCCGTTATTATTAACATACCCTCTGGGAGCCCCTGGTTTGCCGGAAAATGTGGCTTTTTGAATATTTATAGAGGTTGTGGAGGTGGAGAGGAGGGAAAAAGTGGGGGGGTGATACTGGGATGCTTTAGAGGGTGATACTGGGAAGCTTTACGGGGTGATACTGGGATGCTTTAGGGGATGATACTGGGATGCTTTATGGGGTGATACTGGGATGCTTTTGTGGAGCATATTGGGATCTTTAGGGTATGATATTGGGATGCTTTAGGGGATTATTCTGGGATGCTTCATGAGGTGATACTGGAATGCTTTATGGGGTGATACTGGGATGCTTCAAGGGATGATAGTGGGATGCTGCAAGGACGCAAACTGGGATGCTTTAGGGGATGATACTGGGATGCTTTATGGGGCAATACTGGTAAGCTTTAGAGGATGATACTGGGAAGTTTTAGGGGGTGATACTGGGATTCTTCATGGGATGATACTGGGAAGCTTTAGGGTGTGATACTGGGATGTTTTTGTGGAGCATACTGGGATCTTTAGGGTATGACACTGGGATGCTTTAGGGGATGATACTGGCAAGATTTAAGGAAAGGCTGAGATGCTTTAGGGGATGGTACTGGGATGTTGTGGGGGATGATACTGAGATCCTTTAAAGGATGATACTGGGAAGCTTTAGGATGTGATACTGGGATGTTTTTGTGGAGCATACTTGGATCTTTAGGGTAGGATATTGGGATGTTGTGGGGGATTATTCTGGGATGCTTCACAGGGTGATACTGGAATGCTTTATGGGGTGATACTGGGATGCTTCAAGGCATGATGCTGGGATGCTGCAGGGACACAAATTGGGATGCTTCAGGGGATGATACCGGGATGCTTTAGGGTGTGATACTGGGATGTTGTGGGGGATGATACTGGGAAGCTTTAGGGGGTGATACTGGGATGCTTTAGGAGACCATACTGGGATCTTTAGGGTATGACATTGGGATGCTTTATGGGATTATTCTGGGATGCTTCACGGGGAGATACTGGAATGCTTTACAGGGTGATACTGGGATGCTTTAGGGGATGATGCTGGGATGCTGCAGGGACTCAAACTGGGATGCTTTAGGGGAAGATACTGGGATGCTGCAGGGATGCAAACTGGGATACTTTAGGGGATGTCACCGGGACACTTTAGTGATGACACTCGGATGCTTTAGGGGACAATGTGAGATGCTCGAGCTGAGCAGATTGCGACTCTTTAGGGGGTGACCCGGGGGTGCTGGGCGGGACGGGTGTCAGTCTGTCTGTCCCCCCGCCTGGCAGCTGCAGGAGCCCCAGGGGCGCCCGAGGTTACATCGCGGGGTGTCCCAACCCGCCTCATTACCGCCGGCTTCGGGAAACCCATGTGTTCTCGAGCCGAGCGACTCGGGGTATATTAACATCCCATTTTTAGCTCTTTAATCGTGAGTTTGTGCAGCTCATTTATCAGCCCGGGGCCGGGGGAAGCCGGGCAGAGCTCGGCAGCTGGGTCCTGCCGAGAGGCGAGGGATGCTCGGCCCCGGAGGAACCCGACTCCGGGTTTAACAGGTAGTGGCTCATGTGCGAATCTCTAGTTTGAGCCCAGCGCATCATTGGGAAAGGGTCTATCAAAGCTGGGCTTAATTGGGTGGAAGGCTTGTTTGCATGGCAGCTAATGGGGGATCAGAGGGCCGGGGACCCGTCGCTGACGCCTGACAAAGGCAAAGCAATTACTTGCTTGTCTGCATTATGTATTAACCCATCTGGGGCTGGGATATTGGCTTTGAAAGGGAGACAAAGGCGGGGGCGGGACGATGTCCCCCCGCCGAATTCATCCGCCTGTGTCCCCCCCTTTCTGTGCAGCTGGGGACTGGAAGGATGCTGCTGGGTACCGGGGCGCGGGGGCATCCTGCATCCTCCTCGGAGCACTCGGAGCATCTTTTCATCCATCACCGCCATTTCCCGCTCATGGTCACATCTTGGGATAATTAGATATTTGGTTTTAATTAGCCACCGTGGCTGTTAATAAGTTGATACTTCTTGGCAGCGGGTTTTGGAGACAGGAGGTTAATTATGAACAGCTCAGTAAATTGCAGTAAACACTCGGCTATAGCGACTGATTCAGTCGCTTGGCTTTTGGGCTAATTATTAATTATCTTGATTGGATCAGGAGGTTGGCCCAAGCGAGGTGGTGGGGGGAGCATCGGGGAGCAGGGGGGTGTTTCCCCAAAGCTGCACCGAGCTGCTTGTCCTGCCGTCCGTGCGTCCTCGGGGAGCTGAGGACGGCTGCAACTCATTGCGTGGGTGGCTGAGAACGGCCAAAATTCAATGCCCAGAGTGATCCCGGCTGAGGACGGGCACAACTCATTGCATGGCTGATCCCGGCTGAGAATGGCCACAGCTCATTGCACAGATGAACCCCCCCCAGAAAGGCCACAGCTCAGTGAGGAAGCGATGGGGAGGCTGAGAGCAGCCACAACTCATTGCATGGATAAGCCCGGCTGAGAACAGACGGAACTCACTGCACGGGTAAGCCATGGCTGAGACCGGACACAACTCGTTGCATGGATAAGCCCGGCTGAGAACAGACGGAACTCACTGCACGGGTAACCCATGGCTGAGACTGGACACAACTCGTTGCACGGGTGCTTAAAACGGCCACAATTCAATGCCCAGAGTGATCGCAGGTGAGAACGGCCACAACTCATTGCAGGGATGAGCTCTGTCTGAGAACAGACGGAACTCATCACACAGATGATCCTGGCTGAGAACGGACAGAACCCATTGCATGGCTGATCCCAGCCGAGAACACCCACAATTTGTTACATGGATGAGCCCTGGCTGAGAACGGCCACAATTCAATGACCAGGGTGATCGCAGCTGAGAACAGCCACAACTCATTGCATGGAGAAGCCCGGCTGAGAACAGACAGAACTCATTGCATGGGTGGCTGAGAATGGAAACAATTCAATGCCCAGAATGATTGCAGCTGGGAACGGCCACAACTCATCGCACAGATAAGCCGCCCAGAAAGGCCACGGCTCTGTGATGAAGCGATGGGGAGGCTGAGAACGCCCACAACTCATTGCACGGGTGATCCCGGCTGAGAACGGCCACAGGTTATTGCATGGGTGATCCCAGCCAAGAACGACCGCAACTCGTTGCACAGATGAACCCCCTAGAAAGGCCACGGCTCGGTGACAAAGTGATGGGGACGCGGAGAACAGACACAACTCGTTGCACAGATGAATCCCCCAGAAAGGCCAGAGCTCGTTGGGAGGCTGAGAACGGGCACGACTCGCCACACGAATGACTCTCAGAAGCCTTTGTCACTTTGCGGGGGGACCCAAGGCCCCCCGCCCCGTCACCGTGTCACAAGCAAATGGCCCTAATGGGGACGCAGGGCTGCATCGCAATCAGCTGCTCTGCAGGAATAATGAATTTTTCAATCCCTAATTAACCGCTCACCTCATTTGCATTCCTTCCCGCCTTCCGCGAGCCCCCTTAATTGGGGCTTGATTAGGTCCTGGGTGGGGGGGTTGCCGTCCGGGGGGAGCGGGAACAAGGGGGAAGGGGCTGGTGGCCCCCCCCAGGGCTTGGGGACACGGGCGACGAGCTGTGGGGACACGGGGCTGGCAGTAGATGTGTCCCCGTGGGCAGCTGGCTTTGGGGACAACAGCAGTGGGGACACCCCTTTGGGGACACTCCAGCAGTGGGCACATCCCTTTGGGGACACAGTGGCAGCTGGTATATCCCTTTGGGGACATGTCACAGGGGTGGCACTGGGGACATCCTTTGGGGGCACGCTGCAGAGCTGGCATTGGGGACATCCCTTTGGGGACACAGTGGCAATGGGGACACCCCTTTAGGGACATGTCACAGGGGTGGCAGCAGGGACATCCCTTTGGGGACATGTCTCAGGGGTGGCAGCAGGGGCACACCTTTGGGGACATGGCAGCAGAGGTGGCATTGGGGACCACCCTTTGGGGACACGCTGGCAGCAGCACGTACATCCTGTTGGGGACATGTCACAGGGGCGGCAACGTGGACACCCCCTTGGGACACACTGCAGAGCTGGCATTGGGGACACCCCTTTGGGGACACGGTGGCAGCGGGTATATCCCTTTGGGGACATGACACAGGGGTGGCGGCAGGGACACTCCATTGGGGACACACCAGCAGTGGGGACATCCCTTTGGGGACGTGTCACAGGGGTGGCAGTGTGAACACCCCCTTGGGTACACACTGCAGAGCTGGCATTGGGGACATCCCTTTGGGGACACAGTGACAGCGGGTACACCCCTTTAGGGACATGTCACAGAGCAGGCATTGGGGACATCCCTTTGGGGACACGGTGGCAGCAGGGACACCCCTTCGGGGACATGTCACAGGGGTGGCAGCAGGGACACCCCCTTTGGGGACACGCTGCAGAGCTGGCATTGGGGACATCCCTATGGGGACACGGTGGCAGCAGGGACATCCCTTTAGGGACATGTCACAGGGGTGGCAGCAGGGACACTCCATGGGGGACACACCAGCAGTGGGGACATCCCTCTGGGGACACACTGCAGGGGTGGCAGCAGGTTCGTACCTTTAAGGACACCGTGGCAGCAGCGACAACCCTTTGGGGACACTCCAGCAGTGAGGACATCCCTTTGGGGACATACTACAGGGATGGCAGCAGGGACATCACTTTGGGGACAAAAGAGCCGGGGGTACATCCCTTCGGGGACATGCCACAGGGGTGGCAGCAGGGACACCCCTTTGGAGACACACTGCAGAGCTGGTGTTGGGGACATCCCTTTGGGGACACGGTGGCAGCAGGCACACCCCTTTGGGGACATGTCACAGGGGTGGCAGCAGGGACATCCCTTTGGGGACATGTCACAGGGGTGGCACTGGGGACATCCCTTTGCGGACACAGTGGCAGCAGGGACAACCCTTTGGGGACATGTCACAGGGGTGGCACTGGGGACATCCTTTGGGGGCACGCTGCAGAGCTGGCATTGGGGACATCCCTTTGGGGACACGGTGGCAGCAGGGACACCCCTTTAGGGACATGTCACAGGGATGGCAGCAGGGACATCCCTTTGGGGACATGTCACAGGGGTGGCACTGGGGACATCCCTTTGCGGACACAGTGGCAGCAGGGACAACCCTTTGGGGACATGTCACAGGGGTGGCACTGGGGACATCCTTTGGGGGCACGCTGCAGAGCTGGCATTGGGGACATCCCTTTGGGGACACGGTGGCAGCAGGGACACCCCTTTAGGGACATGTCACAGGGATGGCAGCAGGGACATCCCTTTGGGGACATGTCACAGGGGTGGCACTGGGGACATCCCTTTGCGGACATGTCACAGGGGTGGCAGCAGGGACACTCGTTCGGGGACACTCCTTTGGGGACACACTGCAGAGCTGGCACTGGGGACATCCCCTGGGGACAGGCAGCCGGTGACAAAGAGCCCCATGTCCCGGCGCCCCACCCCGCTGAGGGGGGGTCAATGTCCCCCCGCCGCCTCGCGCCACCGCCAGCCCCTAATCCCGTAATTAGCGGGGGATAATTACACCCCCTGATCGCTCCCCCCACCAACTTGTTTAACCAACACAGCCCTAATTAAAGCGTTTAATTAACAAGCCCAGGTGGGTGATTGCAATCCGGGGGGGACCCCAAAACCGTCCCGCTTGGGTGGGAGGAGGTTTATTTTTGGGGGGGTCCAGCCGGATTAAGTCCCGCCGCTCGTTAGGCTCAGCCTAACGAAGAGCTGGGGCGCAGCTGGGGGGGCTGGGCCCCCCCGCCGCCCCCTCCCCTTAATTAGTTCCCCCCCCCCCCCGCCGCCCCCTCCCCTTAATTAGTTGCCCCCCCCTCCCCGCCCCGAGCTCATCAACCAAGGGCCCCCTCTGGTCCCAGCCCCGTTAATTAGGAGCTCGGGGGGGGCGGGTTCGGTGCACACGTGGGGACACTTGGTGACACAGGGGACACCGCGGGGGGCAGTGAGCGGCGGGAAAGGGGCACCCCGAAAAAGGGGGGGGGGCGGGCTTAGTGGGGGGGGGGGCTCGGCCCCGGAGTTTGGGGGCGGTCAGACCTGGTATTTGGGGGCCTGAGCCCCGATGTTTGGGGTGATCAGCCCTGAGGTTCGTGGGGCTCAGCCCCAGGGTTTGGGGGGGCACAGCCCCGGGACAGAGGGGCTCAGCCCTGATATTTGGGGGGGATCAGGCCCGGGGGCTGGGGGGGCTCAGCCCCAGGGTTTGGGGGGGCTCAGGCCCCGTATTTGGGGGGACACCTCCCCGATGTTTGGGGTGCTCAGCCCAGATGTTGGGGGGGGGGCTTAGCCACGATATTTGGGGGGGCTCAGCCCCAGGGTTTAGGGGGCTCAGTCCCGATGTTTAGGGGACTTAACCCTGGAGTTTGGGGGGTCTCAGCCCCGATATTTGGGGTGTTCAGCCCCGAGATAGGGGGGCTCAGCCCTGATATTTGGGGGGATCAGGCCCGGGGTTTGGGGGGCTCAGTCCTGGGTTTGGGGTGCTCAGCCCCGGGATAGGGGGTTCAGCCCCCGGGTTTGGGGGGGCTCCTCCTCGATGTTTGGAGTGCTCAACCCCAATATTTGGGGGGGCTTAGCCCCGATATTTGGGGGGCCCAGCCTCCATGTTTGGGGTGCTCAGCCCCGGAGTTCGAGAGGGTTCAGACCCTATATTTGGGGGTGCTCAGCCCTGAGGTTTGGGGGTCCGGGAGCCACGCCCACTCCCTTAGCCACGCCCACTGCCCGTGGCCTCACCCTACGCGCCAACCCCGCCCCTTCCTCGCCTCGACCACGCCCCCTATGTTGACCACGCCCACTTCCGCATGACCACGCCCCTCGACGGCTCCTAATCCCCGCACACGGCCACGCCCCCTGCAGCACGCTCCGCCCCCAGCATTACTGACCACGCCCCCTTCACGACGAGCCACGCCCCCTCATTGACCACGCCCCCGCGGTCCCGCCGCGTTGCCCCCCGCCCGGGGGCTGCCGGAAATCCCTCCCGCCTCGAGGGGGGGGGCGTCTGGCGTCACTTCCGCCCGCTCGCTCCGGCAGCTCCAATATGGCGGCGTCCTGCGGCTCCTCGCAGCTCCCGGCGCCCGAGCCGCCGCTCAAGATCCCCAAGATGGAGGTGCTGTCGCCGGGCTCGCCGGGAGCGCTGAGCGACGGCAACCCCAGCCTGTCCGACCCCTCCACGCCCAGCGGCGCCTCCCCGCTGGGCCCGGGGCCGGCGGCCGGCGGGGCCGGGCTGGGGGCCGGGGGCCGCGGCGGGGCCTCCCCCTCCGTGTCGTTCTCCCCGGGCGGTGCCGCCGCGGCCGCCGCCGCCGCCGCTTGCCGGGGAATGTCGTGGACTCCCGCGGAGACCAACGCTCTGATCGCCGTGTGGGGCAACGAGCGGCTGGTGGAGGCGCGGTACCAACAGCTGGAAGGCGCCGGGACCGTGTTCGGCAGCAAAGCCCCCGGGCCCGCCATGTACGAGCGGGTCTCCCGGGCCCTGGCCGAGCTGGGCTACGAGCGAACCCCCTCCCAGTGCCGGGAGCGCATCAAGGTACCGCGGGGACGGGGGTGCGGCGGGTCCCTGGGGAGAGGGGGGTGTCCCCTGGGCTCAGCCCCCGGGTTCGGGGCGCCCCGAGGGTCCCGGGTCCCCGCAGCACCCGCTGGGCAGCTCCTGGGTGCTGAGGGTTCAGCATTTTGGGTGCTGAGACTTTCAGGTTTGGCCGCTCAGTTCCCCCAGCTTGGGGGGGCTGAGGCAGCATCTTTGGTGCTGAGCTGGGGCTACACGGTGTCCCAGCCCTTTGTGACCCCCAGAGCATCATTTGGTCCTGAGTGGGGGGGACAGGGTGTCTCAGCCCCTCATGACCCCCAGGAGCATCATTTGGTCCTGAGTGGGGGCAACACGGTGTCCCAGCCCCTCACGACCCCCAGGAGCATCATTTGGTCCTGAGTGGGGGGGACACGGTGTCCCAACCTTTTGTGACACCCAGAATCATCTTTTGGTCCTGAGTTGGGGACACAACGTCCCAGCCCTTCGTGACCCCCGGGAGCATCATTTGGTCCTGGGTGGGGGGGAACACAATATCCCAGCCCTTCATGACCTCAAGGAACGTCCTGAGTGGGGGGGACATGGTGTCCCAGCCCCTCATGACCTCCAGAGCATCATTTGGTCCTGAGAACTGGGGACACAATGTCCCAGCCTGTTGTGACCCCCAGGAACATTATTTGGTCCTGAGTCTTGGGGACATGGTGTCCCACCCCTTTGTGACCCGCAGCACCATCTTTTGGTCCTGAGTTGGGGACAATGTCCCAGACCCTCGTGACCCCCAGGAGCATCATTTGGTCCTGAGTGGGGAGGACATGGTGTCCCAGCCCTTTGTGACCCTCAGGAACATTATTTGGTCCTGAGTGTCGGGGACAATGTCCCAGCATTTTGTGACCCCCAGGAGCATCATTTGGTCCTGAGTGGGGGGGACACGATGTCCCAACCTTTTGTGACACCCAGAATCATATTTTGGTCCTGAGAGGGGGGACATGGTGTCCCAGCAATTTGTGACCCCAGGAACATCCTCTGGTCCTGTGTGTTGGGGATACGGTGTCCCAGCCCTTTGTCTCCTCTGGCAGCAGATTTTTAAAAAGGGATTTTTTTTCTAGTTGAACCATTTTTGGGGGAAAGGGAAGAGCCGGGTCTGGTGTCCAGCTTGGGAGCAACCGCCCGGCATGTCCCGCTTTTCCTTTTTTATTTGGATGGAGTGGGAATCGCCGTGGGGCTTCGGTTTATAAACCTGAATGAAGCTTGGACGGGCAAATTAATTATTCAGAGCGTTCTGTGGTTTTTATTTTCCCTTTTCATGACCCACCAGGTTGCCTGTGCAGCCGCTTAAAATGCTGATAAATTTTAAAAAGTAGCGTTTTGTGATTGCTGGGGATCGGTGAGGCTGTTTGTTTCTCTGTTCCTCTTCTCATCCATTGAATCCAGCTGTGCCAGCCCAACCGGGCTGGGATTTTCCAGGTGCATATTCCAAAAATAGGTGAAATAAGGGATTCTGCAGTATCAAGGATGCTCGGGATTAAGTGAGAGACTCACCCTCTTAATTAGAACAACCTTCATCCCTGAAAGTAGGTGGTCAAAGCGAATCAACTCCTCTTCCTCTGCCTGTTTTAGTTTCTTAAAACTTCTTTTCCTCACTTAAGTCTCTTCTTCCATGGAAGTTTGATGCCA
This sequence comes from Caloenas nicobarica, assembly GCF_036013445.1. NCBI lineage: Eukaryota > Metazoa > Chordata > Aves > Columbiformes > Columbidae > Caloenas > Caloenas nicobarica. The sequence continues at coordinate 6,162,151 of NC_088270.1, read as the reverse complement.
GATAGAGAAACTACTTGAGGTTGGGCTTCGTCTGACGGTTTCGGGTCATGGTGGCAGTTTGGCTGCGGGTTCTACAATTATTAATGTTTCGGGAGCCACTCAGCAGGTTGTGAGGAGAAAATCCACTGTTAAAGCAGCCCAGAAATGGCTTATTGGGGTTCAGATGATGCTTTTAGATGGAGTTGTGGCTGTTTTGGGGCCAGACCGAGGGTTTTGGGGACTGCTTGAATGCATCTTTGCCCCTAAACCGGTCACGTTGGAAGGAAACCACATGTCACGTACCCATCGAACATCCATATTTCCCTGATTTTATAGGATACTTTGATTTAACACCCATCGAGGGTGAATTTGCTGATGCATTATAAATGTAAATCATGCTTAAAACAGGTCGGATTCGACTTTATAAACACATTTTGAGATAAGGACGCGATATCGAGTTTCTGCCTTCTCGGGACTCCGCCAAATCTTGACGAGCGAGTTAGAAATGAGCCAGAAAGGCAAAAATTGGCTCCAAAGGCGGAATTTTTGCGGGTCATATCGCGTAGAAGCGTTCCCTCCTAATTTGAACAGGGAGTGAAGTTTTCATCTGTCTCTTCCCATCTGCGTGTGCTTTTCTGCACACAAGTGGCTCTGGAAGCATCTGTTTCAAATTTCAGGATTCACCCTTAATTGTTCCGGCAGCTTTTCCCCGTTTCTTCCCGCGGAAAGAGGCTTCGCGGTCACTGGAGTTCGGTGATTGGGGGTTGAAACGTCGCGATTTTTGCCTTTTTGGTTCCTGGAAAAGCCGTTTTGTGCTCTGGATTCTCATCCCGTCGCATCCTCGATCGTTGCGCATTTAGTCGTATATTCCAACCATCCCTACGCCACGTTAAATATTAATTTACTAAAGCACACATGCTTTTCATCCTCTTATTTCCTAAATACGTTTACAATCAAGGATTTAACCAGGTTCGCGGATCCTGAAACTCGTTGCCTCTCCGCAGCGGCGCGTGGGGAGCCTTTAAATTTTAAATTTTGCCCTTAACAGCAGTGTTTTAATAGAATGTTTGGCTTTTTTTTTTTTTAATCACGCGTTTTTTTAAAACCCGGGAAGAATTTCCGCTTCTGTTTCATAGATCATAATGACGAAATGACACATTAAAATCGATCAGGAGGACGGTCGTAGTTGGCCGCTAAGCGCGTAATTTGGTTTTTTGAAGGCAGAAGAAACACCTTAAAGACAAATTAAATACTCGGAGGGAACATGGGCACAACGAACCCACACGGAACGGGAAGGAATTAAAAATTATGCCGGGGATTGGATTTCACCCGGAGTTTCATCAGTTACCAACCCCTGACCACTGGTCCTGGTGGAAATTTGAGTTCAAGCCACCTTTGGTGTTTCACTTGCAGCTTTTTTAGGTGTTTTCTCTCCCCAGTAATTTTTTCTTGATGCTTCTGCAGACCCTGGGCCCCAGGATGGGCAGCGACGCCGCTTAAGCTTATTTTTTTAAAAATATGTTTAATTGCGATTTAGAAATGGGCAGCAGTGGAAAATCCACTGCATTGGTTTGTTGTTGTTTTGTTCTACCTCTCGCTAATTAATCACACTTTAAAATATTTGGTTTATCTGCCTTGACCTCCTTTATCTGTGTCTTCTGACTTCGCTTCTTCAAGTCGTTGTATAAAGAGACCTTTGGTTTCCATCTACAACCGCTCTGGCCTTCGAGAACCTTTTATTTTGTTTTATTTTGTTTCACCTCTTGAATATCCCGGCAAGACGATGAGGGGAGCGATTCGCTCTCGCCGTTGGGAATTTGGGATGCGAAGCCGTACTTCTTCGTAAATTAGGAACGGGGAGAAAATTCGAATCAAATAATTCTCAATTTAGCGGGGAAAAAAAAAAATCTTTGCAAAAATCCGCGGTCTCGTCCAGCCCGGGCGGTGATCAGGTCTGGTTTTTTTTCAGTTCCTTTCCCTAAATTTCCCGATTTTTTGTGTCTATCTGTACCAATCTGTGTATGTGCACTTTAGGAACCGCGGAGCAGGAGTTGAGCTGGACCCCGGGAGGAATAGAGGAGGTGCGTAAAGATTAAAAAAAAAAAACACCCTCGATCTTAAATCTTGGTGGGGAATCTTGATTTTTCCGTCAAAAAAAAGACCAAGGAGCCACTGGCTGCTTGGCCTCAGGCCTCGCGGTGCTTTGAAAGCACCAAATTTTCAATTACCTACCTCAAAGTTTAGATTATTTATTGCTAGAAGATGCAACCAGGTCTGGAAGCATCTAAGCAATGACCTCAAAAGTGCTCTTGACTTGCAAGAATAACGAAAAATCAGAATATTGCTTGTTTATTTTTGCCTCCTTTCCGTGTTGCTCCCCTTAATTCCTGTACCAGCCTCCGTTGACGCTAAATTATTTTCAAGGTAAAATAAACCAATTTGCAGCCGGAATGAAGTAATTAATTACTTCTAGGCTACAACCCAGTGTGGGATATTTAATAAATCCATCGGTAGGAAGAGTCGTTTGCTCAAAAATAGCTCGAGTGGCCGCGGATGTCGAGTGTTCCCAAGAGTATTGATATATTTTTTTTTTTGTTAAATGCGCTGGAAATGGTTTATTTAGCTAATAAAATCAGTTAAAGGCTCAAAATCTGTGGTTAACTCTGATTTTTAAGCCAGGGCGGATGTAAGTACTGAGGTTTGGGGAATTATTTTTTTAAAAAATCGGACTTGGGCGGATTTTTAGGAAGAGTCTGGGAGGGAAACGAGGATTTGGTTGGTGAGATTTGAGCTGAAAGAAGAGAAATTAGAGCAAAAAAGCTGAATTTAATTTTTTTGAAAAGCCGAATTTTGTTTTTTTCAACTGAATCTTTGGTTCCAGGTTAACGTATCTATTTTTTTTTTTTACCCCACGTGCAGACAGAAATTTAAAATTTTGTGGCGTCCGCCCAAAAAAATCCACCTGTTTATTCCAAGAGATAGCAAAGGCAAAATCGAGAAGTTTTCCACCTTAAACCGCTGAAAAATTGGTGTTTATCGCTGCTTGTGTGTTTAATTTTTTTTTTTTTAAATGACATATAATGTTCATTTTACATCAGGATAAAACTGACTCGCTGCTCAGTGGTTTTGCTTTTGCCCCCAGGGCTCTGAATATTGTGAGGAAACTGGTTAGAAATTTATCCCTTCCCCGCTGCCACTGTTAAACCGGTTTATGAGGAGAATTAGGTAGGTTTGAGCTTTCTGGAGGTGTCAAGGTTCTTTTTTGGGGGAAAAAAACCAGTGTTTTTTTCAATTACGTGTGCTCGAAAATCCGTTCCAGTCCTTCTCCAAAAGGCAACGTGACAGGACCGGTTATTCCCAAATTAATTCCGCTTTTTAATGCCGGAAGCAGTTTTGCTATTCGAGCCACAACCTGAGCAATCTAATAAATTTAATATTAAAAAAAAATATGTTTTCTAGCATTTTACCAACCCCAAAATCCAGCAAACCTGGGGGACATGGTTATTTTCCCAAAGTAGAGCGGTGGTAGAATTAAAACTCTATTGAGTGATGCACATAAAGTTGGTTTTTGGGGGGTGTTTTACGCCTAAAAAGTTGCGTGTCACTCAGGATCAGGGTGGAAAATGTGGACGGAAATTGTTGGCTGATACGGCTCGGGATGCCATAAAAAATCCCCAAATTAAACCCGTTTTTTCCCCTCTTTGCGAGAGTTTTTGGCCTTTTTTAATGCCTTATTAGCCAGACCCACCTTCGTATTGTTTTGTACTTAATGCTTGATGTGGAAATTGGGGGAATTTGGAGCATTATTGATTTGCCCTCTTTTAAATTTCAGCAGCTTCACAAGAGACAGAGTGAGTTAGTAAGGAAAGCAAAATATGTAAGTAATATATATGTATTTCTTAGCTTAGGCATATCCATTTTATACCTCTTAGCGGAGTGAGGAAGGTTGGACCCTCTTTGCTTTGGGGAATTCTTTTTCTCTTTTATTTTTCCTTTTCTTTCTCCTCCCTGCTTCACCGGCTCTGCTTTCCCCTCCTCGGAGCAGGTGTGCGTTTTCTTGGCTGGTTGGTATCTCTGACTGGGGGTCTCTTGGCATTATATTTTGATTTTTATCTTCATTTTGATTATTTTTTTTCCCTACGTTACATTGCAAATCCGGGGATTTTTTTTTTTAATTATTTTATTTTTGAAGAGAATTGATCGCCCCGGTTCAACGTGAACCTGTCACTGCTCCGCAACCCCGTGCATAGACGTTAACGCTAAATCGGGAATGACCGATACGGACGATGCTTCTTAATTCGGGAGCATCATGTGGGGCAAACACCCACCAGTAAAAGAAAATAAAACCTCAACTCCGCGTAACTGTCTGCAAGTGAATTTGTGCTCTTCTGGCATGTTGCCGCTTGATTAATTTGCTTTTTTTTTAATTATCGCAGACTCTCCGCAGGTGCTACAGCCGGGTGAAGGAGCACGGCGTGGGGAAGCGGAAAAGCAGCTACACGTTTGAGCAGCTGGAGCAGGTTTTTGGGCAAGGGGGGTGGGACTCCCAGCCCTGCCAGCCCGTCCTCATCAACAGCAGCGGCTTGTACCAGGAGCTGGAGTCGGACGGTAGCACCATGGAGGAATATTCACAGGAGGATTGGGGCAACCACAGCCAGGACCTGCACTGCTACCAGACGGGCGAGCAGGAATTGGGTAAGAAATTCCCGTTTACATGCGTCCCATTTTAACTTCTGCTCGTGCGCGTCTCGCCCAGTGCCAGCTTTCATGTTTCGGACAGAACATGCTCAAGATGGGGGAGAAAAGGGAAATAAATTCCCTGCTTCGTCACATGTGGTTCCCAAAGTGTTTTAGGATTGGGATTTGCGTTTAGGAGCCGAGCAGGAGGAAAGAAGGGCCAGAGATGGTGGAGGAGGAGGCAACACGTTCCCTGTATCTCCTTCCGCTGTTTGGTTTTATTAGGTTGGCGCACAAGTCATTGCGGTTTCAGACCGTGAATTTTAAATCATTAGAATTCGGCTCAAACACATCTTGAGTAATCAAACTAGGAACTGTTCCAATCAATGAGAAATAAGTCTTATTCCTGTAGCGTAAAAATCTGAAATCTCAGAAAGCATTTTCTGCATCCTGCTAGTTGTGGAAGCATTTTCCCTGCCAAAAGTTGTCGGGATGCTTGAAGAAGCGGCCATCAGTTGGCGAGAGCTCAGGTAAATCTGGTGAATATTCCCCAATTTGTTCAACTTTGGAAGCGTCGGTTGTGACCGTGACCTTTTTTTGATGCCAGTTTGGCTTTGGGAAGCACTTTGGAGGTTCTTCTCGGTCCAACCGCTGAGCTGGTTGTCATATAAAATCCATTTTTCGTCGCACGTCACAATCCAGTGGAGAAATGGTTCCTGTTGTTCCGTAGAAGAAGAGAAGACGACGCTTCAAAATTGTGGGGTTTTTTGATTTTCAGTCCCCGCTTCTTGAGCTTTTTCACCTCTCCGATTTGCTTCACGTGCCAAACGACCGTAGAACAGTCACTATTGTGTTGGTGTTGATGTTGCGTTCTGGTTGCCGTTGGGTTCTGGTCAACATTGGGTTGGGGTCGTCATTGGATTCTGGTCAACGTTGCGTTCTGGTCTATGTTGGGTCGGGGTCGACGTTGAGTTCTGGTCGACGTTGGGTCGGGGTCGACGTTGAGTTCTGGTCGACGTTGGGTCGGGGTCGACGTTGAGTTCTGGTCGACGTTGGGTCGGGGTCAACGTTGAGTTCTGGTCGACGTTGGGTCGGGGTCGACGTTGAGTTCTGGTCGACGTTGAGTTCGGGTCGACGTTGAGTTCGGGGTCGACGTTGAGTTCGGGGTCGACGTCGGGTCGGGGTCGACGTCGGGTCGGGGTCGACGTCGGGTCGGGGTCGACGTCGGGTCGGGGTCGACGTCGGGTCGGGGTCGACGTCGGGTCGGGGTCGACGTCGGGTCGGGGTCGACGTCGGGTCGGGGTCGACGTCGGGTCGGGGTCGACGTCGGGTCGGGGTCGACGTCGGGTCGGGGTCGACGTCGGGTCGGGGTCGACGTCGGGTCGGGGTCGACGTCGGGGTCGACGTCGGGGTCGACGTCGGGGTCGACGTCGGGGTCGACGTCGGGGTCGACGTTGGGTCAGGGTCGACGTTGGGTCGGGGTCGACGTTGGGTCAGGGTCGACGTTGAGTTCTAGTCAACATTGAGTTGGGGTCGACGTTGGGTCAGGGTCGACGTTGAGTTCTAGTCAACATTGAGTTGGGGTCAACGTTGGATTCGGGTCGACATTGAGTTGTGGTCAGTGTTGGGTTCTGCTCAATGTTGAGTTCTTGGCCAACTCCTCATGTGGTTGGAAGAGGATCAGCGTCGATGATGCTCCTAACTGGTCGTTGTCACCTTCCGATGGCTGCTCCTCATCTTCACGGCTCTCGTCTCCTTTACGAAACATCTTGACCCACCGCTGCACGTTAACGAACCACCTTCGTTAGCAGTTCCTGCGCCAAACTCCTCGTTGATATCATAAGTTCCCATGTGGAACTCAAAGAAAATAGCTCAAATTTGCTTTTTGTCCGATGTCATTTCTATAGTCTAAAATAAATATAAAATAAACAGCAGGTGATAAGTCAGTAGCAAAAAAAAATTATAACGAGAAAAGCGCATTAAAATGATGTCTAATGTAATCACATTTATTTCGGAATGTATCCAAAGTCAAATGGCAAATTCCAACAATGCAAAAACCGCAATTACGTTTGCACCAACCTAATAAATAAATTACATAATAAATTCAACAAAACCCAAACAAACTCACATTGCGGGATTGCAAACCAAACTAGTGGTGTCGTAAGAATCAATAAATTAATTAATTTGGAGATTTGCTCGTTGCGTGTGGCTTTATTGAACTTTGTCCAACGGACCAAGGTACTATGTTTGTGATTAAAAAAAACACATTGATCTGAGCAGTTTTGGGAAGAAGGGATTTTTTAAAAAATATATTTATATTTTTTCAGCCACTGATCTGATGGGTGGGTGTTCAGGGGGTATTTTCATGGCAGAAACTTGAAATAAATAAAATTAAACGGAGATTTCAAAGGCCGAAATATGGGGGACAAAAATGGTGGGGGAGAAGATGACGTTAAAAACTTCATGGACCTCCTGGTTTAGGAAGCAAATTTTATTTATTTTATTTTTTATTTTTCTTTTATGTTATTTTTATTATTTTATTTTAATTATTTTTATTATTTTATTTTTATTTGAAATTTTTCATTTGTTATTTTTCTATTTATTTTACTTTTTAATTTTTTTATTTTAAATTTTAATTTTTGCCTTTTTAATTTTTATTGTTATTATTTTATTTTATTTTCTAATTTCATCCTCAAAAAAAACCCATCGAGCATTATTTCAATAATTAATTTTACCTTTCAGATGAAATGCCTCCCACAAAAAGAACATTAAAGATCAAACAGGAATCTTCCGAAGACACACAGTAAGTAATTTCTGAATATTTTACCCTGGAATGTGTTTCCCTGGGGATGATATTTGAAAATTCTGATTATTATTATAAAGTTTTGTGTAGCTGGATCCACTTGATTATTTCCAGTTACCTCAAAAACATCTGAAAATCTTCACAGTTCTCGTCTCTTCTTGGCTTCATCGCTCAGCAAACAAAATAAGATTTTTACATGAATGCAAATATTTAAAATATGAATAAAAATATAAATGATAAGGTGGATATCACGACATGAGGCCGAACTCTTGCATATATTTATAGTTTTTCAATTTTTTTTTCCATTTCCCTGACATTTTCCTGTTTGGATGTAAGGAAAAAAAGCAGATTTTCTTTCTCTAAAGAAAAAATGAGGGAAAAAAAGAAAAGTTCATGCATTTCCCCAAAGCTGCTTGTGGTTTAAAATTTTATTTTATTGGCACGAGCCAATTTTTTTATTTGTGGCATCATCTGAAGTCAACTTGGTGTTTCCTATGCCAGAAAACGAGATTTGGTAGGGGAGGAAATCGTTGGGATAATATAGATTAATGTGGTTAGTAATATAACAGAGGCTTTTTACTGTAATTTAAAAAAATAAAATACATTTAAATTTAAACATAAATTTAATATATAATAAAAACATTAATTTTACTATTTCCTTTAATGAATTAAAATTTTAAAAAATTTACATTTTAAAATAAACTTAAATTTAAAACTAAATTTAAAACTAAATTTAAAACTAAATTTAAAACTAAATTTAAAACTAAATTTAAAACTAAATTTAAAACTAAATTTAAAACTAAATTTAAAACTAAATTTAAAATTGTAGTGACACAGCTTCAAACTTCCTCAGCTTGATTTTTACAGGACTCAAAAGTGACTTTTTTCTTAACGTGGAGCAAATTCAGTTTAATGACTCAGGGATGATGGGGAGAAAAATAAAATTTTTCAGTGTAGACATTATTTCTGCCTTTTTGAGCCGTTTCTGTGATAATTTCACCTTTTAAGTTGCATTTTAGGGAATTATATAGAAAATAATCCTGATTTTTCAGAGGTGGAGGCCCAGGCTTGAATCTTCTCTTCCAAAAATAAAATCGCGTCTATTCTCAAAAGCCGCCCACGATAAAAAGACGCTGGATTTTTTCAAAATACAATTCAACTTTGTTTTAAAATCCAGATTTCAAAGACGGGAGGACTTGAGTTCACCCCAATTCTCGGATTTTCCGCAGAAATAATCTCGATAAAATCGGAGGGAGCGGCGGCGCCTTCCAATTCTTTGATTTTTTTTTTTTTTTTTTTTTTTGACGTGGAAAAATTTTGGCGTGGAAATCACAAATATTGATTAAAAAGATCTTGTTTTTGCTTCTTCCTTTCCCTCCGCTGGGATTTTGGAAGGGTTGTCGAAACGCTGTGGAAACCCCAAATGATTCCTCTTCAGCAGGAGCAGTTGGAGTGACTAATATTTGATTTAATTTGATTTTTTTTTTTTTTTCCACCGGAGCTTCAGCTGCACTAAACTTAGCGAGAATATTTATAGTGCCATTAATAAAGGTGGGGGCTTTATTTTTTTTTTTTCTTCTGAGTTTTAGCTCCGTTTGTGCTGTTGAATGAAAACCCACCCACGCTGCTGGATTTGCTTTTGGAAATTGAGTTCAGCTGAACAGAGTCGAACCAGCAGCAAACACTGATTCTTTTTTTTCTCTCTCTTCTCTCTTTCTTCTCTCTCTCTCCTCTCTCTCCTCTCTCTCCTTTTTTTCTCCTTCCTCCTCCTTCCTTTTTTTTCCTTTTGGGGGGTTGAATTTAAATATATTAATTCATACTAATATATTAAATTATATTAATATTAATATAATTTAGGTCGTAATAATTATAATATTAATGATTAAATTAATAACCCCAAATAATAATAATCCAAAAATTAATAATTACCCCAAATAATTGAAGAATAGTAACCCCAAATAGCTGATTAATAACCCCAAACAATTAATTAAAAAATTGCAGTGTTAATTAATGCGGTGCTCTAATCCATAAACTCACCCAGCAGCATAGGACATAGATAGTAAGGAAACACCCACAGCGCGAAAAAGTCAAAAAAAATGAATATTTTTGGAAGGTGGGTGCGTCCAGCTGAGCGACGCTTTTCTCCTTCATTATTTTTTTAATTAAATTTTTTTGTTATTCGAATTCCCAGGACACGCAACGTGATGCAGAACATCGTGTGGATCTTGTTGACTGATGCTTTTCTCCTTTTTTTAAATTTTTGTTTTGTAATTCGCAGGAAACGTGACGCGATGCAGAACATCGTGCAGATCTTGTTGACTGACACTTTTCTCCTTTTTCTAAATTTTATTTTTTTGGTAATTCTCAGGAAACGCGATGTGATGCAGAACGTCACGCAGATTTTGTTGACCGACGTTTTTCTCCTTTTTTTAGAATTTTTGGGTTTTGTAATTCACAGGAAACGTGACGCGATGCAGAACGTCACGCAGATCTTGACTGACGCTTTTCTCCTTTTTGTAAATTTTATTTTTTTTTGTAATTCACAGGAAATGTGACGTGATGCAGAACATCACGCAGATCTTGACTGATACTTTTCTCCTTTTTTTCCCTAAATGTTTTTTTTTTGTTTTGAATCCCCAGGAGACGCGACGCGATGCAGAACATCGTGCGGATCCTGGAGTCGGTGCAGCTCAAGTGGGAGCAGTTCCAGAGCTGGACGGATTTCTCCCGTCTCCACCTCTCCAACAAACTGGCCATTTTCGGCATCGGCTACAACACGCGCTGGAAGGACGACATCCGCTACCACTACGCCGAGATCAGCTCCCAGGTCCCGCTGGGCAAGCGCCTGCGCGAGTATTTCAACTCGGAGAAACCCGAGGGCCGCGTCATCATGACGCGGGTGCAGAAGATGAACTGGAAGAACGTTTATTACAAATTTCTGGAGATCACCATCAGCGAGGCGCGCTGCCTCGAGCTGCACATGGAGATCGACTGGATCCCCATCGCCCACTCCAAACCCAGCGGGGGGAACGTGGTGCAGTATTTATTACCGGGGGGGATCCCCAAAAGCCCCGGGTTATACGCTATCGGCTACGAGGAGTGTCCCGAAAAACCCCCCACGCCGCTCGCCGAGCCCCAAATCGACGCCGAGACCCCCGGCGAGGCCGAGATGCCGTCGCCGCTGCGCGTGGAGATGGAAACCGCGCGCATCGTCTATTGCTACCTCGGCATCGCCGAGGGCCGGACCCTCCAGCAGTGCCTGTTTTTGCATTTCCAGGCCAGCGCCAAAACCTTCAGCAAGGACTGGGTGGGGATCAACGCCTTTTTATCCCAAAACTGCCTGGTGGAACCCGGCGTCTCGCCCAAATCCATCTACATCAAATTCGTGGAGGTCGAGAGGGATTTTCTTTCCGCCGGCTCGTTGGTCGAGTGCCTGGAAAAAGCCATCGGGTACCCCTTGAAATTTAACAATTCCTAAGGATTCGGGGCTTTGCACCCTTTTTTTTTTTTTTTTTTGGCATTATTTTCCATCTTGCGGATTCAAATCGGACTTTTCACCCCCAAAACCCCCTCATTTTCCATGTGGAAAAGAGGCGCATGGGGTGTTTTTTCCAGCTGATTTCCCCCCCGGGGAACGACCGTTGGTACATTCCACGTGGCGTTTTCATACAAAACAAAACAAAAAAACGATTTATTTTTTTGGTTTTTAACTCCATGGCGTCTCGTTTTTACCGCATCTTGTTCAGCGTTATCGCGGATCTGAATTAATAAGCAATAGAAAAGGGCGAGTTCGACCCCGAATCACGGAGACTGTTTTTAAAGCCGCCCTTCGATACCCTTGTATATAATTTAGAACTTTTTTTTTCCACCCGTCGAGTGTTTTTTCCTCTCTCCAAACAGTGTTGCCTGCAAAAAACAAAAAGACTTTTATTTTCTGTGATGTATCCACTAGTAGCGTCGCCATATCCACTTTTATTTTATTTTATTTTATTTTTTAACATTAAAATAATTCCTGGCCTTTTTATTTCTTTTTTTTTTTTTCCCTTTTGAATTTATTTTGTCGTTCAATTTCTTTCGAAATTTTATTTTTTGAGTTCTGGCAGCTGGGAAACATTTATTTTTATTATTTTTTTTTGTCCAACAATCAAAGCTGTGACAACGGGGACGGGGGGTCGGGAGGGGACACGGGGGACACACACACACACATTTAATGCCTTTTTCAGCCGCGTTATTATATAAAACCCCATTATCTCGCGCGCCGGCGCTTCCCGTTGGTTATTTGTTATTTTTGATTTTTTTTTTTCAAGCTCATCGATCGGTGAAGTTGTGACATACGATGAATGTGTCGGTCCTAATAAAATCAAACGAACGCGGAGGGGCTGCGGAAAATGTCTTTCTCCCCCCTAAAAAAGCTGAATTTGGGGGGGGGGGCGATTTCCACATTTTTTAAATTTTTATTTGAATTTGATTTAAAATTTTAACTTTCGGGGGGAAATTAATTTATTGCCGCACGGAGGTGCCCGAAATGGTTGGAAACGGAGGTTGAACCCGGATCTCCCAGCGCTTGAAATATCGCCCCAAAATTGGGTAAGTTGCCCTAAAATTGGGTAAGTTGCCCCAAAGTGGGATTTTGGGGACGCTGGGGGGGTTGATGCCCCCAGAGCCGGATCCGGGCGGGATTTACGGGGGAAACCGAGGGCAGGGGGATTAATTCTTCCTCCTCCTCCGCGTTTAATCCCCACTGGGGTTGGGCCGAGGACGGGAACGAATCACCCAGGACGCCCGAAAATCCGCGATCCCCACGGTCAAATTTGGCCTTTTTGGAGTGTTTTTAAAAATGTCATTGATTTTTTTTATTTTTTTTTTTTAATTTTATTTTGAGGTTTAATGTGGTTTATGGGGAGGTTGGGGGAGGGATGGGGCTGGGGAGGGTTTGGGGGGTGACATTGGGGTGTCACCTTGTGCCCCATTGCCCACATTATCATCATTAATTAATTCATAATAACCCCAAAGAATTCATAATAACCCCAAATAACTCATAACACCCCCAAATAATTCATAAGCGCAAATAACAATAACCCCAAAGAATTCATAACAACCCCAAATAATGAATAATAAGCCCAAATAATTCATAATAGCCAAAAATAATTCATAATAATCCAAATAATTAATAATTATCCCAAGTAATAATAGCCCCAAATAATTAATTAGTAACAACCCCAAACAATTAGTAACAACCCCAAACAATTGGTAACAACCCCAATACTTAATAGTAACCCCAAATAATTAATAATAGCCAAAAATAATAATAACCCAAATAATTAATAATCCCAATTAAGTAATAATGACCCAAATAATAATAGCCCCAAGTAATTAGTAACGACCCCAAACAATTAATAGTAACCCCAAGTAATTAATAACAACCCCAAGTAATAATAACCCCAAGTAATTAATTCATAATAACCCCAAATAATTAATAACCTCAAATAGTTAATTCATCATAACCCCAAATAATTAATAACCTCAAATAATTCATGGCCCCAAATAATTTTTTATTAATAACCCCAAATAATTAATAACAACTCCAAGTTATTAATAATAACCCCAAATAATTAATTGTTAATAACCCCAAACAATTCATCCCCTCAAATAATACCTAACCCCAAATAATTTTTTTACTAATAACCCCAAACCATTAATTAATCCTCGCAACTTCGTTGCCGTGTGGCCGAGGGGGCCAGTGCCTGGGGCTCGGCGCCCCCTCCGCGAGGCCACGCCCCCTCCGCGAGGCCACGCCCCCTCCGCGAGGCCACGCCCCTCAGAGGCCCCGCCCCTCATAGGCCACGCCCCCACCTGCGGGCTGCCCCCCCCGGCCCCGGTTCCCCCCCCGGCACCTGCTGCGGCGGCTCCGGCCATGGGCGCGCTGGGCGCCGCGCTGGGGGCCGCGCTGGCGGCGGCGGCGCTGCTGGGTGAGCGGGGACCGGGGGGACACGGCGGGACACCCGCAGGGACACGGGGGGAACACCCGGGGGGACACGGGGGTACCGGGGAAGGGAGCGGGAGGCACCGGGCGGGGCACCGGGCAGGACCCCGGGGCGCTTTACGGGGCCCCCCGGGCGGGTCCCAGCGCCCACCGGCTCCTCGCAGCGCCCCGATCCCCCCACCCCAGGCTGGGGGGGCCCCAATCCCACCCCCGTCCCGTCTTTTGGGTGCTCGGAGAGGGGAAAATCTGGGAAAAAGCCACTTGGAGCTGCCCCCAAATTGAAAACCAGCCCGTGCGGGGGGGACACACACAACCCCTGGCGGAAAGAGCATCAAATAATCTTATATTTTTTATTTTTCCCATGATAAAAACTTAATTAACCGGAGCTTTGCGGCCACCCCAGCTGGTTTGGGGGCAACGCGTCTCAACCGCTCTCGATCAATTGGCTTTTTCCCTCCTTCCCCCCTTAATTTCCGCCCCGATTTAATTTTTTTGGGGGGGTGGGAAACAGCAGCGTCGCTCTGAAGGGAAACGTCCCACGGAGGAGAGGCCTTTGGGGAAAGGAAACGGCCCCCAAAACACAATAGGAGCCGCGTTTCCTCCGCATGGGTGGGGGTCCCGCTCCTGTTTTGCTCCTTGAAGGGATTTTTTTTTTTTTTTTTTTTTTTTTCCCCCGTGATAAAAATTAATTTTTATCATTTTCAAACAAGCCGTGGGGGTCGTTTCATCCTTCGATCCCGGCGGGTTTTCCGTTTCCCGCATCCCAACGTTGTTCATTTGCTCACGGGTGTGATGGGTCCCCCCAAAAAAGTCACAGCCGGGGTGAGATGCTGGAGGGATCAAGAGACCAAAAATGCAGCAAAAAAGATAATTTTGAGCCTAAAAATGCAGCAAAAAGAGACTTTTGAGCCCCAAAAAAGCAGCTAGAGGAGATTTTTGAGCCCAAAAATGCAGCAAAAAGACACTTTTGGGCCTAGAAATGCAGTAAAAAGATAATTTTGAGCCCCCAATGGGTGTTTTTCCTTAGTTTTGCTTTCAGAAATCCCGTCCCCACCCTATGGGGTCCATACGGGAGCGGAATCAAACTCGAGGGGTGACGCTCGGCATCCCCATCGCCGCCTCCTTCCACCGAGCGTTTCCATCTAGAGCGAAGTCACGTACCGTGTTATCATTATTTTATTTAATTTTTATTTTTTTTTCCCAAATTTGGTCTCTCCGGAGGATCCGGCGCTTTCTGGCTCCCCCACCCCGGGGTCGTGGGAAAAGCCGCCGTGGATTTTCCCAACGGGTGGCTCCGATCTGCCCAGTTATAAATAGAAATAAGGGAAGAAAAAGAAAAAAAAAAATAAAAAAATTAAAAAAAATACCCGGGTGGCTGTGTCGCATCGCCGAGATGCTCCTTGACCTTTTTCCGAGCTTTTTAAGGGTCATTTTATTTATTTTTTAATTTTTTTTTTCCAGTCAAATTCCCACTGTGGAGCTTAAATCCCGAGCGTGGGCTCTTGGGATTTAATTTGGGTCTTGGTTTCACATGAATCCGGCGCCTTAATCCCATCGCGCGGGGTCATCGAACCCTCCGGCCGTTAATTCCCTATAGGGTTAATACCTTATAGGCTCTTTTAAAATTTTTTTTTAATTATTATTTTTATCTTTTTCCTGGTTTTGGGGGGTTCAGGCTGAGCCTTGAGCCAGGAAACAGCTTTTTTTGGGGGTGAAATGGTGCGATTTTAGGTAAAGACAGGGTGTTTAATACAGACACGGGGATTAACATTGACGTTGGATTTGAAGTTGGTTTTTTTCCATAGGGAAAAAAAATTGAAAAGTGAATTTAAATATATTTTTTTAGTGGAGAAAAGGTTTAAAGGTGTTTTTAAAGGTAAAAATAAATGTATTTTTAAAGGTAAAAATAAAGGTGTTTTTTTAAAGTAAAGGCATTTTTAAAAGTAAATGTCTTTTAAAATAAATCTTTCCCCTAAGGAAAAAAAAAATAAAGGTATTTTCTAGGTAGCTGGGAAGGTATTTTTTTCCATAAATGCAGACAGATGGGCTGAAGCGAAGGGAAAACACCCGGGCAGGTGCTTCGCTCGAGGCAGCTGGAGAAAAATCCAGGTTTTTCAGCCCAAATAGCAGCCGGGAGGCCCCGTGTCCCCCCCGATACGCATATGAGCGCCGGGAGCGGCTTAATTTTTTCGATCTGGTTAAAGCATTAGAGGATTTGAAGCGCCGAGGTGGCCAAAGCCGGAGCCGATGCCAAAGGGTTCTGTCCCACGGCTCAAGCGCCGGCTTTTTCCGGCTCTTTTTAGGGTCAAAATTGGTCAAAATTTTGAATTTGGGGTGAAATCTGCCAGAAAAAGGGGTTTTTTTAGGGAATGAGCATCCTCCAGATCTGGATCCGTCCCCACGGGGGGTGATGGAGCCGCGATCTGGTTTAGGGATCCCAGAGCGAAGCTGCAACCGCAGGGCACCATTCACATGGTCCTCATTAGGTTTCAGAGTTAACAAGGCGCCATGGGGCTGGTTTTGTGCCTTGGGCTCCCTTGGGAAACCTCTGACCGGTTCCGGAGCATTTTTTCCCCCTCCAGAGCCTCAATTTCCCCTGCAGCACCCTTTTTCCATCACTTTTTTATATTTTTTTGCCCCAAAAATGATGCTGGGCTGGAAAAAAAAATGAATTTTTGTGGTTGATGGGGATGCCTGGAGGTTTAGGAGCTGTAGTGTCATCTGATGCCATCTGCATCATTAATTAATAATAATAAGTATTATTATTATTATTAACATAATCATTAACATCATTAACATCATTATTAACATTGTTATTACCATTATTAACATTATTATTAGAATTATTAACGTTATTATAACTATTACATCCTCACTATTACAACTATTCTTATAAAACTAGTAGGGATGTGATACCAGCACATATTCTTTATGGATATTTATGTAGTTATTATAGAATATATACAATCTATTACTTATTTTATTCTAGAAATCGCAATCTAATCATTAGACGCCATTTATTTTCTCACATCCAATCTAAATTTGACGCAATCCGACGCATAATTCTCTTCATAACGCCACATAATTCTCTTTACAACGCCGTATAATTCCGCTATAATCCCTGTTAATCCCCACTATATCTTTTATTCAGCTCCACCTAATTAATAAGACTAATAATATAAATTAATTTGCTCCTCGCTGCCGTCTCCATCACCCAGCAGCATTTTTTTTTCCCACCCCCCAGGACTTAAGGGTTTATGTTCTTAGGCCGCTCGAGCTATTTTTAAGCATCCTCACCAGACCGGGGCTGATTTCTCCTTGTTTTTTTTTTTTTCACCAGGGAAGGGAAATTTGATTTTTTTTTTCTTTTTTGTTGTTTAATTCCTGGTAAGACTTATCAGCCGGAGCAGAGTTTCCTGCCCGGAGCTCGAAGGCTCCGTCCGGAAAACCGGGGGGGTTGACGAACGGATGCGCAAGGAGGAGGCTAAAAATACCCCCCCGGCACTTTGTTTGCCCTGAAAAAAATCAAATTAAAGCTCCGAGTTCATAGGGAAGAGGCCAAATCCTTTAATTTCTCCCCAAATCTCAGTTGGCGGCGAGGATTTGGGATGTGGGGGCAGCAGCGTCGTTCCCCCCGCCCTGTCCCTGCATCCCGAGCATCCGCGGGGGCAGCCGGGGACGCGGATCGATGGGATGCGGGGACAGAGCCGCCGGGATGCGGGAGCTGGTTCCCCCCCGGGGAGAAATAAACCCGGCCTAAACCCTGAGCCGATTAATTTTCCAGCTGAGCTTTAACGAGCAAAGCCGGGGAATAATCTTCCGAGCATCCTTCCTCAGGTGGCGGTACCCGAGGGGGATTCGGGGGGATGCAGGGATGCGGGATTCAGGGTGGGATATTCGGGATGAGATATTTCGAGTGGTATATTTGGGGTGAGATATTTGGGACGAGATTTGGGGCAGGATATTTAGGATGGTTTATTCGAGGTGCGGTACTTGGGGTGGGATATTCGGGGTGGGTTATTTGGGGTGGAATATTCAGGATGGGATATTCAAGGTGGAGTATTTGGGGCAGGATATTTGGATGGGATATCCAGGATGAGATATTTTGGGCAGGATATTCGGGGTGGAATATTCAAGGTGGGATATTCGTGGCAGCATATTCGGGATGGGATATTTAGGGTGGTATATTTGGGATGGAATTGTCGGGGTGGGGTATTTGAGATGAGATATTCAGGATGGGATATTTGGGACAGGATATTCAGGATGAGATATTTGGAGTGGGATATTTGGGATGAGATATTTGGGGTTGGATATTTGGGGTGGAATATTCAGGATGGGATATTTGGGGTGGGGTTTTTGGGATGAGATATTCAGGATGGGATATTTGGGGCAGGATATTCAGGGTGAGATATTTGGTGTGGGATATTTGGGATGGGATATTCGGGGTGGGATATTTGGGATGAGATATTTGGAGCAGGATATTCAGGGTGGAATATTCAAGGCGGGATATTTGTGACAGCGTATTCGGGATGGGATATTTAGGGTGACATATTTGGGGTGTGATATTTGGGATGGGATATTTGGGGTTGGATATTTGGTGTGGGATATTCAGGATGGGATATTTGGAGTGGGATATTCAGGATGGGATATTTGGGGTGTGATATTTGGGGTGGGGTATTCAGGGTGGGATATCTGGGGTGGGGTATTTGGGATGGGTTGGAGATTCAGAAGAAACCACCCACAAATAATCCCAGTTTAGCGCAAAATGGGGATATTGGGATAACTGGGAGCACTTGTGGGGTGCACATGGGTGACTGGGGGGGTGGATTTTTTTGGCTGGAGATTTTCTCATCCTGGGAAACAGGGACAGGAGGGGACAACGTGGTCCTGCATGCTCCAAAAAACTCATCTCATGGTGGGGATGGAGGAGAAACGTCCTCTCGGCGATGACCCATGATCGGTGGGATTTACATGGGGCTTTTCCAAATTTTGGTGGTTTTTTTCTGGAAAAAATGTCACCTGGGGTCGTGTCATGTCCCGTTTTCAGGTGTCACGTCAGCCGTGCTGGAGGTGCACGTGGGGACGGGCTCAGTGTTCTCGGTGGAGGGGCAGCGGGCGGTGCTGCCTGCCTGGTACACCAGCCGCTCGCAGAAGAAGCCGTACGTCACCTGGCTGCTGGACAAGGACGATGCCGACCCCTTCCAGGTGAGGGGACAGGCGGGGTGGTGGCCGTGGTGGGGAGGTGACCATCATGGTGGGAAGCTCATGGTGCCCACCGTAGGGAGGTGACCACCATGGGGTGGGGCCCATGGTTCCCATGATGGGGAGATGACCGTGATGGGGAGGTGACCATGATGGTGGGATGCTTATGGTACCCACCATGGGGATGTGCCCACAGTGGAGGGATGTTCGTGGTGCCCACTATGGGGTGAAGATCATGTTGTTCACCATGGGGACGTGCCCTGCGTGGGGAGGTGACCGTGGTGGGGTGAAGCTCATGGTGCTTGTGATGGGGACGTGCCCACAGTGGAGGGATGTTCCTGGTGCCCACGATGGGGAGGTGCCCACCATGGGGACATGTCCACCATGGGGTAGTGCCCACCGTGCCCATGATGGAGAGAAGCTCATAGTGCCCATGATGGGGACATGCCCACAGTGGAGGGATGTTCGTGGTGGCTGTGATGGGGAGTTGACCGTGATGGTGGGATGCTCATGGTGTCCATGATGGGAAGGTGAAGATCATGGTGCCTACCATGAGGATGTGCCCACCGTGGGGTGGTGCCCATGATGGGAGAGATGCTTGTGGTGATGGTGATGTGTGGATGCCCACCATGAGGTCCTGCCTGCGGTGCCTGCAATGGGGAGGTGCTTGTGGTGCCCACCATGGGAAGATACCCAAGACGGGGAGATGCCCTTGGTAGGAGGATGCTCACAGTGCCCATGATGGGGACGTGGTCGTGGTGCCCACAATGGGAAGATGTTTGCGGTGCCCACAATGAGATGTTTGTGGTGCCCACGATGGGGAGATGTTCATGGTGCCCACAAGGGGGAGATTCTTGGTGGGACTCTTGGGGTTCCCCCTCCTGCCACCCCACCCAGAGGCAACCCCACGCCTGTTGTCCCCACCCTGAGCAGGTCCTGACCTACCTGGACGGGACGGTGAAGGTGGAGGAGACGGAGCTGAAGCCCCGCGTGGGCTTCCTGCACCCCGTCCTCAGCCACAACATCTCCCTGGTCATCAACGTCACCCGCGAAGGGGACTCGGGACAATACATGTGCACTGTCAACGTGGTGGACGAGGCCACCAGCACCGGCAAGAACGTCGCCGTCATCAACCTCACTGTCCTGGGTAAGGCCCTGCCAGTCCCCCCCGCTTCGTTGTCACCCCCCGTGGGGACTAAGGCTGGTTCCCACAGTGCCACCGGCTGTCCCCACCTGTCACCTGCACGGCAGCCCGGCCGTGGGAGCCAACGTCACCTTGAGCTGCTCCTCGGAGAAGGGGAAACCATCGCCCGGGTACCAGTGGCAGCGCACGGCCCCCACCCCACAGGTCTTCTTCCCCCCTGCCCAAGGTAAGGTGTCACCACATGGGGAGGACAAAAAAATCTGGGAGGGGACAAAAAAATCCCGAGGGGGGACAAAAAAATCTCAGCTGGGACAAAAAATCCCAGGGGACACTTTGGGCTTTGTCCTGCACGAGCAGGCGTGGTGTATCGGGGAATAACGTCACCTTAGCCCTGCACGGGGACATTGTGGGGACCTGGGGACACTGCAGGGGACACAACATCCCAATTTGTCCCCCCCCATCACAGACCAGGCCAGGGGCACCCTCAAGCTGACCAACCTGTCCCTGGAGATGTCGGGACTTTACGTCTGCGTGGCCGAGAACCGGGCGGGCTCGGCCGAGTGCAGCGTCGCGCTGGAGGTGCACACAAGTGAGTACGTGTCCGCGGGGTTGGGGACAGTCCCCGCCGTGTCCCCACCATGTCCCCGCGGAGGCAACACCTGCCCCCCGCCAGCACCCCGCACCGTCTCTCTCCGGCAGCCAGCGCCAAAGCCGTCATCGCCGGCGCCGTGTTGGGCTCCCTGGGCGCTCTGGCCACCGTCGTCTTCTTCGCCCGGCGGGTCGTCGGCTATCGGAGGAAGAAACGGGACGGGCAGGAGGAGGCAGCCAATGAGATCAAGTGAGGAATTGTCATCGCTGGGTTCAGAGTTGACGGGAGGAGGGGAGGATGTTTCTGTTTGTATGTAGTCATCATGAGGTTTCAGAGTTATCGGGACGGGGAGGAGATTTCTGCTTCTGGCCAGTGATCGCTAGTTTTCCGAGTTAACAGAGGGAGAGGTTTCCATCTCTGGCTGGCCATCAGTTGGTTTCAGAGTTAACAGGATGGGAGGAGGACATTTCTGTCTGTATGTAGTCATCATTAGATTTCAGAGTTAACGGAGCGGGGAGGAGGTTTCACCTCTGGCCAGTGATCGCTAGTTTTCCAAGTTAACAGAGGTGGGGAGGTTACCATCTCTGGCCTGTCATCATTAGGTTTCAGAGTTAACAGGAATGGGGAAGGAGGTTTCCATCTGTGGCTAGTCATCATTAGGTCTCAGAGTTAATGGAGAGGAGGAGATTTCCACCTCTGGCCCGTTACTGCCACTTTTCAGAGTTAACAGACAGGGAGGAGACACATCTCTAGCCAGTCATCATTAGGTTTCAGAGTTAACAAGGGCATTTTCCACCTGATTTCCCCTCCTTTCCCTCTTGCCCCCGCATTTGGGGCTCTGTGCAGCCCTGGGGGTTGGGGACATGGTGGGGGGACATGGGGTTTGTCTCTGACCCCCCTCTCTGCAGGGAGGATGCCGTGGCCCCCAAAACCCCAACCTGGGCGCGACGCCCGGCGGCCGACACCATCTCCAAAACCAGCACCTTGTCGTCCATCGCCGGCCCCCGGGGGGGACACTACGCTGTCACCCCCCCGTCTGACACCGGCAGCTACCGGGGGGGACCCCGCCCAGGGGGACGCACCCCCACCCGCTCCCCCCCCGCCCTCAACGGGAGCCCCCGACGTCACCAGGACCCCGTCGCCCCCCTGGGTTCGGTGCCCCACTCCGGTTTGACCCGGGCGGGCGCCGTCCCTGTCATGGTGCCGGCACAAAGCCGAGCCGGCTCCTTGGTGTGACCCCCCCAAAAAAAGGGGGCTGCCCATACCCACCACCCCCCTCCTCCCCCATTTTCTGGGGTGTTTTCTTCCCTTTTTGGGTTACTTTTTGTTAAAAAACTGGACTCGGTGGGAGGCGTTTAATGGGGGTGTGGTTTGGGGGGGGGCAAGTCTCCTTGTAAATAGAACACCCCAAAAATGGCCCCACCTGGGGGGCGGGGGGGCGCTTTTTTTTTCTTTTTTTTATATATATCGGTTGAAACGGGGGATTTTTAATAAAAGAGAATTAAAAGCGGGGGGGACGGGGGGTGGGACGGGACACGACACTTTTTTTTAGGGTTTTTTTTTCTGATTAAAAGCTGTTGGCGCTGCCCGGCCCCCTGGTTTTGGGTGAGTTTGTGGGGAGGTTTCTGTCTGTGGCCGGTCATCATTAGGTTTCAGAGTTAACAGGGCGGGGAGGAGGTTTCGCCTCTGGCCAGTGATCGCCAGTTTTCCGAGTTAACAGAGGGAGAGGAGGTTTCCACCTCTGGCCGGTCATCAGTAGGTTTCAGAGTTAACAGGGCAAGGAGGAGGTTGCCATATTGGCCAGTCATTGCTCGTTTTCAGAGTTGGGGGGTTCGGGGGTCCCCCAAGTCCCTCTGGGTGATGTCACAGCGGCCGTGTGATGTCACAGCGGCCGTGTGATGTCACAGTGGCCGGGTGATGTCACAGCAGCTCTGTTTATTGGGGGGCTCCGGGGCGGGTGGGGGCAGGCGGGGGCAGCCCCGGGGGGCACATGCGGGGCGGGGGGGGCGAAGCGGCGGCTCCGGGGCCTCTGCGGGCGGCGGGGGGGACCGGGCGGCGGCGGGAGGGACCTGCGGGGGGAGAGAAGCGTCAGTGCTGCCGGAGCCTGTGCCCTGAGCCTGCACCTGCACCCTGAGCCTGCACATGTTCCTGCACCCTGAGCCCTGTACCTGCACCCTGAGCCCTGCACCTGAGCCCTGAGCCCTGAGCCTGCTCCTGCACCTGCACCCTGAGCCCTGTACCTGCACCCTGAGCCTGCTCCTGCACCTGCACCCTGAGCCTGCTCCTGCACCTGCACCCTGAGCCCTGTACCTGCACCCTGAGCCTGCTCCTGCACCTGCACCCTGAGCCTGCTCCTGTACCTGCACCCTGAGCCCTGCACCTGCACCCTGAGCCCTGCACCTGCACCTGCACCCTGAGCCTGCTCCTGCACCCTGAGCCCTGTACCTGCACCCTGAGCCTGCTCCTGCACCTGCACCCTGAGCCCTGCACCTGCACCCTGAGCCCTGCACCTGCACCCTGAGCCTGCACCTGCACCCTGAGCCCTGTACCTGCACCCTGAGCCCTGTACCTGCACCGTGAGCCCTGTACCTGCACCTGCACCCTGAGCCTGCACCTGCACCCTGAGCCCTGTACCTGCACCCTGAGCCCTGTACCTGCACCTGCACCCTGCTTCTGCACCCTGAGCCCTGTACCTGCACCTGCACCCTGAGCCCTGTACCTGCACCTGCACCCTGAGCCTGCTCCTGCACCTGCACCCTGAGCCCTGCACCTGCACCGTGAGCCCTGTACCTGCACCTGCACCCTGAGCCTGCACCTGCACCCTGAGCCCTGTACCTGCACCCTGAGCCCTGTACCTGCACCTGCACCCTGCTTCTGCACCCTGAGCCCTGTACCTGCACCTGCACCCTGAGCCCTGTACCTGCACCTGCACCCTGAGCCTGCACCTGCACCCTGAGCCCTGTACCTGCACCTACACCCTGAGCCCTGCCTGCTCGTGCTGGCACCTGCACCCAGTGCCCTTCCTGCACCCTACCTGTGCCCTGCACCCTGAGCCTAGTTCCTGCCTTCTGCCTGCACCCTGCCTGTGCCCTGTGTCCTGCTTGCACCCTGCCTGCACCTTGCCTGCACCTGCCTGCACCCTGTGCCCTGCCTGCACCCTGCTCCTGCACCCCACCTGCACCCTGTGCCCTGCCTGCACTGTGCCCTGCCTGCACCCTGTGCCCTGCCTGCACCCTGAGCCCTGTTCCTGCACCCCAAGCCCTGTTCCTGCACCCTGCCCATGTCTGCTTGCAGCCTGTGCCCTGCCTGCACCTGCCTGTATGCTGCCTGCACACTGCTCTGTGCCCTGCTGCTGCATCCCACACCCTCTCTATGCCCCATCTCCTCCCTGCCTGCACCATGCTCCTGTGTCCTGCCTGCACCCTGCACCCTGCTCCTGTGTCCTGCCTGCACCCTGCACCCTGCTCCTGTGTCCTGCCTGCACGCTGCTCCTGCATCCTGCACCCTGTTCCTGCAGCCTGCACCCTGCTCCTGTGTCCTGCACCCACCCTATTCCTGTACCCTGCTGCTGCACCCTGCACCTTCTCCACACCCTGTCCCCTCCCTGCCTGCACCCTGCACCCCCCCTGCCTGCACCCTGCACCCCCCTGCCCTCTTTACGCCCTGCCCACGCCCTGCTCCTGCAGCTGCACCCTCTCTGCACCCTGCCCGTGACCTACTTGCAGCCCGCCCACACCCTGCTGCACCCTGCTGCACCCTGCACCCTGCTGCACCCTGCTGCACCCTGCTGCCTGCACCCTGCCTGCACCCTGCACCCTGCTGCACCCTGCTGCACCCTGCTGCCTGCACCCTGCTGCACCCTGCTGCCTGCACCCTGCTGCACCCTGCTGCCTGCACCCTGCCTGCACCCTGCACCCTGCTGCACCCTGCACCCTGCTGCACCCTGCTGCCTGCACCCTGCTGCACCCTGCTGCCTGCACCCTGCCTGCACCCTGCTGCCTGCACCCTGCACCCTGCTGCTGCCCGCACCCTGCCTGCACCCTGCTGCACCCTGCTGCCTGCACCCTGCCTGCACCCTGCTGCACCCTGCTGCACCCTGCTGCCTGCACCCTGCCTGCACCCTGCCTGCACCCTGCTGCCTGCACCCTGCCTGCACCCTGCTGCACCCTGCTGCCTGCACCCTGCCTGCACCCTGCTGCACCCTGCTGCACCCTGCTGCCTGCACCCTGCCTGCACCCTGCACCCTGCTGCACCCTGCACCCTGCTGCTGCCTGCACCCTGCACCCTGCTGCTGCCTGCCCCCTGCTGCACCCAGCCCAGCAGAGCACCCTGCACCCCATGTGAGCCCGCTCAGCCCACCGAACAAGGTGGCCCTAACAGATAGACCCTAACGAAGTGGCCCTAACGAGGTGACCCTAATGAAGTGGCCCTAGCGAGGCACGTGGCCCTGAGCAGCTGCGCAGCCCCTGCGCTTGGCAGCTGTTTCCCCACTGCAGCCCCACTGCACCCCCAGTTCATTCCCAGTTCAGCCCCACTGCAGCCCCAGTACACCCCCAGTTCAGCCCCAGTTCCTCCTCCGTTCCTCCTCAGTTCCTCCCCACTATATCCCCAGTTCATCCACACTGTTTCCCCAGTTCAGCTCCACTGCAGCCCCAGTACAGCCCCAGTTCATCCCCAGTTCATCCCCAGTTCATCCCCAGTTTATCCCCAGTTCATCCCCAGTTCATCCCCAGTTCATCCCCCACTACATTCCCAGTTCATCCCCACTACATCCCCACTGCCTCCCCAGTTTATGCCCAGTTCATCCCCACCATATCCCCAGTTCATCCCGCTACACTCCCACTGTCTCCCCAGTTCATCCCCACTGTCTCCCCAGTTCATCCCCACTGTCTCCCCAGTTTATCCCCCATTCATCCCCAGTTCATCCCCACTACACTCCCACTGTCTCCCCAGTTCATCCCAGTTCATCCCAGTCACACCAGCCACCCCCATCCCCACCACACCCACCCCAGGGGACGCAGGACATGGGACACAACCCCCCCGCAGCCTCATCTCCATGGGCTCTTTAATTTTTCTTTTTTTCCCCTTTTTTTTCCTTAAAAATTTTACCTTTTCCTGCCAGGAGACTGTGACACAGGCTTTTAAAAATAGCATGTGCTGAGGCGAGGCGTTCGGGGTGGTGTTGCTAAGGGAGAAATTCGATTTTCAAATCTAGGGCTGCGCCTTCCCAGCATTGCTACTCCCAAAAATTAGGCCAAGCGGGGGCCTCCTGGGAATAAAAACCCAATTTTCCGCCCGGGGAAGGACGCTCGGTGTTGAAACACAGCCTAATTTTGGGGCGGGACGAGGAAAATTCAGGGGTACCTAGTCGCCGTTGCGGAGGTCGCCGCCGCGGGTGCTGTTGGCGCATTCGGCGTCCTTGGGTTTTCGGTCGATCTCCCCCCCTTTGATCTTCTTACGGGTCATGTGGCCCCGAAAACTCGCTTGGATTTTGGCGGCGGCCGCGTTGGCGTCGGGGTCGTCCAGGGGGATGTCCAGGATGTCCTCGTCCAGCTTCGTGCACGCTCCCTCCTGCCCAAAAAAAGGGGAGTTTTTACCCCAAAATTTCAGGCTTCTCGAGCTCCGGTGGATGCGGGAGGAGGGGAGTGAGCTGCAGTGATTTATCTTTGGGGTTAGAACCCCCCAAAACCAACATTCCCCCCGCAATTTA
The DNA here is from genome assembly GCF_036013445.1 of Caloenas nicobarica. Taxonomy (NCBI): domain Eukaryota; kingdom Metazoa; phylum Chordata; class Aves; order Columbiformes; family Columbidae; genus Caloenas; species Caloenas nicobarica. The sequence goes on along the minus strand of NC_088270.1, from coordinate 6,136,064 downwards.
AGTCATTAAATAAGCTCCTCAATTAGCCCCGGTGCTAAAAATGTGGGTTCTTTGCTAAAAATATGGGAGTATTTTGTGAATAATCAAGGGGTTTTGCTAAAATTTGGGGGCTTTTGCTCCTTGGGGGATGTTTTCCCCCATTTCCCCATCTTGAATTTCCCGGAACGCAACAGGGAAGGGGAAACTGAGGCACAACCGAAATTTAGGGACAAGCATCTTCCCCCCACATCACCTTTGGTTGCAAATCCCCCAAGACACTGGGAAAAGACCCTGAAGTGCTAAAAATGTGGGTTATGCACTAAAAATGTGGGTTGTTTGAGAAAAATGTGGGTTCTTAGCTAAAAAAAAATGTGGGTTCTTTGCTAAAAATTAGGGGGGAGGTGCTAAAAATTATGGGGTTTTGTTAAAAATTAGGGGGGGTTGCTAAAAATTCAGGGGGTTTTGCTAAATATTAGGGGGGGTGGTAAATATGAGGGCTCTTTGCTAAAAATCAAGGGGGCAGTTGATAAAATTTGCGGAGGTTGTGCTAGAAATGAAGGTTTTCTGCTAAAAAATAGGGTTCTTTCCTAAAAGTTTGGGGTCTTTTCCTAAAAGTTAGGGGGTTTTTGCTAAAAATGTGGGTTGCTCACTAAAAGTTAGGGTTCTTTGCTAAAAATCGGGGGGGGGGGTGATGCTAAAACTTAGGGTTCTTTGCTAAAAAATAGGAGTTATTTGCTAAAAATTAGTATTTTTTTCTAAAAATAAGGGGGGGTGCTAAAAATTAGGGCTCTTTGCTGGAAATTAGGGGATTTTGCTAAAAATTAGGGGCTTTTCACTTAAAATTAGGGGGTTTTGGCTAAAAATTAGGAGGGTTTAGCAAAAAAAATAGGGTTATTTGCTAAAAATTAGGGGGGTTTTGCTAAAACTTAAGGTTCTTTGCTAAAAAGTGGGGAAGGTTGCTAAAAGTTAGCGGGAGGTTGCTAAAAATTAAGGCGCTTTTCTAAAAATTAGAGGGGGGTTGGCTAAAAATTAGGGCTCTTTGCTAAAAATTAGGGGGCTTTTCGTAAAAATGAGGGGGTTTTGGTAAAAATTAGGGATCTTTGCTAAAAATTAGGGTCTTTTCCCAGTGTCTTGGGGGATTTGCAACCAAAGGTGATGTGGGGGGAAGATGCTTGTCCCTAAATTTCGGTTGTGCCTCAGTTTCCCCTTCCCTGTTGTGTCCTGGGAAATTCAGGAGGGGAAAACAGGGGAAAACATCCCCCAAGGAGCAAAAAAAACCCCAAATTTTAGCAAAACCCCTTCATTATTAGCAAAAAAACCCTCATATTTTTAGCAAAGAACCCACATTTTTAGCAAAGGACCCACATTTTTAGCACCGGGGCTAATTGAGGAGCTTATTTAATGACTTAAATTGTGGGGGAAATGATGTTTTTTGGGCGTTCTAACCCCAAAAGAGAAATCACTGCAGCCCACTCCCCTCCTCCCGCATCCACTGGAGCGGACACCGAGATCAAGGGGCAAATAAAACGGGGAAAAAATCAAATAAAATGGGATTAAAGCAGCGCTGGATGCTCCGGTGTCGGGTGCATCATTTGCATCACCCCCCTGAGTGCTTTAAATTAGATTTTTGGAGTTTTTTGGGGAGGGTTATTTGGAATCTTCACATTTTTGGGGGGGGATTTGCGGCTCCGTAAAGTTCCTCAGGTGTTTTACGGGTGGTGAAAGGTGAACGGCAGCGGCTTAAGTGACGGGTCCAGGGTGGAAAATGATGCGGTCGAGGTGGAAATGTTATCACCGGGGCTGGAAATCCTATATGGAGGGTGGAAATCCTATATATGCGGGGAGGAAATCCTATATCCAGGGCAGAAATCCTATATCCAGTTGAGAAACCCTATATACAGAGGAGAAATCCTATATCCAGAAGGGAGGAAATCCTGTATATAGGGGGCAAAAATTCTATATTCCCATATATGGGTGAGGGAAACCTATATCCAAGGGGAAAATCCTATATTCAGGGGAAAAATCCTATATATGGATGGGGGAAAACTATATCCAAGGGACAAATCCTATATTCAAGGGAGAAAAAATATATGTGGGAGGGACTTATTCTATATTCGGGGGAGAAATGGTATATCCAGGGGGTGAAATCTTATATATGGGGGGAAAAAAATTAAATTTGGGGGAGAAATCCTATAGCCAAGGGGAGAAATTATATATACATGGTGGGAAATCCTATATCCATGGGGAGAAACTTATATCCCGGGTGAAATCCTATATGCAGGGGGGGAAATCCTATATTCAGAGGAAGAAATGTTATGTATGGGGGGCAAAATTCTATATTCAGGGGAGAAATCCTATATCCAAGGAGAGAAATTCTGTATCGGGGGAAAAAATTCTATATCCAGGGGGTTAAATCATAAAATCAGGGGGAGAAATTTTATTTATGGGGGGAAAAATCTTATATTTAGGGGGGAAATCCTATATATTTGCTCTGCGCTGCCAACTGAGGAGGGGGAAAAAGGGGGAAAGGGGAATAAAGGGGGGGGGGAAAGAGGGGAAAAAAGGGAAAAATAGAGGGAAAGTGTGTGGGACCAGCTCCCCGAACTGGCTGGGGTGAGGATTTTGAGGGTTTTCACCCCAATTTGTCCTTTTACCCACGAGCAACGTGCGAGAGTAATTGGGGGGGCGGAGCGGGGAAGAAGAGCGGAATAAAAGCAGAATTAAAGCGGAATAAAAGAGGAATAAACGTGGAATAAAAGAGGAATGAAAGCGGGATAAAAGCAGAATAAAAGCAGGATAAAAGCAGAATAAAGCGGGATAACAGCAGAATAAAAGCGGGATAAAAGCGGACCCCCCTTCCCACCCGGGTTTGGGGATGGGGGGACTTTCCCGAGCGGGACGGTGAGATGGGGTGCGGGGGGGGGTAAATTTGGGGGTGTTGGGGGAGACGCAGAGTTGGGCGCAGCATCCCCCACCCCCCCCATCACCCCAATCCCCTCCGTCACCCCGTAATAACGATATAAGCGCGGCGGGGCAGGGCTGGGTCACGTACGTTGCAGCAGTCCATGGCGCAGGGCGGCGGGTGGCGGTGGCCTCGGTGGCTCCGGTGGCACCGGCTGCTCTCCCGGCGCGGGTGGCAAGTTGAGCCCAGTCCCAGCGCTCGCCTACGTAACGCGCTGCGCTCGGGCAGCCTATCAGCTCCCATTCCTTTCTTTTTTTTTCCCCCCCTCTTTTTTATTTTTTTCCTTTATTTCCTCCTTTTTTTTCTTTTTTTTCTTTTACCTTTTTTTTTTCTGGGTTTTTTTTTTTTTGTTTTTTTTTTTTTTTTGTCCTCCAATTTTCCTGCCGAGAGCAAATCTTTAACTGGTTTAATTTGCAGCTTTTTTTTTTTTTTTTTTTTTAAGGGGGCGATGGGTGATTTGGGGGGGTCACTGGGATGCTGGGGGGAGCGGGTTGGAAAGGAGGGAAAAAAACTTGTGACCTATTTAGGGGGCTGGAGGAGGACCTGGAGTCCTGGAGGAGGATGAGGGTGAGGAGGAGGAAGATGAGGATGAGGATAATGAGGAGGAGGATGAAGATTATGAGGATGGTGAGGATGAGGATGAGGAGGATGAGAATGAAGATGATGAGGAGGATGAAGATGGTGAGGAGGGTGGTGAAGATGAAGATGAGGAAGATGAGGAAGGGGACAATGAGGATGAAGATTATGAGGATGAGGAAGATTATGAGGATGAGGATGATGAAAATGAGGATGATGGGGAGGATGAGGATGAGGTGAGGACAAGGATGGGGATGAAGAGGACAGAGACAGGAATGAAGATGATGAGGATGAAGAGGATGAGGATGGGATGAGGAGGATGAAGAGGATGAGGATGAGGATGGTGACAATGAGGATGGTGAGGATGAAGATGATAAGGATGAGGATGGTGAGGATGAGAGGGGGTGAAGATGGGGATGAAGATGAGGATGAGGAGGGGTATGATGAGGATGGTGAGGATAAGGATGAAGATGATGAGGATGAAGATGAAGATGATTAAGGTGAGGATGAAGAGGATGGGGACAGGGATGAAGATGATGAGGATGAAGAGGATGAGGAGAAGGATGAAGATGGTGAGGTGGATGAGGATGAGGAGGATGAAGATGGGGATGAAGAGGATGAGGATGGGGATGAAGATGAGGAGGATGAGGCTGAGCAGGATAAGGATGAGGAAGATGAGGGTGGTGAGGACGGGTGGCCACGGCAGCATGTCCCCAAACGCAGAGGTGGGGGCTATGCTTTTGGGGTCCCCTCCTGGCTCTTGGGACCATCCCACCCCCCCCAACCTCAGGCTGTTTCCCAGGCAAACCCCCTGTCTGTGCCCCCCGAGGTGACAGTGGGGGGGACACGGGGACCCAGCGGAGCGGGGGGACCCCCCGGCGATGGGGGGGCAGCTCCCCCGTCCCCCCTCGCTCGCCTCCCGCGCGGGTTTGGGGGTTGCTAAGCAACCGCAGAGTTGCCCGTGGGCTCCGCGCCGGTGCCGGCCCCCGAAACGCCGCCTTGTCCCCTCCCCGGCTGGGATTGTCACCGCACTGTGACCCGCTCGGGGGGCTGGTGGCACCGGCCGTTCTCTTTGCCATCACCGGCACCGTCACCATTAGTGTCACCATCCCGTGGATGTCACTGTCCCCACTTCTGGCACTGGCACTGTCCCCACCGGTGCCACCAGTCCCGTCACCAGCCCTGTCACCACCGCCATCCCTGTCCCCAGTCCCCTCACCATCCCAATCCCAAACTTCAGCCCCATCATCACCTCTGTCCCCAACCCTGTCCCCATCCCCGACTTCAGCCCCATCGTCTCTGTCCCCAGCCTTGTCCTCAGCCCTGTCCCCATCCCTGACCTCAACCCCATCATTGTCCCCGTCCATGTCCCCATCCCCAAATTCAGCTCTATCCTTGCTGTCCCCACCCTTGTCCCCATCCGGGTCCCCAACCCTGTCCCCATCTCCAACCTTAACCCCATAATCTCTGTCCCCATCCCTGTACCCATCCCCATCCATGACCTCAACCCCATCCTTGTCCCCACCCTTGTCCCCATCCCTGTCTCCGTCCCCAAATTCAGCCCCAGCATTTCTGTCCCCATCCTTGTCCCCACCCTTGTCCCCATCCCTGACCGCAACCCCATCATCTCTGTCCCCATCCCTGTTTCCATCCCTGACCTCAACCCCATTATTTCTGCCCTCATCCTTGTCCCCATCCCTGTCCCCACCCGCAACTTCAGCCCCATCATCTCTGTCCCCATCCCTGTCCCTGTCACTATCCCCATCACCACCCTTGTCCCTGTCCCCGCCAGTCCCCATTCCCAGCCCTGTCCCCGTCACCAGCCCCATCCCCTGCTCCCCTGGGATGTTTAGACGGGAAAATAACCCTTTTCCCTATTTTTTTCAATGGGAAAATGACCCTTTTCCCTAATTTTTTAGACCCTCCAGCTCCATCACTCCCCGCTCCGGTGAGGGACAACGGGATGTTTTGGGGTGACTTGTGCAAAGATCTGGCAAAATTCAACCCCAAACTAATACGCGAAATACCAAGAGGTACCAGTAAGCCCCTAAAAATACACAAAATTGGGGAGTTTTGGAGCAGTTTCAAAGGAAAAGCGGTTGACACCCTGTTTTTGTCCCCAAAACCGGCCCTGGTCCTGGCAGAGCTGCCGGCGTCTCCTGCCGGCTGCGGCTGCGGAGGAGGGACACGAAATGCCAGAACATTTCTAATCATTAACAGCGCCTTTTGAGCCCGTTCCAGATCCTGATTTTTTTAAAAAATTTTTCCTTAATCTGAAAAAATATTCCCCCGGGGTGGGGAAATATTGGGGTGATGCTTTTCCAGCAGCTCCTAAATCCGAATCCGGATGGAATAACTTGGATTTTTTGGGGCTGCCGCAGGTGGCATGAACCGTCCCGCCGTCGCGGTTGGAGATGGTGGCGCCGAGGTGTTAAAAAATTCTTTAAAACCCCAAAAAATCCTTGGAAAAACATCAAAACGTGGCTCTGGAAAGGTGCCCGGGGCGGCTGGCGAAGCAGCCGGCGCCGGGGGGGTCACGGTGTAGCCGGTTGGCTCCGGCACCGCCGTGGGGTCCCCGCCAGAATTTTTTTTTTTTTTTAATTATTTTCATTTTTCTCCCCGTTTTTCCTTCCTGTTTTTCCCCCCGTGCCGTGGGCGAGTGCATATGGTAAAAACAGGAATTGGGGGGGGGGGGGGCGGTGAAATTGGGCTGAGCTTGGGCTCCCCCCCCTCAAAATAAGCTGGTTTTGACACAAACCTTTTTTTTTTTTTTTTTTTGATTTTTAAACCACTCCGGATGGGAAAATACGAATTTAACTGGTTGGAACGGGATGCGGGGACCCCCCCCCCGCGGTCCCCAAATCTCACGGCGGGGGGACAATGTCACCTCCCTCCTTCACGCGAGGACGCTGTTAAATTTTTTGCCAACCTCCGGGGATGCAGAGGCCTAAATATAGAGCCTAAAATTACCATCTTGAGCTCGGCCCAGCTCCTAAACCCGGGTTTGATTTCGGGCAGGAATCTCAGGTGAGAGTCGCTAATAACGGCAGGGACCTCGTTAAGAAAAATACTCATTAAAAAAAGCACTGGGGGGGGCGGGACGGGAGATCATCCACCCCCAAGAGAGGGACAAGAGCCCGGAGGGGAAATTAAGGTTTTTGGGGGGTTTTTTTTGAGCCGTGGCACCTCGTTTTGGGTCAAGATGTTGCCAAATTGGGCCAAATCGGGATTTGGGGCAAGCGCTGGGGTCGGCTCCCCAGGGGGGTGTCCCTGGTAAAGGAGTTTTCGGGGGACGCACTTGTCGCTGCTGCATCACAATGAGGATTTTTTTTTGGGGGGGGAGGAATTATGGGGTGTCGATGCTGTTTTGGGCTCGAAAAGCCTTGTTTTGGGTGCAGGCGGCCCTTACCGTGACAACGGGTGCGCCACCACTTTCCTCCTGGAAAGAAAAAAAGAGGAAAATTTAAAATTTTGGTGACGTGGGACGGGAGCAGCGGGTGGGTGGGGGGTCCCAGCCCTGTGCCCCAGGGACCCCGAGTTCTCCGAGGGGACAAGGGGGGACAAGGGGGGACAAGGGGGGACAAGGGGGGATATCCTACCTGGAGAGGGGCCTGGGTGAGACCCTGGTCCTCCCGCGCCGGGTTGGCCGAGCTGGCTGGGGAAGGAGGAGGCTTGAGGCCACGGGGATGGACACAAGGGCAGACATTTGGGGTAAAGGGTTTTGGGGTGCAGGGTTTCAGGGTGAAGGATTTGGGGGTAGAGGGTTTGGGGGTGCAGGGTGTTGGGGGAAGGATCTGTGGGTTCAACATCTGAGGGTGCAGGATTTTGGGGTGCAGGGTTATTGGGGTACAGGATCGCGGCGTGCAGGATTTGGGGTGCCGCGTTTGGTAGGGCAGGGTTTGGGGGCGCAGGGCTCTGGGGTGTAGGGTTTGCGGTGCAGGATCTGGGGGTGTGAGATTTAGGGGTGTGGAGTGTGGGGGGTGACACGTTTGGGGGACAGAATTTCAAGGTGAAGGGTTTGGGGGTGCAGAGTTTACGGTGAAGGATTTGGGGTAAAGGATCCGGGGGTGCGGGGCTTTAGAGCATGTGTTGTAGACCTGTCATCCCGGAGATGGGCACATGGAGGCCTGATACCCTGGGGACGGGCACACGAGATAGACCTGGCGCTCCAGGGATGGGCACATGGGGTGGGTCTGGTGCCCCAGGGATGGGCGCACAGGGCAGATCTGGCACCCTGGGGATGGGCACATGGGGTGGGTTTGACACCCTGAATAACGGGCACAGGGGCAGCCCTGATGCCCTGGGGATGGACGCGTGGGGTAGAACCGACGCTCCAGTGATGGGCACAAGGGCAGACATGATACCGTGCACGATGGGCACGTGTTGTAGACCTGTCATCCCAGGGAGGGGCACATGGAGAAGGCCTGATACCCTGGGGATGGGCACACGAGGTAGAGCCAGCCCTGGGGATGGGCACATGAAGTAGGTCTGATGCCCCGGGGATGGGCACATGGGGTGGGTCTGGTGCCCCAGGGATGGGCGCACAGGGCAGATCTGGCACCCTGGGGATGGGCACATGGGGTAGGTTGGACACCCTGAATAACGGGCACAGGGGCAGCCCTGATGCCCTGGGGATGGACGCGTGGGGTAGGTCTGACGCCCTGGGGATGGGCACACAGGGTAGACCTGACACCCCAGGGATGGGCACGTGGGGTTACATCTCATGCCCCAGGGATGGACACACGGGCAGACGTGACTCCCTGGGGATGGGTACGTGGGGTAGACCTGGCACCATGGGGATGGGCACACACATAAGGCCTGGCACCATGGGGATGGGCACATGGAGTGCGTCTCGTTCCTCGGGGATGGACACACGGGCAGACCTGACGCCCTGCGGATGGGCTCGCCCAGCAGGCCTGATGCCCGGGTGATGGGCAGGCAGCGCAGCGTGGGGCAGCGGCTGGAGCAGCGGCGATGCTGCTGCCAGGCCCCCCCCGACTCACCGTCTCTCTGCTCCAGCAGCGTCTGGAAGTACTGAGCAGCAAAACCCACCACGTCCTGGGGCTGCACCCGCAGCACCTCCTGTGCCAGCCCCTCCAGCAGGTTCCTGAAGCCGTCAGGCAGCTGCACGTTGGTGCTGGAGAAGGGGACGGACATGGCCGCCTCTCCCCGGCCCCCTGCAGCAGCACGGTTGGGGTCAGCCGCGCCCCGCACTCCCGATCGGGCGGCGCCGGGACTCGAACCCTTAGCTCAGGGGATACGCGAGTGGACGGTGGGAGGCAGCGCTGCCGCTAGGGGGCGCTCCTCCCTCCCGCCCTCACGGCCGCCTCCAACTGCGCATGCGCGGCTGCGGCCCGGACCCCCAGTTCCACCTGGTCTCCCTGCTTTCCCTCGGGTCTCCCCGGGGTCCCCACACCCCGGCCCGCACCCCCTTCCCTGGGCCCCGCGTCCCCAGCCCCATCCCCGGCCCTTTCCCCGCTCCGACCCGGCCAGGCCGCGCCGGGGCCTCTGGCTGTGCTGAGGACGCTGTTGCTTGGCAACCGGCCCCCGTGCCCAGGCCACACCCCCCCGTGCTGGCCACGCCCCCGTGCCCAGGCCACACCCCCGTGCTGGCCACGCCCCCGTACCCAGACCACACCCCCGTGCTGGCCACGCCCCAGTGCCCAGGCCACAACCATCTGCGCTGGCCACGCCCCCATGCGCTGGCCACGCCCCTATGGGCGGGGTCGCGGGGCGGGGCGGGGCCTGGCGGGCGGGTCCCTTTGACCCCCCCAGGGACCCCCCGAGCCCCGCTTGGGGTCACTGGCAGGCCCCCAGTGTCACTTTGTGGACATTGGGACCCCCCGAGACCCATTTCGGGGCCCTTTGAACCCCCCGGTGTTGCTTTGGGGCCCTTGGTAACCCCAGAACCCCATTTGGGAGACCTTGGGACCCCCCAAACCCTTTTTTACATCCTTTCCCGCCCCGAACCCCACTTTGGGGCCCTTTGCACTCCCTGAACAATGCTCTACATAAATCAGGAGCCACATCCCATGGGCTCCCTCCTCCCCGACTCTTTTTTTAGCCTCGGCTCTGCCGTCTTGGGGTTTGGTTTTTTTTTTTTTGATCCTCCAACTCCTTTTTTAAAAAATCTTTTTACATAACTCATCCTTCCCGGCGCCTCGTCACATGAGACGCTGGGAGTCCGCAAGCCCCAGTTTAATCGTGACACCAAGAATTCTCTCTCCGCACGCACAAACCTTCCCCAAAACCCCCTTTTCAAGCTCGTTTTTTATTTTCACACCCCAAAAAACCACATTTTGAGGGTGCTGGGGCCAAGACCTCTGCCCCTTTGCTGTTTCCTACCCCAAACTTAGTTTTTGCAAGGGAAAAAAATACATCAGAGCGTACTTTTTAGCAGGCGGAGACACTCCCATGATGTTATTAGAATAATTTTAATCAAAATTTGTATTGAAATTCCGTGATTTCCCTTAAATCCCGCTGCTCCCTCAGCTCCACGCGTCATTTGCTTGAGCAGAACCCGAGGACGCTGTAAATTAAAGCGGAATCTTGAATAATCTGGATTTTCAAGGGAGTCGCTTCATTCTCTGCCTGGGGACTTTGGGGGTTGCTCGTTGATTATTTTTTTGGGGGTGAAACTGCTGCTTTTTGGCTCCTCCACGAGCCGGGGAGCCCGGAGGCGACGTGTGAGCGAGCGGCGACGCAGGAAGAGCTGCAGGATCCAGCAAATCCGCGACGAAAAAGCTTCTTCACGCCTCGATTCGGCGCCTCTAAAATTAGCCGGAGCCGCCACGGTGTCACGCGCACCCAGTTCCTCCCAGTTTCTCCCAGTTCCTCCCAGTGGCGGCTGCTCCGACACACGTTTTTCTGCAGGATTTTTCTTGTTTAATCCCCAAATTCCTGCCTGAGGACGCTCCGATGGTGCAGATTTAAAAATCTGCACTGGGGTTGTTTCCACAGTTGGCAGCTGCACTGGGGAGGAACTGGGGAGATTTGGGGAGCCAAGGGGAGACTTGGGGATCCCTGGGGAGCCCAAGGGGGATGAGGTGAGGCTGGGGAGGGACTGGGGAGACCTGGGGAGACAAGGAGAAACTTGGGGAGAACTGGGGAGGGATTGGGGAGCCCCAGGCAGACCTGGGGAGCACTGGGGAGACTTGGGGAGCCAAGGAGAGACCTGGGAAGGACTGGGAAGCCCTAAAGAGAACTGGGGAGACTTGGGGAGTCAAGGAGAGACCCAAGGAGCCCTGGGGAACCTTGGGGAAAATTGGGGAGATTTGAGGAGCCTTGGAGAGCCCTGGGGAGACCTGGGGAGCCAAGGCGAGAGTTGAGGAGAACTGGGGAGTCCAAGGGAGACGAGGTGCGGCCTGGGGAACTGAGACCAGGCTGAGGAGGGACTGCGGAGCCCTGGGGGGGACGAGGGGAGCACTGGGGAGATTTGGGGATCCCTGGGGAGCCAAGGCAAGCCCTAGGGACCCCCAGAAGGCTGAGGGGAACCCTGGGGAGAAGCTGGAGAGGGATAGGGGAACCCTGGGGAGCTGAGGCGAACCCTGGGGAGGACTGGGGTGCTTTGGGGAGTGCTGGGAAGGACTGGGGATCCCTAAGGAGCCCTGGAGAGACTTGGGGAGACTTTGGGAGAACTGGGGAGTCCTGGGGAGACTTGGGGAGAACTGGAAAGCTGAGACAAGACCGGGGAGTCCTGGGGGACAGAGGTGACCCTTGGGGAGAACTGGGGAGCTCCAGGGAGACTTGGGGAGCCCAGGGACACCCAGACAAGTCCTTGGGACCCCTGGAAAGCCAAGGGGAGCCCAACGGAGGACTGGAAAGGACTGGGGAGCCATGGAGAGACTTGGGGAGAACTGGGGAGATTTGGGGAGCCCTGGGGAGACTTGGGGAGCCAAGGAGAGACTTGGGGAGTCCTGGGGAGCCAAGGGAGACAAGACAAGTCCTGGGGAGCCCTGGGGAGTTGATAAGAGGCTGGGGAGGGATTGGGGAGCCCTGGGGTGATGATGGGAGAACTGGGGAGACCTGGGGAGCCGTGGGGCGATGGCAGGAGAACTGGGGTGATGTGGGGAGCCCTGGGGTTCCCTGAGGATCCCCGGGGAGCCGAGACAAGACAGGACGGACTGGGGAGCCCTGGGGAACTGGGGCGAGCCTGGGGTAAGAAGGGGAACCCCCAAACGCAGGAGGGGATTGGGGGCTCAGCCCGGCTGTCACGTTCTGGCTGTCACCCCACCAGGCCGCATCCGAAGCGGAGCTTAATGTGCTCCAGCGACGCCAGCGAGAAGGAATCGGATCCAACTGGATCCCAGTAGATCTGGGGTCAGGCGGAGCCCTGTGAGTCCCGGGAGGCTTTTCCCATCGCGTCTGCTCCTGGGCAAGGAGGGGGAAGAGAAGAGAGTTAATTAAGGAGGAAATTAATTAATCGGGCAATCGTAAACTGGGATCTTGGGCCTGACCAGCCCAGGCGCCAGCTGTGCTAGCCCTCGAGGTTGCCATGCCAACCAGGATGCTAAAAACAGCTCAATCCGGGTGGGTTTTTTAAAACGAACAGCCCACGCCTGGGTTTTTAAAACCGCAGCCACGTCCCGGCTGTAAACGGATCCACCAACCCCCAAACTCTCCCCCAAAAACATTTAGGTCTTGGCAAAGGGTGGGCTCATGAAAAATGAGAAGGAAAACATCATATCCCCCCCAAAAAATCCCACCTGCAGCCCCACCGTTGGCACAAGGTTGGCTTTTGGGCTTGGCGGCCTCCAGCCCAGCCAGCAGCGTCATGAAGTCGACAACGGTGTCGATGTCGCCCTGGTCGGCAGCGGCTTCTTTCAAGGTGCCGACGGCGCTGAGGCGGCCAAAGGAGGCGAGACGGGCGACGTTGGCGCGGAGGAAGAGGAGGAGGAGGTTGAGGTCGTTGAGGGGGCAGTCGAGCATCTTGCGGCTGAGGAGGTCGAAGGCCGGGAGCATCTCGTAGACGGCGAGGAGCCCCTTGTCCCAGCGGCAGAGCTGCAGCGCATTGTAGGCGACGACGGGGACCAGCACGATGTAGACGCCACCGAGCGCGACGCTGAGGAGCCGGAAGACTGAGGAGAAAAGCAGCCTGCAGGGGACGAGCAGGGGGATTTGGGGCTCCCCGGTTGTCACCGAGCAGCTGAATTCGCCCTGGAAGGAGCCGGTGAGGTGGAGGAAGGCGAGGTAGAGGCAGGCGGCCACCAAAAGGAAGAGCAGGAGGACGTTGCGCAGGATGTAGAGGAAAACCAAGGAGTGCGCGCGCTGCTTGCAGGTCAGGTACCGCTCCAGCAGCGGGAACTCGAAATATCTCTCTCGCCGAGCCCTTGGGGACACAAAAGGGGCTTAAAGGGACGTGGGGGGGACGCACCGCGGCGGCGGCATCACCCTCACCTCTCATATTCCTCCCAAAAGCGCTCGGGCTCGGCGCTGGCCTGCTGGACCCTGCGCATGTGCTGCACCAGGCGCACGGAGCGGTTGTAGGATTTGTCCAGCTCATCGGCGACGAAGAGGAGGTCGGAGCGGAGTGCAGGGACGGCGGTTGAGCGCCAGAGCAGCGCCGGCAGGAACATCAGCCCCGCCAGCGCCAGCAGCGAGTAGGGGAACACCTGGGCGGCGGAAAAAAGCGGGCGCTGAGAAACCGTCGCCTCCGCTAATGGGGCTCCCGGCCGTGAACTTGACCCCCAACCTTGAGCGCCCAGAGGGACTTGGTGACAACGCGGCCCTGGGCGTCGAGGCCGTGGTGGAGGAGTGAGTCCCAACACGCCGCGTCCACGTAGCCCGACTGCTGCACCGTGAAGTTGCTGGGGGAGAAGCAGCTGATCTGTGAGCCTGCGGGGAGAAAAAGGCTCCGTTCGAGTTTAAAAAAGCCACTTTTAGTCATTTTTCAGCTTCCTGAATGCAAACCCTTTGAGGGGGAATTAGAGACGGGCCAGAAACCGGAGTCAAACCAAGGTTGCGCAGCAGCATCAATGTGGCCTCTGTGCCGCTGCCGGCGCCTCCCTCCCCCTCAGAAACGACCCAAAAGCGCTGATAATCCATTAAGAACAATGAATAAGTATCCCTGAGGAAATAAAAATTCTTAAAATATCATTTCCAGGCTGCTGGAAACTGTAAAAACCCCGCGCGCGGACTCACCAGTGGAGAACTCGCGGGCGAACGCCAGCGAGACGAGGAGCAGCGGCAGCCCCACGGTGACGAACTTGAGCAGGCGGTCGCTCGGCAGCTCCAGGCGCAGCCGCTCGGCGCGGGATCCGCCGGGCTCCGGCAGGAGAGCGTCCGACAGCATGTACTCGGCGGCCGCGTGCGACAGGGACATGGCTGCGCGAGGAAAACGGAGCGACGGCGGCGGCTGCTGCTTCCCGGCGGCGTCTGAGACGCGAGCGGCTCGAAAAGAGGCTTTTATCTGTTAAACGGCGGCTTAAACACGCGTTGAATGCACCCGTAATTACAGGGGGAAGCTTTTTCGCCCCGAAATAGAAAAATAAAAATAAATAGCAGGCTGGGAAGGCGGCGTTCCGCCCCGGCCGCGGCTCCTCGTGGTTTTATGTCCCTCTCTCATCAGTGGATTTATTTCTGGCAGCCTGGGGCTCCCACTGGGTATTTTTGCCCCGGGGAGGAGGGGGAACCCGTCCAAAAAGCTCCTGCCAGGTATCTGGAGGTACAAAGAGCCTTTTCCAGCACCTAAAGCGCTGGAGAAATTCCCACTGCTCAGCTGCGAGGTTCTGGGGACAGGCCAAGGGCCACCAAACGCGATTTTGAGGCAGAACATCAGCCGCGGTTCAACAGGTTTGTGATTTCTCTGCGCAGGGGAAGGAGCTGCCAAGGGATCCTGGTAACGGGGACTGGAAATAATGATGGGGAGATCGGGAGGGAAAAGTTCCTCCCGGCGGCGTAGTCAGTGCCCAAAGCAGCAGCGATAGAGTCCTGGGGCGGCTCGGCCAAGCCGAGCGAGGAATTTCCCATCGCAGCAAAAAAAAAAAAACCACCCCACAGCCGCTGCCAAACTGCGCTTTCGATGGATTTTTGCATGAAAACGTTGCCAAATCAGAGCCGGGAGCGCCAGGATAAGATGGAGAGATTTAAATAGCGAGCGATGGCACCCAGGGACCAAGAGACACGGAACCTTCCACCTCGGCGCCATGCGGATCGTTTTATTGCACGTTCCAAACACAAACTGGGCAAATCCCCCACCCTGTTTGTCCCGGAGAGAGGCTCTTCTCACTGACAGAGACCGAAATCCTCGTTATTTGTCGGCGATGTCCAGCTCCAGCTTTTCCAGGGTCTTTTGGAAGAAGGGGGGCGGTTTGCAGAACAGATCGACGCGCTGGCGCAGGGGCAGGGAGAGCCGGAGGGCGTGGAGGTGCAGCGGGACGTGCCGAGCTTTGCTCTGCGCCAGCTTCAGCCGCTTCAGGGTGATTTCGGGAAGTTTCTGCGATGAGAACAAACAAACAAAAAAATATCCACTTTACAGCAAGCTGGGGCTTGAAAACTGTGAGGGGGAGCCCCCCGGGGTGGGATTTGCCTCACCTGGGGTGCCAGTTTGCTCCAGTGCGAATATTTGTGATCCCCCAGGACGGGGCAGCCCAGCCCGTACGCCAAGTGGACGCGGATTTGGTGCTTCACCCCTGAGGAGGGAAAGACGTGACAACGAACGAAACAGCCAGGCAGCAAAACATCACCTCAGGGAGGTTTATTCCCAGGGTTTTAGCCCAAAATTAGGATTTAAGTCGCGGCTAACGACAGATTTCAGTGTGGAAAGTGGCGCCGGGGGGTGATGCTCACCTGTGATGGGCTGGAGCTCCAGCAGCGAGCAGGCGGAGGAGCTGCCCAGGACGCGGAACCGTGTCACGGCGCTCTCAGCGTGGCGGTTTTTGCGCATTTTCAGCACTTTCCCGTCCTCGGGAGCCAGGCGGTAGTTGGGGGCCAGCGTCATCTGAAGGGGAACGAGAGGGTGAGGCCTTGGGGTGAATAACGGGGGGATGAGAGGGGGAAATAGAGGCCTCAGGGCTCACCTTGTAGTGCGGCTGGTGGCTCTGCACCTGCTTCTCCATGATGGGGATCTCCACGATGCCCTCGGTGGGGTCTGGGACGCCCACACTAATTGCCCTGCGGAAGGAAACGAGGGGTCTGTGGGAGGAATGGGGTCAGTGGGGCAGAGTCCAGTTGGAGGCCTGTATCGAGTGGAGTCCCTCAAGGGTCAGTACTGGGACCAGTATTATTCAATATATTCATCAACGACTTGGATGAGGGAATAGAGTGACTGTCAGCGGGTTTGCTGATGACACCGAACTAGGAGGAGTGGCTGACACTGCAAGGCTGTGCTGCCATCCAGAGACCTGGACAGGCTGGAGAGTTGGGCTGGGAGAAATTGAATGAAATATAACAAGGGCGAGTGTAGAGTCTTGTATCGAGGCCAAAAAACCCAAAATTGGTTCCCCTGCTGCCGCCATTTTGAGCCCTGAGGTGATTCTGGTGCCGCCGTTTTGAGGCAGCTTGGGGGTCACTCCCTTGTTCTCCTGCCCCTCTGCTCTGCCCTGGGGAGGCCGCATCTGGAATATTGTGTCCAGTGCTGGGCCCCTCAGGTCCAGCAGGACAGGGAACTGCTGGAGAGAGTCCAGCGCAGCCACCAAGATGCTGCAGGGAGTGGAGCATCTCCCGTGTGAGGAAAGGCTGAGGAGCTGGGGCTCTGGAGCTGGAGAAGAGGAGACTGAGGGCTGAGCTCATTCATGGGGATCAATGTGGAAAGGGGGAGTGTCAGGAGGATGGAGCCAGGCTCTTCTGGGTGACAGCCAGTGCCAGGACAAGGGGCAATGGGTGCAAACTGGAGCACAGGAGGTTCCAGTGAAAGAGGAGAAGAAACTTCTTGATGGTGAGGGTGCCAGAGCCTGGCCCAGGCTGCCCAGGGAGGTTGTGGAGTCTCCTTCTCTGCAGACATTCCAACCCGCCTGGACACCTTCCTGTGTAACCTCAGCTGGGTGTTCCTGCTCCGGCGGGGGGATTGCACTGGATGAGCTTCCGAGGTCCCTTCCAACCCCTGACATTCTGGGATTCTCTGTGAGTGGAACCCTCAGCCCCTTTCCCCACCACCAGCCCATAAAAAGAGGCTCGAGGGACGACAAACAAACCCCCACCGCTTCCACAAACCCCACGTTCCCCCTCTTCAAACCCATTTCTCCACCCAAACCCCTCCTACCAGTAAACCTTCTCCACCTGGCGGGTTTTGAAGAGCAGCCGGATTTTCTCCGCCGCCTCCTCGCTCCGCGCCAGCACCATCAGCCCCGTGGTCTCCTTGTCCAGCCGGTGGCAGAGCTGCAGGGGTTGGGCTTTCAGGTTCTCCAGCATCTTGGCCAATATCGGCAGCACGTCGGCAACGCTGTTCTTGACCCCGGGGCCGCCTGTGGAACACATGGGTGATTAGCGAAGTGGTAATTAGCGATAATTTGGTGTATACTGTGAGTGCTCCACTAAACAACCATTTGTATTCGCCCTCTGGAGTTATTTAAAAGCATAAAAGTAAATTCAAGCACTCTAATGTTCTCTTTTACATAAAATTCAGGTAGAATAAAGTTTTTGCTATAATATTGAAATAAACATTTGCACAAATCACGTCAGAACCAGTTAGGGAACATTTAGGCAGTATCAAATTAAAAATCAAATTAACAAAGGCCATCACGCTCATTAGTTTAAAATCAAGACAATCAAATTAAATAGTATTCCCCGAAAATAAAACAAACAGTTTCAGGACAAATATGACACCTTGGTACTTATTTTTAAAATGTTCTTTAAGCTTCAATGACTGCTGCTCCCCTTATCTACAGTCATGCTGACTAAAGCTATAGCTAAATGAAAAGTTAAATGTATTCATGAGGTGTTCATGTCTACATCTTAATATTTGCAGTTTCTCAGAGAAAGCAAAAGTAACTACAAATTACAAATGTTTCCCAGAGATTTCAGCAGAAATAAAATATGTTTCGCTCTTTCAAGATGGGAAGGCGACTTGTATTTTTCGCTGATTTTACTTAATCCACGTATCCACCCGTTACAAACTTCAGCTTCACCCGCTGTACTATAGAAGTTTAGAAAGTAATTGAGATGAAATAATTCTTTGTGAATGGTTTATATCTTGCAGAGTATTGTCCAAAATTAGTTTGGTAATATTTTAGAAAATGCTGATGCAAACCATATATTTGCCTTTTAAAGAAAGCAGTTGTGTCTTTTCTCTCAGTGTGAATAAATCCAACATCCTTTTGCTTGAGAACAGTAGAAAGGGAATTTCCAATGGAAAATCCACCTGCCCTAAATTACCCCCAAAACCCAACGTGAAGGCGGCTACAAAAGGTGACAAAGCCCCTGGGAGGGAAAACCTCAGGCTGCGGATGGAGGAGCCGCCTCCGTTTCCCCGAGCGTGCGGCGGGTTTCGCTCACCGTGCACGGGGAGCCCGTAGGGTTTGTTGATCACCACGATCTCCTCGTCCTGGTACACGGCCCCTCGTCTGAGCGCTTTGGCCAGCACGTTGGGGTGAACGCGCTGCAGCCGCTCGCTCAGCGCCGCCAGCTCCCGCAGCCGCCGCCGCGCCGGGTCCGGGCGGGTCTGGGAGAGAAGGAAACGGGGTGAACGGCTCCGGTGCCCCGGGGGCTGCTGAGGTGCCCTGGAAAGCGCCGTCACCCCGGGGACGACATCTCCGAACCCCCAGCCCGTCCCGCCATCCCACAGATCCCACAAATCCCCCTCCAGATCCTCGTCCGGGAGGAAAAACCCGCGGGCACGACGGTGACACCGCCCGGTCCCCAGATCGTGCCCGGGACGAGGGACCCGCTCCAGCTCCACGTGTGCGCCACGTGTGCGGCGCGGGGCACGCCGGGAAGGGCCGCGGGGCATGCCGGGAGTTGTAGTGCGGCCTCCTCAGCGCCCGAGGGGGGCCGCGCCGCCGCTCATCGCTCACTTCCCGCTTCTCCTCCTCGCTCCTCCGCGCCCGCAGCCGCTCCGCTAGATCCTCGGCCCGCAGCGGCTCCGCCCGCTTGGTGTGCGCCGCGCGGTGAAGGGCCGCGCCCGGCCGCCAACACCGCCGCAGACCGCTGCTCGCCACCGCCATCTTCCTGCCTCCTGCTCGCTCTTTCTCCTTCTGGCCAATGGCGGTGGAGCGGAGGCGGTACTTCAGCCCGCTTGTCCAATCGAAAGGGGTGGAGAGCTGAGCGACACTCTGCTCACCCAATGGCTGTGGCGCGAAGGGCGGGCCTCGGGAGAGGTTCCCGTTACCCCCGCCTCTCGCCGCTGCCATCTTTCTTCTTCCTTCCAGGCTTTCCCAGCCAATGGAGGCGGCGCAGAGGCGGTGCTTCAGCCCAGTCAGCCAATCGAAAAAGGACAAACATCCGAGTGACACCCATCTCAGCCAATAGCCGCGGCGCTCAGGGCGGGCTTCAGGGGGAGTCCCCGCCGCTATCTTCCTTCCTCCTTCCCCTCTTCCTCGTTTCCAGCCATTAGCGGAGGCGCGGAGGCGGTGCTTCAGCTCGCCCGTCCAATCGAAAGGCGGCGAACAGCTGAGCAACATGCAGTCCGCCCAATGGGGACAGAACGACCAGCACCTTCAGGGAGATCACCGGTCCCCACCGCCATCTTCTTTCCTCCTGCCCTTCTTTCCCTTTTCTATCCAATAGTGGCGGCGCGAAGGCGGCGCTTCATCCCGCTCGTCCAATAGGAAGGGGGCACCCAGCCGATCGGCAGTCACGCCATCCAATGGCGACGGCGCCAAGGGGAGGGCCGCGTCCCCGGCCAGCTGTTTAAATCGCGGCGACGGTTGGCGGCCGGTAACGGTCGCGGCGGCAGAACGGACCCTGTCAGGTACCGGGGCAGGGGGGTTGTTAAAAATGGGTAAATCCCGTCAGGTACTGGGGGTTAAAACCGTGTAAATCCTGTCAGGTACCAGGGGGTGTTAAAAACGCGTCCATCCTGTCAGGAACTGGGGGGTGCGTGGGGAGGGCGGGCAGGTGGGCCTGGAAACCAGCGCAACCCAGTATAACTCAGTACAGCCCCACAGCTGAGGCGACCCCATCCCCTTCCAGGCCAGGACGCTTCACATTTCTTGCATTTTATAAAAAATAGCGCTGAAAAAACGCGATTTTTCCAATTAAAAAATAAAGCGAAGCCGCAAAGCCGCCTATTCCTGTTGAGGCGCCGTGTCCCCGTCCACACAAGCCCTCTTGGGTGGCTGCTCCGCGGCACCGTCACCCCCCGGGGTGTGGTGACCCCTCTTGTTTTCAGGGGGCTGCTCGTCCCCGTCCCCCCGTGTCCCCAGAGCAGGGGGGGGTTCGATCCGTCCCCTCCTCACGAAGTGCCGGATTCGCTCCTCCAGCCCCTCACACTTGGGACGAGCCAACAGCGGTTTGTAAACGCGGGATTTGACGCCTTCCATGAACCCGCTGAGCTGGGCGCAGAGCGGGGGGTTCGACTCCCCCCAGGGAGCCGTTTCATCATCACTTTGCCCTGTAATTAAAAAAAACAATGCTTTAATTAGGCCACTATCCATCATCTTTGCTAAGTCGTGGGAAACAGGAGAGGTGCCTGAGGACTGGAGGAAAGCAAATGTCACTCCGGTCTTCAGGAAGGGCAAGAAGGATGACCCAGGTAACTACAGACCGGGCAGCCTCACCTCCATCCCTGGGAAAGTGATGGAACACCTTATCCTTGGTGCCATCTCAAGGCATATCGGGGAAGTCGTGCTTAACCAACCTCATAGGCTTTTATGAGGACATAACAAGGTGGATACATGATGGCAGAGTGGTGGATGTGGTCTACCTTGACTTCAGCAAAGCATTTGACACAGTCTCCCACAGCACGGGGGATGATCGGGTAGTGAGGTGGACTGTGAACTGGCTGGAGGAAAGAAGCCAGAGTCATGGTCAATGGGGCAGAGTCCAGTTGGAGGCCTGTATCTAGTGGAGTCCCTCAAGGGTCAGTACTGGGACCAGTATTATTCAATATATTCATCAACGACTTGGATGAGGGAATAGAGTGACTGTCAGCAAGTTTGCTGATGACACCGAACTAGGAGGAGTGGCTGACACTGGAAGGCTGTGCTGCCATCCGAAGACCTGGACAGGCTGGAGAGATGGGCTGGGAGAAATTTAATGCAATATAACGAGGGCAAGTGTAGAGTCTTGCATCTGGGCAGGAACAAGCCCAGGTTCCAGTATAAGTTGGGGAACGAGCTGTTGGAGAGCAGTGTAGGGGAAAGGGATCTGGGGGTCCTGGGGAGAGCAAGGTGACCATGAGCCAGCACTGGGCCCTTGTGGCCAGGAAGGGCAATGGGACCTGGGGGGGATTAGAAGCAGGGTGGTCAGTAGGTCAGAGAGGTTCTCCTGCCCCTCTGCTCTGCCCTGGGGAGGCCGCATCTGGAATATTGAGTCCAGTGCTGGGCCCCTCAGGTCCAGCAGGACAGGGAACTGCTGGAGAGAGTCCAGCGCAGCCACCAAGATGCTGAAGGGAGTGGAGCCTCTCCCGTGTGAGGAAAGGCTGAGGAGCTGGGGCTCTGAGCTGGAGAAGAGGAGACTGAGGGCTGACCTCATTCATGGGGATTAATATGGAAAGGGGGAGTGTCAGGAGGATGGAGCCAGGCTCTTCTGGGTGACAGCCAGTGACAGGACAAGGGGCAATGGGTGCAAACTGGAGCACAGGAGGTTCCACTGAAAGAGGAGAAGAAACTTCTTGATGGTGAGGGTGCCAGAGCCTGGCCCAGGCTGCCCAGGGAGGTTGTGGAGTCTCCTTCTCTGCAGACATTCCAACCCACCCGGACACCTTCCTGTGTAACCTCAGCTGGGTGTTCCTGCTCCGGCGGGGGGATTGCGCTGGGTGAGCTTCCGAGGTCCCTTCCAACCCCTGACATTCTGGGATTCTGTGATTAATTATCCCCGCCCCCCCCATCTGTTTTTTAACCTTTATCTCAAAGTTTTAGGGCAAAAAACAGGTCTTACGTGCGACGGGAGCGGCGTCCAAGCCACGTAACATGTCGCGTAAAATGTGGGTTTTGACGGCTTGGGCGGCCCAGAGCTGCTGGAGGTGGGAGACGGTGAATTCCTGCACGTCCCGGTCATAAATCCAGCGCAGGTTCTCGAATTCGCAGTCATGCAGGACGAGGGGAAACTCCACGGCCATGCTGGGGGGCGGAAAGAGGTTTTGAGGTGTTGGGATAAATAAAAATGAGTGTTGGGTGATGCTGCGTTTGGTAAAAACAGCACCATGGTTTATGGTTTAGCGCTAGTGTGGAAAGAAATGGCGTTAACGTGGAATAAATTAGTGCTAATATGGAAAGAAATGGTGCTAATATGGGAGAAATAGGGCTAATATGGACAAAAATGGCATTAGTATTGACAGAAAAGGCACTAATATGAACAAAAATGGCACTAATATGGAGAAAAATGGGACTAATATGGACAAGAACAGCACTAATATGGAAAAGAACAGCACTGATGTGGACAAAATGGAAAAAAATGGCATTAATATGGACAAGATGGCATTAATATGGACAAAATTAGCACTAATATGGAAAAAATTGCATTAATAGGGAATAAATTAGTGCTAATATGGAAAGAAATGGCACTAATATGGAAAGAAATGGCACTAATATGGAAAGAAATGGCATTAATATGGTAAGAAGTGGCACTATATGGACAAAATTGGCATTAATATGAGCAAAATTAGCATTAATATGGAAAAAATAGCATTTGTATAGATAAAGGGACTAATATGGACCAAGCTACATCAATATGGAAAAAATAGCATGAATGTGGAAAAAAAACATTAATATGGAATAAATTAGTGCTAATAGGGACAAAATGGCACTAATACGGGAAATATAGCACTACACAGGAAAAAAATAACATTAATACGGACCAAACGGCGCTACTAGGGAACAAACGCCGCTAATATGGAAACAACGGCATGAACAAAACCCCGTTTTTCCGCATTTTCCGCACCTGTACTGCGGTTTGCGGGGGTTTTTCTCCACGTCCAGCAGCTCGTCGATGATCTCGGGTCTCTCCATCCCTTGGCCGATGAGGAAGAGCACGGCGACCATGCAGCGCACCTGGTGATAGAGGAACGCCTGCCCCGTCACCTCGAAACACCACAGCCCAAACGGGTTTTCCGGCAGCTTTTCGGCCCCGTCCGCGTCCGCCGGCGTCACTGCCGCGCTGAGAACCGTCCTCTGGAAGTTGGTGACGCCGTTGGCCACGTCCATCTTGCAGAAATTACGGAAATCGTGCGTCCCCACGTAGCGCTGGGCTGCCCGGTGCATGAGCGCCACGTCCAGCGTCTCGCGGGGGAAGAAATAGCGGTAGGTCCTCTGGAGGCAGCTGAAGCGGGCGCTGAATTCGGGGCCCACGGGGGCCCAGGCCAGCACCCGAATATCAGGGGGGAGCACTCGGTTTAACATGTGGGCGTAGCGCAGCTCGCCTGCCGTCTCAGCGCTGCTCGGCTGCTTCAGGTTGGAGCGGAGATCGAGGGAAATCACCTGAGAAATGAGAAAATCTGATTTATTTTTGAAGGCCAGAGTGATGTGGGAATCAGTCAATTCATCCCTCCTGCGGGAAAACATTCAATTATTTGGTTTATTCTTTATTTTCTGGGGGATTTGGGAGTTAAACCAGCTCTGCCGAGGAAGACACGGCTCATTTTTGGAGGGAAGCTGCGGCTTAAAGCGCGTTTGGTTCTCTTGTCTGGAAAAAAATATATGGAAAATATGGGAAGGGACGGTGTTAATATGGGAAATATGGTGCTAATATGGACAGAATTGGTGTTAATATGGGAAAATGAGGCGCTAGTAGCGAAAGAAATGGTGGGAATGTGGGGAAAATTACACTAATGTGGACAAAAAATGGCATTAGTATGGAAAAAAAGAGCACTAATATGGAAAAAATTAGTGCTAATATGGCAAAAAATGGCACTAATATGGAAAAAATTAGTGCTAATATGGACAAAATAATATTAATATGGGAAAAAGTGGCATTAATATGGGAAAAATGGCATTGATACGGAAAAGATGGTTTTAATATGGAATAAATTAGTGCTAATGTGGACAAAAATGCCACTAGTATGGGAAAAAAATAGCATTAATATGGACAAAACAGTGCTAATATGGACAAAACAGTGCTAATATGGACAAGATGGCATTATACGGACAAAAACGCTGCTAATATGGACAAAAATGGCGCTAATATGGGAAGAAATGATGTGAATATGGAAACAATGGCATTAATATGGACAATATTGCACTATATGGAAAAAACAATTAATATGGAAAAAATAGCACTAATATAGATATATATAACAATATGGACAAAATAGCACTAATATAGAGAGATATATATAGATATAACATTAACATGGAAAAAATAGCACTAATATGGAGAGAGAGAGATATATATAATATTAATATGGAAAAAATAGCACTACTATGGAGAGATATATATAACACTAATAGGGGAAAACCAGCATTAATATGGAAATAATGCTACTAATACGGTCAAGAATAGCATTAATATGGAAAAAAAATAGGATTAATATGGCCAAAAGTATCCCCAATGTGTCCAAACCCCGTCACTACTGAGGATTTTGAGGGCGATAATTCCGCATTTCCGTGTCTGACCTGTCCGAAGGCGCTGACGCCCTTGTCCGTGCGTCCGCAGCGCTGGTACCGCGCGGTCTGTCTGTCCGGCACCAGGCGCGTGGTGCGGAGCGCGCGGAACAGCTGCTCCTCCACCGTGTTCTGCGTGTTCTCCTGGCTGGAGAAGCCCTGGTAACCCCAGCCCAGGTACGCGATTTTCAGCGCCGCGCGGCGCCGGCCGTGGGCGCCGAAGTCGAACGGGCGTTTGGGGCCGTTCGGGGGTTTTTTGGCCGGAGTTTGGGGGCGTTGGGGGTTTTGTTGGAGTTGCTGCTGCAGCCGCGTCACCTCCTGCTCCAGCTCCTGCACCCGCCGGCTCAGCTGCTCAACGGCCGCGGCCATCGCGCTGGGACACAGGAAACGAAACGATTATTGCATTTAAAAAAAATTGTATTTGAAAAATTATTTCAAATTATTTTCTTTTTAAAATTAAATTGTTTTTAAATTAAAATTATTTTAAATCAAAACGATTACTTTAAAATTGTTACTAATATTAATCATAATATAGTACTATTAATAATGTTATAACTGGTAACATTATTATATTTTAAATTAAAATATTTTTTAAAAATAAATTATTTTAAAATTAAAACTATTTAAAATTAGTTGTTATTAATATTAATAATAATACAGTAGCAGTATTAATAATGTTATACCCGGTAATATTATATTTTAAATTAAATTATTTTCTTTTTAAAATTTTCATTAACTTATTTTTAAATTAAAATTATTTAAAATCAAAACTATTACTTTTAATTGTTATTGATATTAATAATAACACAGTAGTATTAATAATGTTATAGTTGGTAATATTATATTAAGCAAAATTATATCAAATTTATTATTAATATTAACAAGTAGTATTGATGATATAATAACATTTTAAAATCAAACCTTCAAAAATTAAAATTATTTTAAAATTAAAATGATTGTTTAAAAATGTATTGTTAATGTAATAATAAGAAATATTAATATTATAATATTCACTGTTATGTTTAAAATTTTAAAAATTACCATTATTTAAAAATTATTTTAAATTATTTTTTAATTAGCAATTTTAAAAATATTTCTGAACTGCTCACAATAATTCTTTGGTTTTGACCCCCTCCCAATAATTCTTTATTTTTGAACTCCCACAATAATTCTGCATTTTTGAACCCCCGCAATAATTCTTTATTTTGATCCCTCAGCACTGCCCTGAGGGGGTTCAGCTCGGGCAGCTTCATCTCACATCTTTTTTAATTATTATTAATTTTTTTGCGCTTTTTAATCCTTTCTCTCACGCAGCCGCGTGATCGATCGGCCCCATCGGCACCTTCCCCGCCTGTCATTAAATCAACACCCCAAAACTCCAACCTTGATTTTTATCCACAATAAATTAACTCCGATTTCCCTCCTTTTTTTTTTTTTCCAGAATCCACCCAATTTGGGGGAAATGATGAAGAGTCTGGGAGCGGAGCGGCACAGTTGGGGCACCGAGGAGTGGGGACATCCCTGTGCCACCACCTCCCCCATTTTGGGGGATTTTTCCCCGTTCTCCGCTGAGCGCACGGGGAGGAAGATGAAGAGGAAGGTTCTTCGGCACGGCCCTGACGGCTCTGCACAGGTTTGGGACGAATCGCACAACGAATTTTGGAAAATCTTAGGAAACGAAACCAGCATTTCTGAGGGGGAAATGGAGACAAGCTCGGAGGAGTCGCCGCGTCAGTGGCACTTTGGGGACAGTCCCTGTGTCACCCCTGGGGATTTCAGCGGATCCCCTGTTTCACGGTGGGGACCCCCCAAATCCTTCATCCCCCCGCGCTTCGACTCGCCGGCTCCTCGCCGAGGCAAAACCGACCCCGTCGCCAAATATTTGGAATATAAACGCGAGTGGGAGAAATTCCCCATCCCGGGAGAGGATCCGCGGAACGGGCTGCGCTGGGGGGTGCGCGAGAGGATGATATGGCCCCCCCCACCCCCCGAAAAACCGCGGCGGCCCCACGGCCCCAACGCCTATGCCGTCCCCACCGAGAAAAAACGCGCGGCTCTGCGCTGGGAGGTGCGGTGGGACCTGGCGCAGGGGCTCATCCCCCGAAAATCCACCTCCTGACCCCCCAAAACCGGAGATTAATTAATCAGCGACTTTTTCCTCTTCGAAAATTTGGAAAAAAAATTCCACTTTTTGTATTTAGAGCGGGTTAAATTTTGGGTTTTAAAATTTGATGCCCCATCCTGCAAATTTTCTGTCCCCGTTAAGATTTGAGGGGCAGAGACTTATTTTGTAAGAATATTTGCTAATTAATCATAATGAGTGTGGTGACTCTGGGGGGTCGTTGCCTGTGACCTGTCATGGGGGTTTTATTTCTGGCATCTCAGCAAAGTCTTTTGTTAATAAAGCGTGTGGGTGGATTTGTTATCACTCTGAGGGTTAATTAGAGGCCTAATTAATTAGAACCCCCCATGGGGTCCCCAAAACCCCATGGTGGGGGGGTCTCTGCCCCTTCAGGGACCCCCAAATCCCTATGGGGGTGGCCCCTGCCCCCCAAAACCTTATGGGGGGGGCCTCTGTCCCCTCAGGGACCCCCAAATCCCTAGGGGGTTCCCTACCCCTTCAAGGACACCTAAAAATCTATGGCGGGGGGGGTGTTTTCCCCTCAGGGACCCCCCAAAACCTTACAGGGGGCATCTATGCCCCCTATGGGGCCCCCAATTCCTATGAGGGTGGCCCCTGTTCCCCAAAAGCCCATGGTGGGGGGGTCTCTGCCCCCTCAGAGACCCCCAAAACACTATGGGGGAGTCTCTGCCCCCGGCCTGGGACCCCCAAATCCCTAGGAGGGTGGCCCCTGTCCCCCTAAACTGTAGGGGGGGGGCTCCTGTTCCCTCAGAGACCTCCCAAAATCCTCTGGGGGTTCTCTGCCCCCCCAAATCCCTACTGGGTATCTCTATCCCCTCAAGGACCCCCCCCAACACTTATTGGGGAGTCTCTGTCCCCACAGGGCCCCCCTAAAACCCTAAGGGGGCGGTCTCTGCCCCCTCAGGGACCCCCAACACTTACAGGGGGGTCTCTGCCCCCCCCAGGGACAGCCCAAATCTCTATGGGGAGTCTTTTCCCCACAGGCCCCCCCAAAACCTTATCGTGGGGGTGTCTGCCTCCTCAGGGACCCCCCAACACTTACAGGGGGGGTTGTCTCTGCCCCCCCAGGGGTCCCTAAAGCCCTATGGGGGTCTTTTCCCCTCAGGGACCAACCCCAAACCCTATTGGGGGGGGTCTCTGCCCCTCCATGGACACCCTAAATCCCTATGTGGGGGTCTCTGCCCCCTCGGGGACCCCCAAATCCCTATGGGGGTGGCCCCTGTCCCCCAAACCCCATGTCGGGGTCTGTGTCCCCCCGGCCCTACCTGCCGCGCCAGAGCCGCTCCCGTCGCCCCGGAAGTTCCCGCCCCTTCCGGTGCCTCCACCGGTCCTCCCACCCGTTAGGGGGCGTCACCGCCCCCACCCAACCAGCCAATCCGGTGCCAGCTCCACTGCGCCGCGGTCCGCCCGCCCGCCAGGCGGTGCCACCCGCGTGAATGCTCAGGAAGCGGCCGCCATGGCGGAGGCGGGGGACAGCGGCGGCTGGGCCGAGCGGGTGGGCACCGGGACCCCCCCACGTTGCCCCGGGGCTCCCCGCTCCTTCCCCGGTAACGGCCGCTTCTCCCCCCGCAGCTCCGCCGGGACCCCTTCGTGCACCGCCGGGGTAAGGGGAGGCCCCGCCGCGGGGAGCGCCCCGGGCCGGGCTGCGCCTCACGGGCCGCTCTGTGACCCGCAGGAGGATCCGCAGGAGACCGCGGTGACCAGAGGGAGGAGGAGGAGGAGAGAGGTGGGGCCGGGGTTTGGGGGGACCTGGGAGGGTCATGGGGGGATCCTGAGGGTTTCTGGGAGATCCTGGGAGGGTCCTGGGGGCGGTTCGAGGGGTCCTGAGGGGTCTTGTGGGGTTTCTGCGGGGGGCTTGGGGGGGTCCTGGGGGGGTTTGGGTGGTCCTGAGGGGTCTTTGGGAGGTTTCTGCAGGGGGCTTGGGGGGTCCTGGGGGTTTCTGAGGGTCTGGGGGGGTTCTGGGGTGTCTTGAGGGGTCCAGGGGGGATCCTGAAGGTTCCCGGGGGGGTTTTGGGGCTTTCTTGGGGGGTCCTGGGGGGATTCTGAGGGGTTCTGGGAGTGTCTTGGAGGGATCCCGGGGAGTCTTGGGTGGGCACTGGGGGGACCTTGGAGATCCTGCGTGGGTCTCGGGGGGATCCGGGGGATCCTGGAGTGTTCTGGGGGGAACCTGGGAGGGTCCTGAGGGGTCCTGGGGCCTCCCCGTGCTGCTGACGGGGAAAACTGAGGCAGGGAGCGGCGCGGGGGGGCTCTACACACGCTAACCACCCACTAATTAGCATCACTCACTAATTACTTACAGCTTTCTGCGGCATCCCCACAAGCGGGGACGTCTGGATACCCCATATTTGCAGGAAAGGGGCAAAACTCATCATAAAGTCCTTTTTTAACAGTTTTTCTTCTTTTTTTTGAAGTGGATTCAGCAGAAACGTCGCTGCTGAACAAGCTGATCCGCACGTCACTGGTGGAGTCGAGTCACCACGTGGAGATCTTGCAGCAGGACCCCAAATCTCCCCTGTTTTCCGTCAAAACCTTCGAGGAGCTGCCCCTGTGAGCCTTAAAAAAGCCCAAAACCCACCGTTTTGCTTCAAACCACCCCATTTTGATGCTTTTTAAAAAAAATTTTACAGGAAAAAGGAGCTTTTGCAGGGGATTTACATGATGGGCTTCAACCGCCCGTCGAAAATCCAGGAGACGGCGCTGCCCATCATGCTGGCGTATCCGTGAGTGGCCATCGTGCGGGTTCGCCCCCGAAATTGGGGGTTTCATCCCCGAAACGCTCCTGCTCCCGCTTTTTTTGCTTTTCAGGCCCCAAAATTTGATTGCGCAGAGCCAGTCAGGGACAGGGAAAACAGCGGCTTTTGTCTTGGCGATGCTGAGCAGGGTTAATGCCGCCGAGAAATCCCCGCAGGTAACGTAGGAAAGGGAGAGTTGATGCAGGAAAAAGGGGGTTTTTTTTACCCAAAATCCTCCAGACGCCGCGCTGGGTTTGGGCCCCATCTCTGATTTTAAACCCGCTGAAGGAGCAGGTAAGACAAAAACCGCGGCGCCAGCTTAAGAGACGCGCTTTGAGTCACCAGTTTAAGCCGAGCTTTAGCTCTCATGAACCCAGCAGCTGCTGAGACCACGGGTTTTGCAGCGGCTTAAGCCCCCTCATCACCTTTGTGATTTAAATCCCTTGTCTCGATCTAAAGGCTGGTTTTAAATAAATTAAACCCAGTTTTAAAGAAATTAACCCTCCGAAAGAGCGACAGCGGCTTTTTTCTGCTTAAATCCCTCATGCGACGCCGCGTCCACAGCTCCCAACCTGTTCCCCCCACGTTTTTTAATGATTTTCCTGCGCTTTTCTCTCTGCCCCTTCAAAATATTTCGTGCCCCGCACCCTGGCAACGCCCTCGGGTTTTAAGCGCGACGATTTTTGCCTCACGGATCTTTTTCTCTCCCCAAGTGCCTCTGCTTGGCTCCCACCTATGAGCTGGCGCTGCAGATCGGGCGGGTGATCGAGACCATCGGGCGGTTTTGTGCTGACGTCCGGGTGACCTACGCTGTGCGGGGAAACCGCGGTGAGTCCTTTTAAATTCCCTTTTCCCACTTTTTCGTGCCCGCTGGGTGAGTTTCCGTCCCCCACGAAGCGTCGGCCCCGTTCGTGGTTTTAATTTAAACCCTTGACGAGCGGAAATTGGGATGAAAAAAGCATAAAATGCGATTTTTCTGGTGTCGCAGTCATGCCGGGTGCGGCGCCGGCCGAGCAGATCGTCATCGGGACGCCGGGGACGATGCTCGACTGGTGCTTCAAGCAGAAGGTAGTGGACGTGAAGAAGATCAAGCTGTTCGTGCTGGACGAGGCCGACATCATGATCGACACACAGGGGCTCTCCTACCAGAGCATCCGCATCCAGAGGTGAAGATTTGTCCCCTTTTTTCCACTGTTTTATCGCTTTTTAAGGGAATTTCAGGGCCAGGGATGCAGCTTTTCGGAAAACCGCGGCCGCGAGACGCAGAAAGACACTTTGTTTTCCTTTGAGCCATTGGGTTGGGTTCATTTTCTGTCAATGTCGGCACAAAATCAGCTTAAATTAAATTATTAGGGGCTCCCCTGCCAGAGCATCCACATCCATAGGTGAAAATTTGTTCCCTTTTTAAAAATTTTTATCCTTTTTTGAGGGAATTTTGAAGCCAGGGACGCGGCTTTTCACAAAACGGCGGCCACGAGACACAGAAAGACACTTCGTTTTCTTTCAAGCCGTTGAGTCGGGTTCAATTTCCATCTAAAGTGACACAAAATCCACTTAAATTAAATTATCGGGGGCTCTTGTACCAGAGCGTCTGCATCCGGAGGTTCCCTTTTTTCTATTTATTGCTTTTTAAGGGAAATTTGGGGGCCAGGGACACGGCTTTTTGCAAAACGACGGCCGCGAGACGCAGAAAGACACTTCGCTTTCCTTCGAGCTGTTGCATTGGGTTCTTTTTCCGTCAAAAGTGGTACAAATCAGCTTAAATTAAATTATCGGGGCCTCTTCTGCCAGAGCATCCACATCCAGAGGTGAATATTAGTTCCATTTTTTGTATTTTTAATCACTTTTTAAGGGAGTTTTGGGGCTGGGATGTGGCTTTTCACAAAACAGCAGCCACGAGATGCAGAACGACGCTTCGTTTTCCTTCGAGCTGTTGCGTTGGGTTCTTCTTCTGTCAAAAGCGCCACAAAATCAGCTTAAATTAAATTATTTTTGCTTTCGAATGGGTCAAAAAATGCCTTTTTTCTGGCACAGGGCGTTACCCAAGGGCTGCCAGATGCTGCTTTTCTCGGCCACGTTCAAGGAGAGCGTCCGCGCCTTCGCCGTGCAGATCGTGGCCAACCCCATCGTCATCAAGCTGCGGGAGGAGGAGCTGACGCTCAGCAACATCCGCCAGTATTTCTTCGTGTGCCGCGGGCGTGAGGAGAAGTACCGGGCGCTCTGCAACATCTACGGCAGCATCACCATCGGCCAGGCCATGATTTTTTGCCCGGTAAAGCGGTAAAATCGGGGATTTTTACTTTTCACGGCTTTCGTGCTCGTCCGCAGCTTTTTCTGATTTATTTTGCGGTGTCGCCAAACGCCGCGGGCTCTGGGATGAGAAACTTGGGTTGGGAGCGATTGGAATGATGGCGGGGTCGCTTTTTCGGGCAGACGCGGCGCAGCGCGGACTGGCTGGCGGTGGAGATGAGCCAGGACGGGCACTGCGTCGCCGTCCTGACGGCCGAGCTGACGGTGGCTCAACGTGCCAACGTCATCCAGCGCTTCCGTGACGGCAAGGAGAAGGTGCTCATTGCCACCAACGTCTGCGCCAGAGGTAGCGCCGCCAACCCCGACGTGTTTATCGCAAAACCCAACGCGTTTTTCCACAAAACCCAATGTGTTTTTAGCCAAACCCAACACATTTTCCACAAAAACCAACACATTTACACCCAACGATGCGTTTATCACCAAACCCGACACGTTTTTGGCCAAATCCAACACATTTTCTTTGAAACCAAATGTGTTTTCCACCGAACACAACACAGTTTTGGTCAACCCCAGCGCCACAGTTTTGGCCAAATCCAACGATGCGCCTTCCCCAAAACCCAATGATGTGTTTCTGGCCAAGCCCGATACGTTTATCGCAAAACTCAATGTGCTTTTCCACAAAACCCAATGCGTTTTCAGCCAAACTCAACACATTTTCAGCCAAACCCAACGCACCTTCTGCTGAACCCAACCTGTTTTCCACAAAACCCAATACGTATAGACTCAACGCATTTTCCGCTTAACCCAATGCATTTAAACTTGATGCATTTTCCCCAAAACCCAACGTATTTAAACCCAACGTGTTTTCTGCCAAACCCGATACATTTTTCCACAAAACCCAACACATTTTCTGCCCAAACTGACAAGTTTTCCGCCCAACCCGATGATGCGTTTTCCACAAAAACCTGACAACACATTTTTGGCCAAATCCAACGATGTGTTTTCCACCAAGCCTGACGTGTTTATCACAAAACCCAACGCATTTTTGGCCAAACCCAATGTGTTTTTGGCCAAACCCAACGTGTTTCCACAAAACCAGACATGTTTTTGGCCAAACCTGATGCTTTTTCCACAAAACCTGATGCGTTTAAATCAGACGCGTTTTCCACCAAACCCAATGATGTGTTTTCTGCCAAACCCAACAAGTTTATCACAAAACCTGACGAGGCGTTTTCCTCAAAACCCAACATGTCTGCTGCCAAACCCACCGACGCATTTTTCTACCAAACCAAACTACGCATTTTCCACCAAACGCAACACGTTTAAACCTGACACGTTTTCAGCCAAACGCCTCGTGTTTTCTGCAAATTCCAACGACGTGTTTTCCACCAAACCCAACGTGTTTATCACAAAACCCAACGACACGTTTTCCCCACAACCTGACTTGTTTCCCCTACAACCTGATGCTTTTTTTGGCCAAACCCAACGACATGTTTATCACAAAACGCAACGAGTCGTCCACAAAACCCAACACATTTTCCACCAAACCCAACGTGCTTTCCACCAAACCTAGCAAGTTTTGTGCCAAACCCAGCACATTTTCCACCAAACCTAACGTGTTTTCCACCAAACCAAACACATTTTCCACAAAGCCCCACACATTTATCACAAAACCCAGCGCATTTTCCGCCAAACCCAATGTGTTTTCCACCAAACCTGATGTGTTTTGCGCCACATCAAACATCTCCCGCCCTCGCCCGGTGCAACGGATCCTCCCCAACCCCTTTTTTTTTTTGCCTTTTTAAAATATTTTTCTCCCCAGGGATCGATGTGCAGCAGGTGACCGTGGTTGTGAACTTCAGCCTCCCAACGGACCAGAAGAACCAGCCGGATTTCGAGACGTATCTGCACCGCATCGGGCGGACGGGCCGGTTCGGAAAACGCGGCATCGCCTTCAGCATGGTGGAGAGCGGGGACGTGGGGCTGGTGCTGCTCATCGAGAAGCATTTCCGTGAGTTTCCGCCCAAACCCGATGTGTTTTCCACCGTTCGGCCCATTTTTCGGGTTATTTTTTAGCCCCAACAGCTGAATTTTCACTGAAACAACTCATGAGATTGCAGATCGATTGGGGTTTTTTTTGCATTTTTTTCTGTATTTTCCCCGTTGCCAGGGGAGCCACTGCCTCATCTCGGTGGCTGAAATTGCACAGGTTTTTTTCCCCCAAGATCAAATCATATGGATTTTCACGGTATTTTCACAATATTTTCACAATATTTTGCCCACACCAGTGGCTTTTTAAATTATTAGGGTGCAGAAAACCATGGTGTGTCCTCAGCTTCGCCTGCGGAGCTGCTGAACTCCTTGAAATTTAAATTTATTTTAATTTAATTGTCCTTTAAATTGAAACGCGGGATGAAAATCCGAGTGATGAACCCCCCGAAAACCAAAATTTTGCTTTTTTAATGCCAGCTTGCTTTGGTTTTCGCCCTGTTTGTGCCAAATAAATGTCAATTTTTTGTCTTTTTTAGAGACCAAGATCAAGCAGCTGGACCCAGATGACATGGACGAGCTGGAGAAGCTTGAAAATTGAGTTTGCGACAGGGATTTGCTGCCTAAAAATCCCAATTTTGGTTCAAAACAGAAAGAAAAGTACTCCCGTTTTTGTCCTTTTAACTTGCAGAAGATGTTTGGGTTTGTTATGATGTGGGGGAGAAACCCTCAGATGTAATTAAATAATTTATGATTATCAATGATTATCGTCCTTTGTTTTGTTTTGGGGTTTATTTCTGAGGTTTTTGTAGCCTTCAAGAATCCCCTGAGGGGCTGAGTGTGCTCAGAAAATACAAAATTTGCTCCAAAATACAGAAAATTTGCCCCCCCAAATAGAAAATTTGTCCCCCAAAATAGAAATGGGGCTTGGTATGCTCAGAAAATAGAAAACTTGCCCCCTAAAAATAGAAAATTTGTCCGCAAAATATAGACATGGGGCTTGGTGCACTCAGAAAATAGAAAATTTGTCCCCCCAAAATGGAAAATTTGCCCCTCAAAACTGAAAGTGTGCCCCAAAGAAATAGAAAAACCGCGTCTGGCAGCAGCTCTAGGTGACCAGTTTTAACCCATTTTGGCCGGTTTAAGCCCCAAAAAAACCTCTTTGCCAGCAGCCTGATGTTCAACATTAACCATGTGGGTTTTGTTAATGAGGAATTAATTGTAATTAAGGAATCGGCGACAGGGGGAGAGGGAATTTTTTGCTTTGGCTGAGGGATTTGAGCCGTTACCTCCATGAATATTTGATGGCGGGGGATGAAATATCAAACCCCGGTGGCTTCCCCCGGCGCCCAAACCCCCCGTTTTCAATCAGCAGCAGCGAATTTTCCCCTTTTTTCACCCAAAAAATGAGTGGGGGGATAAATTTCAGGAATAAATCCCCCCTGGGGAGCAGGAAGAGGGGATGATGTCACTTCCGTGATGAGCGTGCGTGTCCTCAGCCCTCAGATTTAACTGGGTGTTGGGTTCCCTCTCCCTGCGATGGGTTTATTAATAATTAAGGGTTAATCAGGGCTGGGCTTAATTACCGGGGGGGTAACCGGAGAGAGCGCAGCGCTGCTTGGCGGGGACATGGTGACATGGAGCACGGGCGGGTGGCGTTGGCACCGCGCTGGGGGGGACCCTGGATCCTGTGGCTGCTGCCGGCGCTGGCGGGGGGTGAGTGGAGCCCTAAAACCCCCTGAAATCCCCCCCAAAAATTGGAGAGACCCGAGCAACTCGTCCCCCGCAGGTCAGCAGCCACCAGGGGGGGACGAGGAGGTGACGGTGACGGGGGTGCGGGGCCGAGCGGTGGAGCTGAGCTGCGGGACGGGGACAGTGGTGCCGAGCGTCGTGTTCTGGAGCTTCGCACCGGGGGTGACGTGGCCGCTCGGGGCCATGGGGCTGCCCCGGGCAGTGGCCGCGGGCCAGGGCGGGGAGGTGACGGTGGCCCCCGGTGCGGGGACACTGGGGCGGGTGACGCTGCGAGCGGGGACGCTGGAGCTGCGCGAGCTGCGGGCAGGAGCCCAGGGCCGGTTCCTGTGCCAGGGGCTGTTCCCCGAGCGCGGGCGGCAGCGTCTGGGCTACCACAGCGTCCTGCTGCGGGTCCTCGGTGAGTCGTGGCCACTGCGTGGCCAGTACTAGCCAGGGTAGGGCCCTGCTAACCAACCAAGGGTTCCACTAGCCAAGGAAGGGCCCCAGTAGCCAAGGTACTGCCCCACTAGTCAACAAAGGGCCCCAGTAGCCAAGGTAGGGCCCCACTAGCCAATGAACAGCCCCACTAGCCAATGAAGGGTGCCACTAGCCAAGGGAGGGCCCCACTAGCTAATGAAGAGCCCTACTAGCCAACAAAGGGCCCCACTGGCGAACGAAGGATCCCACTAGCCATGGAAGGGTCCCACTAGCCACCAAAGGGCCACACTTAGCCAATGAAGGGCCCCACTAGCCAAGGTAGACCCTTAGTAGCCACGGTACTGCCCCACTAGCCAACAAAGGGTCCCACTAGCCAATGAAGAGCCCCATTAGCCAGTATAGAGCCCCACTAGCAAATGAAGGGCCCCACTAGCCAAGCTAGTGCCCCACTAGCCAATGAAGAGTGTCACTAGCCAATGAAGGACCCCACTGGACAACAAAGAGTCTCACTAGCCAAGCAAGGGCCCCACTAGCCAGTGTAGAGCCCCACTAGCCAAAGCAGGGCCCCACTAGCCAACAAAGAGTCCCACTAGCTGACAAAGAGTGTCACTAGCCAAGGTAGTGTCCCATTAGCCAAGGTAGAGCCCCACTAGCCACCAAAGGGCCCCACTAGACAAGGTACTGGTGCACTAGCCACCAAAGAGCCCCATCAGTCAATGAAACTTGCCACTAGCCAATGTAGAGCCCCACTAGCCAATGTAGAGCCCCACTCGCCAACATAGAGCCTCACCAGCCAATGTAGTGCCTCAATGGTCAACATAGAGCCCCACTAGCCAATAAAGAGCTCCACTAGTCAACAAACAGCCCCATGAGCCAACACAACACTCTGCTAGCCAACACAGCGGCCAGTAGCCAACCCAGCACCCCAGTAGCCATCCCCACCCCCTTGCCCACCCCAGCATCCCACCAGCTCAGACCCACTCTCACTAGCCCACAGGTGGCCACCCTGCTAGTCCCCATACCCACAGCCAGGCCACCTCCTCACTAGCCCACCCACCTTCTCACTAGCCATCCCACTAGCCAATAAATAGTCTGGGCTGGAGATGTCACCCCGGGTGGGACAGTTTTGGTGGCGACTGACATTTGGTTGCCCGCAGTGCCCGTCTCCAAGCCCTTCGTGCAGCCGTCGGCAGTGGCGGCGGCCGAAGGGACAGCGGTGGCCCTGAGCTGCGCCGTGCGGGAGGGGACAGAGCCGCTGAGCTTCTCCTGGAAGCACCAGGAACCCCGGGGAGGTCCCTCGGTGTCACCTCTCCTGGAGACAGGGGGCGCCGGGGCGGAGCTGAACCTGGTGCCAGCCAATCGGAGCCACCTGGGCTGGTACGTCTGCACCGTGGGCAACCAGGTCAACAGCCAGACCAGCGAGCCCGTCTACCTGGACATCATCTGTGAGTGACAGGGGGGGACAAAAGAGGAGGGAGATGCCGTCAGGGCCACCATGGGACAGCCATGGGACATCCATGGCCAGCATGATGCCACCATGGCCACTGTGATGGATGGCTCCATGGCCACCATGGGACACCCATGGCCACTGTGATGCTTCCATGGCCACCATGGCATGTACATGGCCACCATGATGCCACCATGGCCACCGTGATGCATCCATGGCCGTCATGGGACATCCATGGCCACTGTGATGCTTCCATGGCCGCTACAGGACATCAATGGCCTCTATGGGACATCCATGGCTACCATGATGCTTCCATGGCCACCATGGTACATCCATTGCCACCACGGGACATCCATGGCCACCATGATGCCACTGTGATGCCTCCATGGCCACCAAGATGTATCCGTGGCCACCATGGAATGTCCATGGCCACCATGTACCCAACCACCATGACGTCTCCATGGCCACAATGGCACATGCATGGCCACCATGTACATGGCCAGCATGAAGCCTCCATGCCATCATGGTATGGCCATGGCCACCAAGCAACCTGCCACCATGAGATGTCCATGGCCACCAAGGCATGTCCATGGCCACCATGTGCATAGCCACCATAATACCTCCATGGCCACCATGTACATGGCCACCATGATGCCTCCATGGCCACCATGTACATGGCCACCATGATGCTTCCATGGCCATCATGCTACATCCATGGCCACCATACACCTGGCCACCATGATGCCTCAGTGGCCACCATGGTACACCCATGGCCACCACGGTGTATCCACGGCCACCAAGCACCCTTCCACCATGATACATCCACAGCCACAATGGCATGTCCATGGCCACCATGATGCTGCCATGATGCCTCCATGGCCACCTTGATGCCACCATGATGCCTCCACGGCCATCATGATGCTTCCATGGCCATCATGCTACATCCATGGCCACCACAGTGACTCCATGACCACCACGATGTTCCCACAACAACCATGCTGGCCCCTTTCTCAGGAGGCTTCACATCGCAGTTCCCCACCAGGTCACCCCGGGGACCACAATGTCCCCTCCATGGGGCCACCCCGGTGACTATGTCTCCCCATGTCCCTGCAGATGGCCCCGATGCACCAGCCATCACGGTGGAGCCCTTCTCCCCCGAGACCGGGGGCTTCTCGGCCGGCGAGCGGGAGGACGTGGTGCTGAGCTGCCGGGCACCCTCCAACCCCCCCAGCCGCTACGTCTGGCTCCACAACGGCTCCCAGGTCCACGTTGGCCAAACCTATGTCATGGCGGCCATTGCCCGCGCCCAGGCCGGCACCTACACCTGCCTGGCCGAGAACCCTCACCTGCAGACGCGCACCCAGGCCAGCGTGGTTCTCACCGTCTACTGTGAGTAATGGGGCGAGGAGAGGGGGGACAGCTGGGGCCACCATGGATCTGGTCACTGTGATGCCTCCATGGCCACCGTGGGACATCCATGGCCACCATGACATCTCCATGGCTACCGTGGTACATCCATGGCCACCATGTATGTGGCCGCCATGATGTCTCCATGGCCACCCTACATCCATGGCCACCATGACACATCCATGGCCACCATGATGTCTCCATGGCCACCATGATGGTACATTCATAACCACCATGATGTCTCCATGGCCACCATGGTACATCCATGGCCACCATGATGCCTCCAGGGCCACCACAGTACATCCATGGCCACCATTATGCCTTTATGGCCACCACAGTACATCTATGGTCACCATGATGTCTCCATGGCCACCATGGCACATTCATGGCCACCATGACGCCTCCATGGCCACCATGATATGGCCATGGCCAACAAACATGTTGCCACCATGACATATCCACGGGCACCATGATTGTACATCCATGGCCACCATGATGCCTCCATGGCCACCACAGTCCCCCTGGCCAAGACGGACCAAAACAACTCCCCGGTGAGGCCATGGGTGCCGGGGACACTTTGGGGGTGTCACCCCCTCCACCCCCACCCCACCCCACGCTGCTGCTCTCTGCAGACCCCCCCGCCGGGACCCCCAGCTGCTCCGCCACAGCCACCGCTGACCTGCAGGCCGTGGCCCTGCGCTGCCACTGGCCCGGGGGCTTCCCGCCAGCGCGGCTGCGCTGGGTGGGCCCCACACCCCCCGGGGACAACGAGGAGGTGACAGGGACAAGCGTCTCCATGGCCACCAGCATCCAGCCCGGGGCGGCCACCAGCAACGGCAGCTCCTTCTCCTGCCTGGTGTCCCACCCGGCACTGCCGCGGGGGGCCGCATGTGGCACCACCCTCTGTGAGTGTCCTCAAAAATGCCCCTGACCCACCCTGGCGCAGCGGTGACCCCCCCGCCATGCGACAGCCGCCCCACATGGCTCTATGATGGGAGTGTCACCTTTTTGGGGGGACACTTCGGCACCTCTCCCTGGCGCAGGGGTCCCAGCTGGCAGCCCCTCCTGCGCGGTGGCGGCCACCAAGGGTGACGAGTACGTGATGCTGCGGTGCCGCTGGGAGGGGGGGATGCCGGCGGTCACCCTGCGCTGGCGGGACGCCGGGGGACACTTTTTGGGGGACCCCTCACCTTCCGCTGCTGTCCTGGTGCTGAGCACTGGCGGCAGCTTGCGGGGCCATGATTTCATCTGCGCCGCTGCGCACCCACTCCAGGCCAGCGGCGCCGAGTGCCGCCTGCGCTTGGGTAAGCCCCATTTGTCCCCGTGTCCCCTTGCCCTGTCACTACGGGGCAGCATGACCCCATTGTCCCCAACTTCTCAGATGTCCCCACAC
Organism: Caloenas nicobarica; assembly: GCF_036013445.1. Lineage (NCBI taxonomy): Eukaryota > Metazoa > Chordata > Aves > Columbiformes > Columbidae > Caloenas > Caloenas nicobarica. The sequence continues at coordinate 6,096,384 of NC_088270.1, read as the reverse complement.
TGGAGGCGGAGAGCAGCGAGGTGGTGGTGCTGGAGGGCGGAGAGGCGCAGCTGGCATGTCGGCGGCACGGCGGGGACAATTTGGGTGCCACCATGGCGTGGTACGACCCCAGGGAGCAGGAGGTGACAGTGGGGACGGCCACCAAGTACCATTTGGAGCAGGGCCGAACGTGGTTCAACCTCACGGTCCCCGATGCCGAGTGGCCACGGGACGCTGGCACCTACCGCTGCACTGCCGCCAACGCCGTGGGCAGCACCAGCCTCGCCGTGCGCCTGCGCGTGGAACGTGAGCACGGGGACAGGTAGCGGGTCCCCAGGGGGGTGGCGTTTCAGGGTGTCACCCGCCCCCGTCCCCATAGGGTACCCAGCGCCCCCCAACGTCACCATCAGCAAGCTGCGGTACACGCGGGCACGCACCGAGGTGCGGCTGGAGTGGCGGACGCATGGCGCTGGGAATCTCACCGGCTTCGTGGTGCAGCGGCGCCCGGCCAAGAAACTGCCCCGCCGGGCCGCCGGGCCCTGGGAAACGGCCGCCGGTGACATCGAGCCCGAGTCCCGGGACCGGCGCCTGGGTGGGCTGGACCCAGCAGTGCTCTACGCTTTTCGGGTGCTGGCCGTCAACCACCGCACGGCCGGGCACCCCTCGGAGGTGCAGACACCAGGTGAAGTTGCGGGGGGGAACAGTGGAGCGCGGAGCTGAGTCATCAGTAGGTTTCAGAGTGAACAGGCACAAGGTCCCACCTCTCTGGGCTCCACCCATCCTTGCAGTGGGTGCTGCTTCCTCTCCCCCTGTGCTGCTCGCATGTGGGTGCTTCGTTACCCTAATTACCCCCCAGGGTAATAAACACTAGAATTACCCCCCAGGGTAATTAGCCAGGCTAACAAGCGGCTGCTCTCTTCCAGCCGAGCCGCCCTTCGAGGCCTACCCGGCGGTGACGGGCGCGGCGGTGGCGGGGATGCTGGTGGCCACTGCTGCGTCCCTCCTGGCCGCACGCTGCGTTGCCCGTCACCGCGACGCCCTCCCACGTGAGTGCCAGGGTCGGGGGGGCGGTTTGTCACCGCCCGGCCACCCACGCATCACATACGTCCCTCTGTCTGTCCCCAGGGCTGCACGACCTGCTCTTCCGCACGTGAGTGTCCAAACCCCCTCGTGTCACCGCGCCCCGGCACCGGTGACACCCCCGCGTTGTCCCCCCGCTAGGGCAGGCGCCCGGGAGCCAGCTGGTGTGCCGGATGACGCCGAAACTGCGGCGAGGACAGAGGACGGAGCAGGAGCGGCATTGGGTAACGGCATCTGCGGGCCGAGCCACTCACCCCAGGTGACACCGTGCCCGCCCGGTGTCACCGGGATGTCCCCTCCTTGCAGAGCCACCCCCGGGCGTCAGTGCCGAGCCACCGGTTAACGTCACCAGCACCGTGACGGTGACGCCATGACCCTGACGGCTTTTCTGCTTTATTCTTCCATATTCGTCCCCCTTGTCCCTTCACAATGATAAAGCCAGGACAGGCCGGTGCGTCTCCTGACATCAAAACTCAGCGGCTGGAAAAAAATCAGGGATGAAACGGGTCCAGCACAAAAATTTGGGGCTGGTGGCAAATGGGGTTTTGCTCTTTTACGATATTTAAAAAGGAAGGTAAAGCCTTTTTCACCCCCAAAGGGGGGATGTAGCCCAGGTGGTGAGAAAGGCAGGAGGGTTTTCTTCATCAAACCACCCCAAAAAATAAAAAACTCAACCCCCAAACCCTGAAAAAAATATGTTATTTCCAAATATATTGAATTTCAAAAGGAATATTACAGTTTCTTGAGTGTCAAATGTGATAAAGTGGAGCATGTGCAGGGGTTGATTGAAGCGAGGTGGCTTAAAAATGAGGTTAAATCGCAGCGTTTGGGGAAAATGAAATAAAACCCAACCTGTGGTCTTGCGAAGGAGAAAATCCAGCGAAGGCAAAGCCAGGCTTAGAGGAGCGGCCGGGCAAAGCTGGGCTTAGGAGGAGATAAATGAGGAGGGAGGAGAAGGCGTAGGTGGTGTCAAAGTCTACGGGTGTGGGGAGGTTCGGAATTTGACGGGGAGGTCACATAACCCTAAAAAAAAAAAAAGGAAAAAATTAATACATTTATAAATAATACAATAAAATAGAAAAAAAACCCACACTAGAACACTTGGAACAGCTCATGGAGATGGTGCTGCCGAAGCAGATTGATTGTTTGAGGCTTTAGAAACAGCGGTTTGTTGTATCTACAAGAAAAACATGAAGAAAAACATCACGATACTCACATTACGCCATTTCTGAGGGGCAAGGCAGGTTTTACGCAACGTGTTTTATTTCCAAGGCTGCTTGAGCCATAATATTCCCTCAAACTGCAGAATTAAAAGCGAAGTTAAACTAGGTTTTGTTCTTCGAGGTGCAACAAGCTGGATTTTCATCTGCGCTTCTGCAAGAATAAAGGTTAATGGACACTGAAAGGGCATAAAGTTGCCAAAATGCGCTTTGCTGCTCAAACTGCGCTGCGGATTCAGCCAAAGTTGATTTTTTTTTCTTATTTATTTTCTTGTTTTCCCACTGGGTTTTGCTCAGAAAAAAAAACAAAAAGAAAAAATCGAGTACCACGATGCAGAGCTTGTAAAAATCAGACCCGTTTGTTAAATCCCTGTATCGGATTCTTCTGGCCGCAGAAAACACACTCGGGATTTCCCATCGTTCTTCTTTATATTATGACAATTCTTTTTTTTTTTTTTAATACACATAACCAGGCTAGTTTCGTGGAAAAAAAAAAAAATTAAGGCATAAATAATATAAAAAGGCAACAATTTTGAAAAAAAACATGATACATTCATATGACGCGACTACAAAAAAATAAATAGTGAGTCTCTGTGTTTCAGTTCACATCCCTCCATCACTCCTGTGCGAGCCGGTGCAGTCCCGGGCGGGTTTGGGGTCGTCGGGACGTCCCGGGGGGGACGCGCTCAGGTTTCCTGCAGCTGCCGCGGGTCCCCGGGGCCGTCGGGGGGGAAACTCCAGGCCGGGGACCGCGGGATCAGAGGGGTCCAGCTCAAAACGCCGCTCGGGGTTGGTGAGTGTGCGCAGGCGTCGCCTGCAAAGAGAGCGTGGGGGGGTTAGTACTTGATTTGATTTTAATTGAATTTTATTTTAAATTTATTTTTATTTTTATTTTGTTCTTTTTTATTTTATCTTTTAGTTCATCTCATCTTATTTTATCTGATTTTGTCTATCTTACTTTATCTTATCTGATTTTGTCTATCTTACATTATCTTGTTTTATTTTATTTTGTTTAACTTACATTATCTCGTTGTCTTTTATTTTACCATATTTATATTATTTTATCTTATTTATTTTATCTTACCTTATTTTATTTTAAATAAATCATCTCTTTCAGCCCAACAAGCCTAAAAAATCCAGATTAACCAAAACAAGCCCTTTGAGCTCCGGCTCATTCCCGCTGTACCCGCAACAAAACACCGGGGAATCGCTCCGAGTTCCACCTCTCGCCAACAGCACCGATACCCATCGGGTCCCGCCGATATTTTTTGGTGGGCTTAAGTTCAATTAAATTAAAATTTAAGTTAATTAAGCATTGCGATGTCTCACCGTGGGGCTCCCCGGCACGGCAGCAGGGCCGCTCCGCTGGCTCCTCCCCGGGCCCACCGGCGGCCACGCACATGGTGACGGTGACGCGGTGGCCCAGGGGCTCCAGCTCCACGTCTTGGTGACACGGCGTGACGAGGGGGACGAGCGGAAGCGCCGTGGGGCCGAAAGCACCGTTGGTTTTGGTGAAACACCTGCAGACGGAACGGAAAATAACACCCAGGTTAAGCCGAGATGCTTCTTTCCACCACTCACCTCGCAAAAATGCAATTTTTTAATTACTTCCATCACTCTAACAACACTCAGACACTTCACCAAATAAATTTTAGATTTGTTTTTTTATTAATCCCAACATAAAGAATAGGATCGAGCGTTTTTTTAATCCCAAACTATTCAAAACACACTCTCGGCTACTCCCCACGTCAACGACCCGACGTCCAGGCCCGTTTTGCCATCAAGGCAGCCCCAAAAACCACGTTTTTGTTGTCAAAAAAAAAATCTCGAGTTCAAACCAGCAAATTTAATTACCTTGGAAAAGAAATGCCAAGTTTAATCAGAGCAAATCAGGAAGATATATAAAATATTATCAATATAATCCCCTCGCAGTGGGATTGCGGCCTGTAAGATTTCACGGCCCTGACAGGCCATGAAAATGAAGTTAAACTGCTGAATTAATTATTACAGCCAAGTTATTTAAGCTTTAAAGACAAAGGAGCTGAAGAGACACTTGAAAAGTGGTTTTAGACACTGATATAGATAGAAACACGAGCGCTAAGGGTGTTTTTTTGCTGCCAAATTTAAATAAATTCGGGGAAAAATGGACTTTGACATCACCAGCAACAGGGTATCAGCCACCAGATCAGTCCTAAACTCAAACAGAGTTTAAAACTGGGAGATATTAAGGTGGGAAATCACAGTAAAATCCTGCCTAAAGTACCAAAAAGCACTTTTATTCCATCAATTTAAATTAAAAAGATCAGGGTGATGGATAAAAACATCACTCTGGGGGGACTTGTCCTCCAGGCTTGGAACCGTGGTTGATATTTTTACCTGAAAACCATGATTATTATTGCCAGAACTTAAAAAAAAACAACAAAAAAAATCCACAAATAAACCTTCTCGAGGAGGAAATTTCCCCTTCCTCCTCCTCTTTTGTCCTTATGCCTTCAAAAAATCCTTATTCCAAGTAGGAAAATACCACAGAAGCCACTGAAGAAGCCACATGAAACACATCTGGTCCTCAAACAAACCCTTTTATTAGTTTGCATTTCTTTCCACGGAGGTTTTTGACTGTGCTTGCTTATTATTAAAAATAAAATAAAATCCTAGAGGAACCCATTATTGAACCATTTGCGTATTTCTGAGTAAAATAAAGCGAATCTGCAAAGAAAAGAGATTTGTAAAAATGCCAATTCCTCCGTGACCATGAGGTAGTTGGAAAATTTTAGTGCAAAAACACCAAAGAAAGAGAGAAAAAAATTTTTAAAATCAGTTTTCAGTCCTAATGTATAATAAGAAGTGCAAACCACACTCGACTTTGTCCGCGTTTCAGCAGCTCCTCCCTCTGGCAAAGCTCCACAAGGGCATAAAGTACTAATTTAAACAAAAAAACCAGGTTTCACCACCATCATAATAAAACCCGCTCCGAGATGGCTATTGCTGAAAACAGATGGTTATTTAATATACCTAATTTTTTAGGATTTATTTGCGTGGTGTCGCAATTCGAGCGACCGCTAAATTCAGTCCAAATTAAGAATAATTCCAGGTGGAAATCGGCTCGTTTATGAAGGGAATTGCCTGGTTTTAGCCCCAAAATTGCGATAATTTGGGTGCGTCTCTCACTTTATGGTTTTTTTTGTTACTGACTTATCACTCGCTGTTTATTTTATATTTATTTTAGACTATAGAAATGATGCCAAGTAAAAAGCTAATGTAAGCGACTTCCTTCTTCGAGTCCCAAATAGGGCGTAAAGCAGCAGAGACAACTCACGGCATCAACGAGGCGTTTGGCGCAGGAACTGCTAACGAAGGTGGTTCGTTAACATACAGTGGTGGGTCAAGATGTTTCATAAAGGAGACGAGAGCCGTGAAGATGAGAAGCGGCCATCGGAAAGTGACAACGACCAGTTGGGAGCATCATCAACGCTGATTCTCTTCCAACCACACGAGGAGTTGCCCAAGAACTCAACATTGACCAGAAGCCAACGTTGACCACAATCCAACGTTGACTCAACATCCACCAGAACTCCACATCCACCAGAACTCAACATCGACCAGAACTAAACTCTGACCACAACTCAACTTCGACCAGAATTCAACATTGACCACAACTCAGTGACGACCTGAACTCAACGGCGACCATCCTACAGTCATTTGGCATTTGAAGCCAATTGGAAAGGTGAAAAAGCTCCATAAGTGACCGAAGAAAATCAAAGAAATCACCGTTTTGAAGCATTGTGTTCTCTTCTTCTACGCAACAACAACAAACCATTTCTCAATTGGATTGTGATGTGCAATGAAAAATGGATTTTATACAACAACCGGTGATGACCAGCTCAGTGGTCAGACCAAGAACCTCCAAAGTGCTTCCCAAAGTCAAATTTGCACCAAAAAAAGGTCATGGTTACAACCGATGCTTCCGAAGTGGAACAAATTGGGGAATATTCACCAGATTCACCTGAGCTCTCGCCAACCAACAGCCACTTCTTCAAGCATCTTGACAACGTTTGGCAGGGAAAACGCTTCCACAACCAGCAAGATGCAGAAAACTCTTTCCGAGAGTTCGGATTTTTATGATAGAGGAATAAACAAACTTATTTCTCGCTGATCGGAATGGTTCCTATTTTGATTAATCAAGAAGCGTTTGAGCCGAGTTATAACGGTTTAAAATTCACTGTCAAAAACGGTGATGACTTTTACACCAAGCTACGAGGTTGAGCAAAAACGGGGGAAATTAATCCAGCCTCAAATTCCAAACCCCTCAGACCTTCCTCCTCCTCCTCCTCTTCGTTTCTGTCCCCTCTCCCATGTCCCCCATCAATTCCCCCGGTGCCGGGAGGGGACGGGAACGGTCCCGGCCACGCAGTTCTGCTGCCAAACAGAGGTTAATTATCCCACTGGGGTGAGGCAGCTGTTAAGGGACAACTTGTTTCCCTCTTGAGTCATCAAATATAGAAAAAGGACGTGAAAATTCAAAGTTCAGGCCCTGCTGATGGCCCATCGGGGAGGGACGGTAGATTTGCAGAGGACCGAACTAATTCTTGAGAAAAAAAAAGAGCAATTAAAAATGAAATGGTGCTTAAAACAGGAAAACAAGCTCTTAATTATGGCATAAAACATCCTGTCTCAATCACACCATCACACATGTATTTATATAAGTAAGAGGAAGGATTTAAAGCCTATTCTGAGTTATATTTTTAAAAGTAAAACCGTAAAAACAGAGCGAACGTGTTTTCTGCTGTCAACAACAGCTTCGTTTCAACTCAGCTTCTCCAGATGTGCAGCTCAGGGCAGCTGCTGATTTTAATAAGGCCGAAAATTCAAAGTCCAGTTGAAAAAATCCAGAATTTACCGGGCTGAGCCGTCCAGCACGTCTGACTTTCAGTCCTATTTTTAGCCATTAAAATAACCAGAGATTTAGTCGGCAGCCTGGAAAGATATTCTTTAAAACGTAAAAAAAAATCTAATAAAAATCCAGACTCCCAGCTACGATGTCGAAGATGGATTATTTTCCCTTATTTTATACAAAAAGGCTTTTTCTCACGCAAAAAAAAAATGGCATGATGACAATGGCTGGTCAAACTGCTCCTGAAAAACCTCAAATCCCATGTTTTAACAGAAAATAGGTTGTGAACACAAAGCTCGTTTTTAAGAGATCGGCAAGAAACGTAAAATACAGAAGCCAAACTAAATCCTATTTGACAAACTCCACACGGAATGATTTTGTTATCTTGAAACCAAGGAAAACAAGGTTTAAAAAATGAAAAATCCAGCACTCAACCTGCATCAGAGTTGAGCAAAATGGGCTCGGGGGGGTTTAATAAATGGTTTTATACCATCCCAGTGACCATCGGCGATGGTCACGCTGGGTTGAACACAGTTTTGTTGGTGAAATTCCTGCGAGTTTTATCTCACCTGTTATTGTTGCGGCAATTCCGGCAGCTGACGCACTCGGCGGGGTCGGCCTGTGGCACCGCTGTGTACATCCCGCCGCCCTGCAGCGTGATTAATTAAAAAAGTATATAAATTAATTGTTATTTGAGCATATTATAGCCAAAACATGGTTCGGGCCTCTTGGAAGCGACCAAAAAGCGGCATTTCTTGCCATATGGTTCAGCTCAAACTAGCGCCCCACATCCCCTTTATTTCATTTTTAAACTCGAATTTTATTTCATTTTTAAACTAATCACCTTATCAATCTGCAGATCCGCGGCAACACTGAGTCATTATCCGAAGCCGCGCGGAGGGTTTTTCGTGTCAAGAGAAAAGTAAATAACTCCAACTCCAACAAGTATGTGGTAATTTCCCTGGTCTGTTCTCAGCTTAAATAAACCCAGGTTTAATTTAGTAACCACGGTGTAAATATGTTTATTTTTAACGCCAATGACAGACGTGAAAGCAAAATGCCGCTCGTTAGCGAGCAGGGAGACGGAGCCTTAAATTTGCGGGGCTGATGTCACAACGTCAAGTCATCCCGCTTGCCGGTAATTACTCCGATTAGGTCGAGTTTACTTCGCGACGCTGATTTTTTTTGATTTTTTGAGACGCTTTGTATTTGTACAGATGGGGTGAGTGCTCAGCCAGCAGTGACTTGGGGCGAGAGGGATTTGGCCGTGTTAGTTTTGGCCGAACCGCTCGTTAGGAACGAGTCCGAACGCCCAGATTAACACATACCTCATTGTTAATGAGCGGGCGGGCGACGAGGCAGGAGCCACTCACAAAAATGGGGCTGGGGAGGAGCCAGTTTGGGGCAAAACCACCTGATTTTTGAGATTTCAGCAGTAGGGAACTTCTAACAACCCCTATTTTCACAAAAACGAGTTTTATCCTTCAGTTTTTGAGACAATAGGGAGCATCGAGGAAATGCCTAATTAGCCTTGATTGCCAGCTGCTCTCTTCCTAACTCAGCCCAATCAATGAAACAATTAAGCGAGTGCTAACGAGGAGGAGAACGTCCTGCTCCAGGATGAGATTTTTGACTCAAAATTTCTAAAATATGGAAGAAAAACTCAACGCAGTCTATTATCAGCAGCGAGACGGTGGCGTTGCATGTCCCATCTTGCTCTGAGACCTGTCTCACCATGTCCCTAATTCCTTATTTTTCCCCAAAAATAAAAAAATAGGAAGGATAAAACATGGATTTGAGTCTCTAAACTTTCTCACGAGTGAGATTTTCAGCGCTGCAAAAATCCTCTCATCCCAAGGGCTTAAACTTTTGGAGAGTTTTACTCACCAGAAGGTTGGACAGGGCCAAAAAACCATAATTTGGGCCTCGGTTGCTCTTCAAAAGAACCGAAAAAACATGATTTCTTGCTACACAAGTGGAGCGAAGACAAAATAAGGTGAAGAAGCAACTAGTCTGGACTCAAAGCTGGAATTATCTCAAGTGGCGACTACTGTGCAAGCGCTAATTTGTTGTTCAATAAAAGGAAGCGCTTGTGTCCAACTACACAAACAATGGCCCCTTTTTTTTTTGCCCTGGGTTATTCAGACTTTTGAACTTTTTTTCTCTCAGTTTTCCTGGGCAACGTTCACAGTTTTGAGTAAGTTTGCATCAGTTTGAACGCGAGCCATCTGTTTCCAGAGACAATAATGAAATCATTCTTCTCTCTTGGAAACGGGACGCATTTCAGCAAATGAAGTTATTTTTCCACAGTGTACAGAGGCTTGAATTAAGTTTTTAATTTTATGTTATACTTCAAAACAAAAAAACGAGCCTCAGTCACAAGCAAGGGACTGAAAAATATTAAAAAAATAAAATATCATGTTACTATGTTGCTGCATTTTGAGATGTACAGGGCGTTTTACTTTATGGAACCTCCCGCTCCCTTCGTGCTCGGCCATAATTAATAACGTTGCCTCGAGTTCCAGATCTGAAACAGGTGGGGGAAAAGCGGGCGAGCCATAAAGCTGCAGAATAAGCAGCTCTAATTAAATCTCTTTAACGGGCAGATTGAGAAACCCCAGATGTACGCGCGGCTTTCTCAGCGCTTTCCCAGAGTCAGTGGAATTCTTGCCGTCACCCGATCCCCCTCAAATGAAAACCGTGACGCTCGCATCGCGAATCTCAGCCCAGATGCTTCCTCCGGGATAAGTAATTTAGCACGACTGGCTGTTATCAACGGGAGAGAGTTTCCCCCTGCCCGTATTAAGCCTGGTTCTACAGGGCCTGGCTCAACACCAACCTCTAGGCTGAGCTTTCCAGCTGGGCTTACATTGAGGAGGCGGTGGGGATGCCGGGACAGGGAGTCGCTGTGCCCGGGGTACAACCCGGCTCCGTTGGTCGCCCCGTTAACGCCCTTAGCGACCTGGCGATGGATGTGGGGGCAGCCGCTGCCGTTGGGGACGAAGGTGCCGTTGGGGATGAAGGTGCCGTGGGCGCTGCCGTTGACTCGGCCGGTGCCGGGTAAAGCCGCATATTCGATCATCTGCCCGTTGATATCGGCCCCTTGGTAGAGGTAGCCGGGAGGGTCGTATTCTGCAAAAAACGTTGTGACCGAGATGAGAAGTGAAACGAGCGTCTCAAAACAAATTTATTTTCTCCTTTTGCAGATTTCATAAATTAGTTTTAATATCTAAGCGCTTGGTATGCAAATGTAGAGATGGAAAAGAGCAAGACCAGGAACGCTGGTCTGAAAGGACTTGGCTGATGAAGAGCGTCCAATTAATAAAACCAGTCCATTTGTATCATCGATAGACCCTCTGCTCTGAGTTATTATGATTATTAATATTTCCAGAAAATACCTCCAGGCTGCTTGAAGACAATATCTTATCTTGTGAGAAGTTTTATTTCTCTTTGCCATTTGAAAAAGAACACGGGCTGCAGAAAGCGCAAAGCTGAGAGTGCTTTTTCTTTCCAGATACACCCAAGAAAGAGAAATTTAGGGTTTAAGCCTCCACTTTTAACAAGTATTTATAATTACTCATGAATTTTGAGATGCAATGACGAGAAACCTGCTCAGGCACTTCAAGTTGAAGCCTCTAAATATTGGCTTATAATAGGAAAGCACTTCCCATTCCTAAAATATTAACGCTACTGATTTTATTTTGATATTATTTTTGTCGTGGAAGGAAATGCAAACTCACTGTGCATGGCGTTCTGCTGCCGGTTCTTCCAGAGGCACATGGCGATGAAGATGATGAGGATGAGGACCATGCCGCCCAGGACGCAGCCCACGATCAGGTACAACGTGTCGCTGCCGCGGCCGGAGCCACTGGCCGGGCCGGCACCACCGACGCGCTCAGGGGGGCTCGGGGGGGTGCTCAGGTCCCTCGCTGGGTATTCAGACGCTCCGGGCGTGCGTTTCACTGGGCAGGATCAAAACCAAACACATGTACAGTCATTAAATGTGTATTTTTCATTATTAAAATAATTAGCGCTGCGCTGGACGCCTTCTCTTCAAGTCATCAAGATTCCAAGTCAATATTAAAAACCTATAATATAAAAACTATTGGGTAATAATGGTTTGCCCTGGAAAAAGGTGATTTTCCAGCTCGCTGAGGTCACTCAGAACTTGGAATGATGCAGAACTGCGTTCCCGTCTCAAAAAAGCCCAAGTTTTTCCACTTCTGAGGTCGGGCAGAACCACAATGCGCATTTTTATCGCCCGGCGGCTGCCAGACGAGGTGGTTTGATGTGATGTGAACCCTGCTCACCCCCTTTCCAAGCCAGAAGAGTTAAAATGCAAAGAGCTGAACGAAAAAAATCACCGAAAACATGATGCCAGTTTAACCCTGGGATTAAACTGATTTTTTTTTTTCAGCACACCACAGCTTGGATTCATTGCATTTGACACTAAAAATGTAAAAAGACACCAAAAATCTAAAAAACCTTTTTTTTTTGGACACTAAAAATGTAAAAAAGCTGAAGAAGAGGTTCCTGGTTTGGAATGAAGCTGCTCGGAGGGAGCCGAGATCCGCGCGTACACAACGTGTCACGGAGCCCCCGAGACACAAACCAGACGCACAGACCAGGGCAGGCGGCTGGAGGGGCTGGTGGGGCGAGGGAAAAAGGAGAGAAAAAGGGAAAAAAAGAAAAAAGAAAGAAAAAAACAGAAGAAAGAAGAAAAAAAGAGAAAAGAGGAAAAAGAGAAAAAAGAAAAAAGAAAAATAAAAAAGGAAAAGAGAAAAGAAAAACAAAGAAAAAAGGGAAAAAGAAAAAAGGGAAAAAAGAGGGGGAAAAAAGGGGGGGGAAAAAGGGGGGGGAAAAAGGGAGGGGAAAAAGGGGGGGGGAAAGGGGGGGGAAAAGGGGGGGGAAAAGGGGGGGGAAAAGGGGGGGGAAAGGGGGGGGAAAGGGGGGGCGAAAAGGGGGGGCGAAAAGGGGGGGGAAAAGGGGGGGAAAAGGGGGGGAAAAGGGGGGGGAAAGGGGGGGGAAAGGGGGGGGAAAAGGGGGGGGAAAAGGGGGGGGAAAAGGGGGGGGAAAAGGGGGGGAAAAGGGGGGGGAAAAGGGGGGGGAAAAGGGGGGGGAAAAGGGGGGGGAAAAGGGGGGGGGAAGGGGGGGAAAAAGGGGGGGGAAAAAGGGGGGGGGAAAAGGAATAAAAAGGGAAAAAACGTGGTAAAAGGGAAAAAAAGATGAAAAAGGGAAAAAAGGGAAAAAGGGGAAAAAAGGGAAAAATGAATAAAAGGGAAAACGAAAAAGTAGAAAAAAGAAAAAAAGAAAAAGGAAAAAAGAAGAAAGAAGAAAATTAGAAATAATATCTATAAAAAAGGAAGAAAAAGAAACAATCCCACGAGGCCGCCCCTGACTAACGATATTCTCCCCCAGGGCAGGAAACCCGCGGGGCTTTGCCAAGAGCCCCTCTGGGCTTTGACGTGTCCCGTTCCACCCAAACCAACCCCCCCCACATCCCCAAAATTCCACCCGAGGATCCAAAATTGCCGATCTTGTGCCCAAACCTTTGGTTTCGCAGATCATGACGTTGCTGTACTCGCTCTCGCCGCCCTCATTGTAACATTGCATCTTAATGTCGTACGACGTCTCCGGCTGCAGGTGGTTGATCAAGTGCCACTGTTTGGTACCTACGAAGAAAAAAAAAAAGAAAGAATTAAAAATTAAAATTGCAATTAAAATTAAAAATTGAAATTTAAGTTAAAATTAAAATTGCAATTAAAATTAAAATTCAATTTTATTTACTTGCAGGAGGTAGACCTAGGTATGTGTCGCGGCGGCTTTATAAAATTCAGGGGGTTTATTAATACTTTGTGGACTTGTTGTAAATCACAACTCAAATTTTCTTGCGAAATTGATTCCCAGAAGAGTGTTTTGATGAATAAAAGTTGGGTTTTTTCAGTATTTTTAATTTAATTTTTAAAAAATAGCTTTTTCTACACAAGGTGTTAAACTTAAAAAATGGATATCAGAGTTTAAAAAAAAATTAAAAATAAATAAAAATTTTAAACCCACAGCGGTTCTGCACATGTTCAATATTAAATTGCTCAAGGGTTGAGTTTAATACAGAGAAAAATGGCACAATAATCAGATTAAACTGGGGACAGGGACTACAAGAAGATCACTTCCCGGTTTGGAAACTCGCAGGATTCCCTGGATTGACCCAATTTGCCCGTTTTTTTGCAGGAAAGATCCATCTGGGTCGCAAATAATTGAACGTGCGAGTCAAGAAATGTCAAATAAAGCGATTTTTTCAGGCCTGGCTCCTGGCCAGAGGTTCGTTCCAGCTCCCGAAGCCCCGAGCGCTGGGGTATAAATCACTTTGCCTTTTTACTTTCACTGCCCTGTGACACATTTTAATAAACAGTTTAATTAACTGTTTGAGGGCTCACGATCCCCCGGGGAAAATCCACCTTGGAGTGTTTGAGCTGTTGCCGAGAGACCCAGACAGAGGCTGATCTGGGCAGGGGGAGAACAAAGGAAAGGAAAAGAAAGGAAAAGAGAAAGGAAAAATAAAGGAAAATATAAATAAAAAGTAAAAAATGATAACAAACAATAAAATAAAATTTAAATAATAATAAAATAAATAATAAATAATAAATAAATGAGAGGTAAATAATAAAAATAAAATGAATAATAGATTTTTAAAAATAAAAAAGGTAATAATTAAAAAATAAAAATAAAAAATAAAATACAAATAATAAAATAAAAAATTAAGAATAATAATAAAAATAAACAATAAGAAAATAAAATGAATAATAATAAAATGAAATAAAAATAAAACCCTATAATAATAAAAGTAAAATGAATAATAATAATAAAATAAAAAATAAAATTAAATTAAAAAATAAAAAGAAAGGAAAATAAGTAATAATAAAGTAAAGGTATAATAATCAGAAAAATATAGAAGTATCAGAATAAAAATAAAATTAAATTAATAATACTAATAAACTAAAAATAAAAATTATAATAAGAAGAAATTAAATTAAATTAGTAATGAAATGAAATGAAACAAAACGGAACACCCCCCAACTCCAGGCTCCATCCCTCGCCCCAGGGCCGCCCGAAGCTGCAGCTTTTCCCTAAATCGCCCGTTTTTCCCCCAGATTCTGACCCATCTCTTCCCGTCTCCCCTCCCGACCATCCCGGGGGTGTCGACTCCCCCAGGTTTGATGTTTCCACTTCGACCATTCGCAGGGAAAAATATCGAAACATTTGACATCGGGCAGAATCTACAGCCAAAATTCAACTTTCAGGACCCTCCAGAGAGAAAAATTCAGCGTATTGATGCAAATTTGGCTTAAAGGTTCTGAGGAGCCATTTGAGTGAAGCATTTTTGCTTTTTTGTCTTAAAATAAAATCGGATTTTTGCCCCTAGCGGCATTTCTGAGGGAAAAAAATCCCAGGTTTTTGCAGTTTTGAGCGTCTGGAAAGACAAAATTTAACAGGAAGAGCCAGGACTTGGTATCACGACGCGTTTTCCACGACTCGCGCCGTTGTCTCAAGATAAAATTCCCTGTCAAAAACCAGAGAGATTCATCCCAAGGTTAAAAAAAAAACAAAAGGGATTTATGGCAAAAATACCTTAAAGTCCCGCGTTTCTTTCACATCAAATGCTTCCAATCACACTTTAAGTGAAAAAAATTTTTTTATTGTTTTTTCTTTCCAAAAAGCTAATTTAGGGAAGCGTAGCAAAGTTTTAAGTTGAAATATTTCCAGCAAATAAGTTTCTGTCGCAGGTTTTGGAAAAAAAATAAAATAAGAATTAAAAAATCAACCAGAAAGGAGTTAATTTGGATATTTAATAGCATTAAAGTGTCAAAATACTGTGCAGGGTATTGTCTGGCAGGGGAAAAAAATATTCAAAATAAAGGGTCGTTCCTCTGGTAAGTGAAATAAATGAGGGGGGAAAAATAATTAATGTCATTGGGACGGGATGAGATCAGCATGTTTGCTCAGGAAAATGTTTTTAAAAGAGTTTTTTCCACTTCTGGACTAATCGAGACATATCTAATAAGTTCTTCCAGGAAAATTATGACCTAATGTGCGCAGGGAAAACAAAAATAATTTGATTAAAAGGCCAAACGAAGCGCAAATATGGCAATGAAGTGGGGTGTGAGGAGAGAATTACACAGCTGGCTTAAAAAAATTGAGGGAATAATCTTAAAAAACAACTAATTATGACGATGGGGGGGTAACCCAGGTGGGTTTATGCCACTTTAAATCTTATTTATGCCACTCTTTCCCCGACGAGTTTAAGCAAAGCCGGTTTAAAGAGATTGATGCGAAGGATTTGTACAAGCCACGGACTTAAAACCGGTTTTAGCTCTTAAATTTCCACCTAGAGGAGGCTCCAGATGGAAGAAAAGAGCTCAAGTGTGGGCAAAACTTGACGTTACGTCGCCAAAAGACATTGTCAAGACTTAGTCTTAGTTTAGGTCTGGTCTATACCCAGCCGAGGCAGTTAGGCGAGGTTTTGTTAAGCCCTACCTTCCACGACGTCCCTCTTGTAGTCGCTGTCGTTGTCGCTGTCTGTGGGCCGGTAATAAATATAAAATCCTTGGATGGGGGTGTTGTTGTTGCTGGACGTGATATACTGCAAGAAAATTCGAAATTAAAGACAAAAATTTTGAATTAATTGAGTCTTGCTGAGCCATTTTCACTAAATATTGCCCTGAAATACGGATTTTGGTGCAAGAGGAGGTTTGCACCAAAGCTACAACGCACAACCCGATTATTTTGTCATCATGAATTAAAAAAAAGAGGGTGACACGGGGCCAAAAGCCCGAGTTGGGGCTGCCACTTCACTTCCCAAACTGTTAATTTGGGTTTGACCACGAACTGCCAGAAAATCTGCGGGATTCATGGGAAAGTTAAGAGAGGTTTTAGTTCAGAAAGAGTTAAGGTTGCTCTCAAACTCAGCTCAGGGATATTTGAGTTGAAGTTATGCGGCCTCCCGAGGAACCAGAGGTTATTTGGAGTTTATTATCCTTAACGAGTGAGCCGAGCAAATGAACGCCGGGAACTCCACACGTTAAACCCTCCAAAATATACCGGAGGGTTGGATTTCAAAACAAGAGCGAAGAATTTCTGCGGGTTTGGAGATTTTAAAGCACTTGTTTAGAGAAGATGCAGTAACGGGGGAAAGAAAAATGTTTCCACTTTGACGCGCGGGTATTAAGCCCGGCCTAAGCCACCAAAAGCGGCGGGAATCGCGGGAAATGGAGTCAAATCGTCGCGCGAACGGGAGTTTGGGCCGAGTTAAGCCTGAGCGTGGGTCTAAATTTTGAGACACCGGCACCCACCGTCCATTTCAACATGATCTGCGTGTCGCTGACGGCCTCAGTGTAGGCGATGTGTGGCCCGGCCACGGGGCGGCTGGAGAAGCGGCCGGTGAAGCCGGCGACTTGGTAGGGCCGGGACGCGGCGCTGCGGGGGCTCTCGCCCAAATTGTTGACAGCGATGACGCGGAACCGGTACATTTCTCCTGAAAAGGGCCAAAAAGATCCAAAGGATTAAGAGTTTCGAGGTAAACGAGCGCTAGGAGAGATGAAACGGATTAGAAACGGCGAGCGCGGACATCAGGAAAATGAAAAAATCAGGGAAATCCACTCCGGAAAAATCCAAATGCAGAGATGGAAATGGCTGCACCGGCTTGGGAAATCCTTAAATTGCAAAATTATGTTTTAAGGGACGCTCGTCGCTCTCTCTCCCTGAGATTTCAGGGCTGGACAGCAGGAAAATCCAGGAGACACGTTTTCCCATTAATACATTTTATTCTTATTGCGTTTGGAGCACTTAAAAAATTAAAAATAGGAATAATATACGACCCTCCTGAGCACAGGAACGAGTATTAAATTCTCGTAGTGGGTTGTTGGTTGGGGTTTGGTTGCTTTTTGGTTTATGTGGGGAGGATTTTGGTTTGTTTTGTTTTTCTACTTGGAAAGCCAGAAATCAACTTGAATTTATGTAACGAGCTCCGATTCCACCAAAAAAATCCCCGAACCAAACCAAACCCAGGATAATCGAAGCAGAAGCGAAACCAAAACAACCAAAGTAGAATTGAAACCGAAACAACCAAAGTGGTGCCTTCTCTGCTCAAAGACACCAACAACGAGACGAGGTGAAAAAAATTGGTGTTTTTTTTAATACCTGGCTCCAAATTGCGAACTTCCACGGAGAGCTTGGCGGGAGAAATGTTCTCGGCTGCCACAAGCCAGTCGCTGCTCCGGCCCAAGCGCTTAAACTCGACTTTGAAGGCGGTGATGGGGGAACCGCCGTTGGCACGAGGGATCCAGGTGACGTAGACGGACGATTCCGAGGCTGCGGAGACGGTGGGACGGTCGGGGGCTTCAGGGACTGCAACAAGAAATTCCCTCAAAAAAAGGATCTGAGGCGACCAAAAGTTTGATTTTATTGGATTTTTCCGTCGCGACTGATTAAATTAGACTTTGTGTGTTAATAAGGAGGATCTTAAACCACCCTGGAATGATTCCTTGTCTAGAAAAGACGCTTGATGAGCAGAAAATAAAAGAATTCTTTATTAATTGATTACTTCATCAATATAATAATCACAAAAGATACGGGGTTGCGCTGGCCCTACGTGGAAAGAGAAACTTTAAGTGAAAAATGTGGTTGTTGTTTTGAAAAATGTGGTTATTGTTTTGAAAAATGTGGTTGTTTTGAAAAATTTGGATATTGTTTTGAAAAATGTGGTTCTTGCTTTGCAAAATGTGGTTCTTGCTTTGCAAAATTCGGTTGTTGTTTTGAAAAACATATTGTTTTGGAAAATTTTAAATTTGAAATTCCTCCAAGGCAACATATCGGCACTAACGAGCGAGAGGGGAACGCCGCGCAAACGAAGCGTGCAAGGAACGATCAGTACTTACTGAACTCGCTGGGTTACAGAGAGCAGCAGAAAAGAGAGAAAAAGGTGTTAGTAAAGCTGCCAAAAAACATTTTGACAACCGTCCGGCTTCACTAAATCAGTTTATCCTCATTAACGCTAACGAAGACCCAGAGGAAGAAGAAAAAACCAGAGTATTTAGTAAAAAAAGCAACAGCAATTTTAAATATCAGCAGGAAGATTGCAGGTGACACGTGAAAAATCTTACTTGAGAGCGTCCTTGGAAATTTTAGATTTTTGTGAGATTAGAACATGAATTTGGTAGATTTAGCCACACCGCAAGCTGTGGTAAACACAAATTAAATTGGATTTATCTCCACTTGCAACAGAATTTTGGTTTTTGGCACCTACCCCCGCTGTGCCGGGACGGGTCCGGGAGGACAACACCGAAATTATTTGTCCCCTCGTGGACGACAGGATGTTTGGGGACACCAGCTGGCAGAGACGGAGCCTGAGTGTTCTTCGAGGATGAGGTTCTTTCTAAGAAGAATTTGATGTACAGTATGTCAGGTCAGGGTTTGTGATGGGACCAAGGATCTGGACAAGGTTTGGGGTGGGATGGAGGAGAAGATGGTGGGACAGAAGATCTGGAGAAGGTTTATGGTGAGACCACAGATCTGAAGAAGGTTTGGGGTAGTGGGATGGAGGAGAAGATGCTGGGACAGAAGATCTGGAGAAGTTTTGTGGTGAGACCAAAGATCTAGAGAAGGTTTGTGGTGAGACCAAGGATCTGGAGAAGGTTTGGGGTGGTGGGACGAAAGATCTGGAGAATGTTCAGGGTGGTGGGATAGAGGAGAAGATGATGGGACAGAAGATCTGGAGAAGGTTTGTGATGGTGGGATGGAGGAGAAGATGGTAGGATGGAAGATCTGGAGAAGGTTTGTGATGGGACCAATGATCTGGAGAAGGTTTGGGGTGGTGGGACGGGGTGGGATGGAGGAGAAGACGGTGGGATGGATGATCTGGAGAAGTTTTGTGGTGAGACCAAAGATCTGGAGAAGGTTTGTTGTGGAACCAAGGATCTGGAGAAGGTTTGGGGTGGTGGGATCAAAGATCTGGAGAACATTTAGGGTGGTGGGATGGAGGAGCAGACGATGGGACAGAAGATCCAGAGAAGGTTTGTGATGGTGGGATAGAGGAGAAGATGGTGGGATGTAAGATCTGGAGAAGGTTTGTGGTGGGACCAATGATCTGGAGAAGGTTTGGGGTGAGACTAGAGATCGGGAGAAGCTTTGGGGTGGCTTAGCAGAAAACACAGAGTTGATGGAATTGAAATAAACGTCCCCCGAGAAGCGGAGGCCACGGGGGACATCGTTGCGCACCCACCTTTGCTGGTGCGGAAGGTCAGCATGGCTGGCTGGCCCTCGCCGGCCGCGCTCCTCGCCACCATCAGCACCTCATAGAGGCTAGAGGGCTCCAGCTCGTTAAGGCGCAGCTCGTTCTCACTGCCGGGCACGCGCACCGTGTGCCAGGTCCCCGCCGCGCTGCCGCCGTCATCCAGCTGCGCCACGCAGGGACAGAGCGCTAAACGTCAGCAGCCAAAGGAGTATAAACCAGCCTAAAACCTGGCCTAAAACCCAGCCTAACCCCCTAATCCCTCATCGTCTTCGCACACCGGCATCCAAAGGCCCTCCGGGACTCAGCAAAATTCTGTGTATTTTCCTATAATTTGTGCTTCTGCCACAAATCAGCACTTTTGCAACGAACTTCATGTGATAAACTCGACTTGTTTTCCCTTGTTTTTGGGGAAAAAAATGGTCATTTTCACGCGTGGCTAAACCAGCGAGAGACCAAATGATTTTATAGAGTTTAATCCGCCTTTAGCTGGCGGCGGGTGTGACATTAGCGCCTTAATTAGAAAGAGATGTTTCCTCAACTATCCCGGCTTTTCCGTTAAAATACGAGCAACAAAAACATGTTTTAGTTACTTCTTGAGGCTTGGGAAAAAAAAAAAAAAAAATCAGCAGGGCAGCCAAAGATTTGGGTTTTATTAATGCGTGTTTCTTTTTTTTAAAAAAAAATTCCCATTTTTTAATTTAATAGCGGAATCACCAGCTCAGTTTAAGAAAGGAATGAGATTCAGGGTTGACCTTTGCAGGAAAAAATTACCCCCAATCCCGAAGGAAAAGACGAAGATTCTACCAAAAATAAACGACTAAACAACATAAGACTTTAAGAAAACAGGGACAGGAGATGTAAACACTGTGGATTATCCAAGGTTACGGTTTTGTGAAGCGCCCACAAAAAATCCAAAGTCAAAAATGGAAGTGTTGCCTCCAGGTTAAGCCAAGATCAGGATGGAGAGGATTAAAAAAGAAGTTTCTGGAAAATAAAACCAATGGCTTTGCCGCGTTTGCTGGGAAGAACCAAGCACGGGCGTCGCTTGGCACTGATTTTAATTAAAATATCTCGTGGTTGACGCACGATTTTTGCTTCAGAAATTTCAGTTTAGGTTTGTATTATCTAATTTTGGTTTAACAGAATGTCTTTGGGACGCAAAGGCGCAAATTCTGACAGTTAGGCTAAGCCTAAGCTTCCCTTTGGATCTTAAGCGTCCCCGCCGGATTCAGCCTCGCTCACACAAATATATTTTTAACATCACTGAAGCTGCGGCCCCGGAGCCCAAATCCCCATCAAATAAATAAAACCCTGAATTAATCTCATTTCAAAGTAGGTATCAATAGATATTATTAGATAACAGAACAGGATGCCTGTGACAAACTAAACTGAGCTGCACTCACGCGGAGGTTCAACTATTTTTTATATTCTCCGGCCTGACGCCGCGTGGTTTTTAATGCAAATTCCTTGAGAAATGGGAAAAATGGGAGAAACGTTACCTTGCGATACTTGACAAAATAAGCGTTGACGGGCGAACCCCCGTCCCGGCCCGAGCGCCAAACCAGGGTGTAGGTGTCAGGTTTTGGGGTCTGCGGGGGGCTGAGGATGATGGGGGCGTCGGGGGGAGCAGCCGCACTCATGGCTTTTTCCGTCACGTCCGAAGGGGATTTGGTCGGGGCCGAGCTCGAAAAGGCCGTTTTGGCAGCGAAATCGTGCCGGGCAACGTCGGCGGGAGGAATTTCTTTAGTTTCCGTGGCAGTTTCTGGAGTGATTGGAAAGGGAAGAGGGTGGTTACAGCTTCAAATGTACATTTGCGCAGCACAGAAGGGAAAATAAATTGTTTTAAAGTGCCATTTCCAAGCAAGATGCCTTTTTTTCAGGCCAAAACAGGTTTTCTCTTATTATTTTTTAGCGTAGTTTGGGGGTTTTTTTGTTTTCCACAAAGAGAGAAAACTTGAAACACGATGCGCAGACAGGGTTTGACTTGTATGTCAAATAAATTAAGCAGTGGCAATGCACATTAAAATAAAAAAAGTAAAATATGCAGCTATACTTTTGACACAAAGGGAGAAATTTTAAATTAAGCACTGTTGTATGAGGCACTTTTCAACAAGAGCACATTCCCCTCCCGCAGGTTCAGCTGTAATTTCGATCGGCTCGACGACTTCGTTGCAGAATTTACGCTGAAAATCAGGTTTTGTGCACAATTTATTTGCAATGAGTTTCTAGAAATCCCGCTCTGGCCTCCTATTTATTTTGCTTGGTAGGAAAAAATAAAAAATAATATATATATATATAAAGCGAGAAATTTGGGAAGCATCGCCGGCTCCGCGGGGTCGCAAACGCCGCCAGATGTTCGGAGCCCTCGTGCCTCTTTTCTTAATATTTTTCCCAGATTTGTGGAGGTTTCTGTTCCGTGTCGGGGTCTGGAAGGGGAAGGGAATGAAGGGAACTCGGTTTGCAAAGCAAACAAAATTCCTCGGGCATGTAAAGCCAAGGCGGATTCCTCCAAACCTCCATTAAAATACCAGCAGCAAGTGCGGCCGCTATTTTTGGCCGCTTTTAAAACAAAAAACCCAAAGAGGCAAATTCTCTTTATTTGCTCCCAGCAAGGATCCCCTGTTTGTTTATCCCGATTTATTTAGCGCCGTTTGCAGAGGGGGAGAAGGGAAGGAGGCGGGGACGACGTCCCCAAAACCAGATGGAATTTGCTTAAAACACCAGAAAAAAAGAAAAGAAAATAAATCTCCATTTGTGGGCGGGGGGAAAAATGGACTTTTGCGCCTGAATGAATTGTGATTGAGGCTGGTGACAGCGGAGCCACCGCAGTTATGGCTGCGCCGGGGGGTCATCAACAATTGGAACGGCACTTGGATTTTAGTTTTGCTTTTGGAAAAACAATTTGCATTAAACAATTGGCATCTAAGCGCTTTTTTATGCAAAGTTTCTGGCATAATTGCTGCCCACGTCGGGCGTCTCTCTGCCGCTGTGTCATTACGTGACTTTATTTGGCTCTTTTAGTGCCCAGAATCCTGCCTCTGACAGCAGAAAAGGACCAAATATCCCAAATTTGGGCGTTAAAATAACTCTTACTCGTGGATAAATGAAGCCACTCATGCCTGGAAAGTCTAAAATCGGCCTTCTCAGCCACCTACCTGTACTAAATATTAATTTTTCTCATGTTTTACACCAACCTACCTGCTCCTTATGCATCCTCAAGTGTATTTTTCTCCTTTGTTTCCATTAGATGAAGCGATTTTTGGAGAATTAAGCCCGCGTTTCGTAACTTTGCGCCACGACTGGCTAAAAAAGCCTTAAAATAAGCGCTGTGGGTCCCGAATCCTCAGGCTGTCGTTTGACATTTTGGTGGTTTCTCGCTATGAAACGCCCTGCCCGCTTTTAAGACCACGCAATGAATCACGTTGTGGAATAGATCCAGCAGAAAGAGGGAAAAAAATATCTATATTTTCAGCCAAATAAGCTCTTGTACCGTGCACTTGCGCTAGGAATGAGCTGCCGAGGCTGAGAGCAGCTTAAGGTGATTTTATTAGTAAAGAAACGCGCTTGAATCACAGCTTAAGGTGTTTCGAAAGCACAAATTTTTAATTAAAATATTGAAATGCCGGAGCGTGTCTTTCAGGAACGTTTGAAACCCCCAACATCGCCCAGAAACTACTCAGGGATTTCTTTATATCTGACCCAGATATCTTGACCACCCCCCAGCACCGTAATCACTGGTATGACACCTTAGAAAGCGATAAAAGTTAAGACGCAAAACATTAAAATTGAACTTAGCACCGTGAAATTCTGAGTTAGAGCAGCTGGAATTTGGGATGATATTTAGTTTTGTGTTTCCCCTCCACAAGGTCTAACAAGAACTTATTTCTAACCCTACATGACGGGAATCACCTTCTTGGGGTTTCTTTCTTTAACCTTTAAGCACCTTTTCAAATTATTTACGTGGCTTTTGAGCTCTAAATCGGCACTAAAGCAGAACTTTAAACACGGGGCCACATCTTGACCGTAAATCCAACTGGATTTACTACAGCAAGATGCTGAACAAGCTGAGAAATTGAAGTTGCTTCACTTAACTAAACATCTTGTGAAGTGAACTCCCGATTCATTTTCCCCCACATCACCTAATATGCGTTAATTATTTTATTTTGAGGCGTTTCTCACCGAAATTGGGAAGGGGGGACAGCGTGATGGCCCCAGCAGTCACCGCAGAGACAGTAACTGGTCCAGAGCCTTTGCCTAGGGAGGAAAAAGAAAAAAATAGAATTAATATGACGCTCAGCGCCAGAAGGAGTCGATACAATTTAAAAAGTGACACAATAGCTTCTACTACACAGAACACGGGGAGAACGGGAAGAGCAAAGGTCTTGCCAATATAAAAAATCAAGTTATTTGGGTATTAGAAAGTGGTTTAGACTGAAAAATTATCAAAAATACTCTTGATCTGATACAGGCGAAGTGCAAATTAACCCCAAAGGTGATGATTGTTTTAGAAACTTGAGGATATGGAGCAGGAATCGTTACTCGTTGGCCAATATGGCTAAAAATACCAGTTTGGCCAGCACGACCAGATTCTGATTCTATTGGAGAATAAATCGTGTCCAATTTAATCATAAGCGGATTTAATTGCAGCTGGTAATCGAGGTTTTAATTACCCCAGAAATACCTACACCTCTGAAAATTCAACTGTGAGCACCTGCATTGTAAGATCTGCTACAAATAGAGGTCAGAAGCAAATTAATATATAATTTAGGGGAAAAAAAATTAGGGAAAATATATAAATTAGGGGAAAAAAATTTAGGGAAAAAAAAATTTAGGGAAAAAACCAGAATATTCTTGAAGTATAAAGGCTTAATTTGAGTTTTGAGGGCTGCAAGTACAAACAGGGCTCGGAAGGAAATAGATACGTAATCTAGGGGAAAAAAACAGAATAAAGGTTGAAATATAAATGCTTAATTTGAGATTTGAGGGCTGTGAGTGCAAACAAGGCCCAGAAGGAAACAGATACGGAATTCAGAGGAACAAACCAGAATATTGTTGAAGTATAAAGGCTTAATTAGAGTTCTGAGGGCTCCTACCCGGCCAGACACGGAGTCTCCCTGCGGAGTGCGCGGAGCCGAGCGTGTTGGTGGCCACGCACTGGTAGACACCGGCGTCGGCCGCGGTGACGCCGCGCAGGCGCAGGCGGGTCCCGGCCGGGAGGTGCCGCAGGGATGGCCGCAGCAGAGCCGCGTCACGGAACCAGGCGATGGTTGGGGTGGGGGTCCCACCGGCCTCGCACCAGAAATGCACCGTCGCGCCGGCCACCACCGTTTCATCCCGTAAGCCCCTGGAGATGGAGGGAGGTTCTGAAAGGGAAATAATTTTATATAAAGTATGTCAATATCAGAGTTGAGTCCTGGAAAAAAACGCTGCGAAACATTATGCGAACTTATCACGTACAATGCGTCGCATCCTTCTAGTTCTACGCAGCTTAAAGTTGTTTTGTTCCGCACATTTATTTTAAGGGTCTCTCTCTTTTATTGTGTTAATACTGTAAAAAAAACACCTGTATTTTCAAATATAAGCCCCATAACAAGAGGTGTGTTATGTCAACGACCTGTTTTCTGAGTTACTTTAACGTATGCATTTCAAAAATCAAACCAAAACCTCAAAGGACAGGAAAATCTGCAACAAAAGAGAGGTTAGGAGCTTGCAGCCACACAAACCAGGTCAAATATATTTCTTTAGCTTTTGTTTTTTGTCCTCGTCCAAACATACCACTTCTCCTTGCCAGCTTTTTGCTTATATACACTCTCAAAAGAGAAATATCTGATGTCTGGTGTGTTACCGACACCGTATCCCACATACACTTGGCGCTCCACAGAAAAATAAATAGATGGGTTCTTCCCTCCGAGTTTATTATCCTTTACTGTTTGATTATTTCGGGAAGGATTTGAAGACATAAATAGCAATGGATTTTAACTTGGGAGAGATGACGAGCTGCGGTCTTTATTCCTTATTTTACTACGCTTCAGTTGAAAAAGCATGTTTGGTTATTTGCAACCAGATGCCAAAACCAGCAAGCGAATAAGCAAAATTTTGGATGCGAAAACGTTTTTTTTTGTTTCTTACCGAGTACGGTGAGCGAATAATTGACGTATTTCACTTCTCCGTCTCTGTCTCCCACCATGCAGGAGTAGTTCCCGGCATCGGACGCCTCCAGTTTGTCGGTGACGAGGTGCGAGTGGTGCAGCTGCCAGTGGCCGTCGCTCGGCGCAGCACGGCCGTCCCTGAGCCAGCGCGGTGCCAACCGCCCGGCCACCACGCACTCCAGCGTCACCGCGCTGTGCCGCGGCAGCGCCAGGGCCTGTGGAGCCAGCGGGTGCAGGATGCGGAAGCCGCGCGAGGGAGAGGCGCCTAATAAAACAAAAAGTAGAATAAATAGATTAAATAGATTAAAATTATCACTGAGTGTGGCAGGTGCGCTCGAGCCTCCCCAGGCAAACCAGCAGCAGTTTGGTTCAGGCTCCAGATGAGGGAAAGGCCTGATCTGTAGCCAAGAGTTCCTGTTAGGAAACCCACAAGGTGCAGAATGGCACCTGAACCCCAATAACTTGTGGGTTCAGGGAGCCTCATGCAGACTTTTCCTACTCTATGCAATTTAACTATGAGTCAACCACTTTATTCTATGAATACAACAGCAGCCTGGATGAGCCACTTTGAGCTCTCCCTGCCAAATAACCGGCTGTACGGCGATGGTTTTATCAGTGGATGAGCCCAACTTAAGTTTAATATTAATCATTTAGCTTAAGTAGATGCACACTAATGAATTATTTAGAGACACAAGGTTGCGCAATTCTTAATATACTCTTTGCTTCATGTTACTTGGTAAACTGGAGTTGCTAAAATGTTAAGCCGTGAAGTTCTGCTCCTATTTACCAAAAGCAACTACAAACTACACTGAACAATTGCAAGATAAGGCCTATGTTGCACTTCACTGAGAAGAAAGGATTTATGCAGACAGAACAGCACCTGCAAGGTTACGGACAATAAACAATGTCTACAGCTGAACAAAACAAAGGCCCACGTGGAATCAGAGAAGAATATCCAGAAATTCCACCCCAAAATCAGTTTTTAGTATTTGCAGCATCCCTTTTTCCAGGGGTAATTGCTCTGTCCTCTCAGGATTCACGAAGCAGCCACAAGGGGAAATAAGAATTAAAGGTGCGAATAACGCAGGACGGATTTTACATAGAGACTAGCAGATATTTCTGCTAGTACACCCAGCCTAAAAAAATCTTCGGGATGTTATTGATTCAGTTTGAAACGTGCTAATTTCGGACACTCACGTGTCACGACGAGTTTTTGTCCGGCGAGTTCTGTTCTGAGATCACCGGTCACCGGGTTGTACGCGGCGCATTTGTAGGATCCTTCGTCTTCTAAAGACACGTTCAAAATCTGCAGGTTTCCAGATGGAAGAATTAGGTACTTGTCTAAACAAGAGGGGGAGGAAAAAAGAAAAATACATTTAGCTTCAAAAAATGGCTTACTTTTCAAACTTTTTTCTATTAATTTGTCAGATGTATCAATGTGTTCCAAACGTGGGGTCACAAAGAATCGGCACTGTCACGCGAAATATTTTAATTCGCGAAGGCGGGTTTAGATAAAAGCTTTTGTTGGCCGTTCATATTACTGACCAGGGACATAAAACTTCTCACCTGTTGATTTTTCAAGCCATTTTCCCCGCATTTGGAAGCGAACCTGCGCCTTGGGGTGACTTTCCGGCACGTTGCAGCCAATCAGCGCCGTCCCGCCTTCCTCCGCCACCACCGCCAGTTTTGCCACCAGAGCAAAATCCGCCAGACCTGGAAGCGATAAAAGGTTCAGAGCAGCCTCGGGAGAGGGGATTGAACAGTTATTGAACTGCTTGTTTAATAATAAATAGTATTTCTGTTTAAAATGGAGGTGAAATTGTCTTTCTGCTGAGGACAGCGGTGCTACCAGCTCTACAAAAAACCTCAAAAAGGAGAAAAAAGGTGTGAAAACGGCTCTTAGCGTTCAAAGTATCTTCTAAATAGTGAAGTTTTTCTAGGGTAGCCACCCGGAGAGGGTCTTGCTATGGGTCAGTAATTTACCAAAACACTCACTTCTCGTCGCTTTTAAGAAATTCTCCTGCCGGGGGGATTCTTGACATGGTCCATAGAGGAGGAGCTGGTGAGAAATCACTTAAATCCCGCTCGACAAAGACCCGATTCAGCCAAAACATGTTCGCGGAGGAAGATTATTAATATATCAGAGGAATGGTATTAACATATTCCCATTCTCGGCACCGCAGCACCTTTTCCGCAGGGAAAACATCGCCCTTTCTCTTCTAAAGCTCTCAAAGATCAAATAATTTCCAGACGAAGCGCTAAGGAGAAGGCTGATTAGAAGAACTGGGAAGAAGGGAAATTGCACCTAAAAGGACAGAAGGTTGTCCCCACTAAATAATTATTTCTATAAATATATAGATATATATTATTATAACGGTTTGAAGGGACTTTTGAGGTCCCTAACCCAACTTTGGGCTCAAAATAAGGTTATTGCCGATGCTAAAATTGATCAGTTGTGGATTTGTCCAGTTGAATTTTGAAAAACGTCCAAGGATGGAGACGCACAAGCCCTGCGGGGGATTTGTGCCACGGACGAATCACCCGATAGGCCCCAGGAATAAAAAAGATTGGTAAAAACGTGTAACTTATACCTCCTGAGGAGTCGAAGATGAACGATGCAAAGCAGTTGAGGTTGATAAAATTAGTGAGGGATATAACGAATATCTTGATTTCAGTAAAGAATTTGACACAGTCTCCCACAGCATCCTCACAGCAAAACTGAGGAAGTGTGGACTGGATGATCAGGTAGTGAGGTGGACTGCAAACTGGCTGAAGGAGAGAAGCCAGAGAGTCGTGGTCAATGGGGCAGAGTCCAGTTGGAGGCCTGTATCGAGTGGAGTCCCTCAAGGGTCGGTACTGGGACCAGTATTATTCAATATACTCATCAACAACTTGGATGAGGGAACAGAGTGACTGTCAGCGGGTTTGCTGGTGACACCGAACTGGGAGGAGCGGCTGACACTGGAAGGCTGTGCTGCCATCCAGAGACCTGGACAGGCTGGAGAGATGGGCAGGGAGAAATTTAATGAAATATAACAAGGGCAAGCGTAGAGTCTTGTATCAAGGCCAAAAAAACCAAAATTGGTTCCCCTGGTGCCGCCATTTTGAGCCCTGAGGTGATTCTGGTGCTGCCGTTTTGAGGCAGCTTGGGGGTCACTCCCTTGTTCTCCTGCCCCTCTGCTCTGCCCTGGGGAGGCCGCATCTGGAATATTGTGTCCAGTGCTGGGCCCCTCAGGTCCAGCAGGACAGGGAACTGCTGGAGAGAGTCCAGCGCAGCCACCAAGATGCTGAAGGGAGTGGAGCATCTCCCGTGTGAGGAAAGGCTGAGGAGCTGGGGCTCTGGAGCTGGAGAAGAGGAGACTGAGGGCTGAGCTCATTCATGGGGATCAATATGGAAAGGGGGAGTGTCAGGAGGATGGAGCCAGGCTCTTCCGGGTGACAGCCAGTGATAGGACAAGGGGCAGTGGGTGCAAACTGGAACACAGGAGGTTCCACTGAAAGAGGAGAAGAAACTTCTTGATGGTGAGGGTGCCAGAGCCTGGCCCAGGCTGCCCAGGGAGGTTGTGGAGTCTCCTTCTCTGCAGACATTCCAACCCGCCTGGACACCTTCCTGTGTAACCTCAGCCGGGTGTTCCTGCTCCGGCGGGGGGATTGCACTGGATGAGCTTCCGAGGTCCCTTCCAGTCCCTGACATTCTGGGATTCTGTGAAAAATGAACTTACTGGCCATGGAGACAATCGCGGGGCTGCTGAGGACGGCGCCAGCGCTGGTGTTGGCCACGCACTGGTAGCGGCCGGCAGTGCCAGGGCCGAGGGAGCGGATGGTCAGGGACCCCCCCCGGGTCTCCACGGCTCCGGCCGCATTGGCCACACGCTCCCCGTTGAACAGCCAGGCCAGGCGGGACGCGGCAGGTTCGGCGGCGCAGCGCAGCCGCACGGGCTCACCGCGCTTCCCCACGGTGGAGCACGGCTCCAAAATGAAGCGTGGGGTCAGGTCTGAAAGGAAAAAAATACCAAAAAAAATACATATATTCACTTAATAAGTACCATTTTGCATTAACTCATAAGTTTAATGACACCTTGACTTGTTGACCATATTCTGGTTCATTAACATTCCCAACGCTGCTGTTCACAAACTGTCATCAGAAAATTAAATATTCCTAAAAAAACCCCTATTCATCTCAAAATAAAGTGCCTCTCAACTCCATTTTGCTCGTGATACCCAAGTGGGTGTCGCCTTTTCCTCCACGAGCGGAACTTGCGACAAATTCCTGTGAACGCCGGGGAAAACTTGGAGACACGACTCCAAGCCTGCGGCAATTAAATTCAACATATAGGAAGGGCAACATACATCCCCAGGCTCTGAGTCTGCAGAATTAATAAAAAGTAGCAGGATTAAAAAAAAAAAAAAAGCAGGATAAACAGCAAAGGTTCTTGTTAAATCCAAATACATGGACTTTATCAGGGTGAGAGCGACGAATCAGGCGCCCGTTATCTTTAAGATGAGCAGAAACAGGAAAAGCTGCTAATAAATAAAAGGTTCAGCTGCACAAAACTGGGTTATGAGATTCTGTTTATTTGCCAGATGAAAATTCCTTCTTGTCGGGAGGGAATTTTTTGCCCGTCCCGGCCAGCGAAACACTGGGAATTATTTCCATTTGTTGTCTATGTGATTCTTTGCTGAAGATTTTGTACAAAGGGAGCAAGGAGTTCACACCGGTAACTCCTATTTGCTTAGAAACAGGGGAGAAAAAATAAAATTAAATTAAAAATAGGCAGGGGAAAATAATCTCTAGTTTGTAAATAAGCTGAGGAATTCCAGAAAGTCAAGGTCATATTAAGTGAAATCAGTTTTCTTGTAGGTGGAGCCCTTGGTTCATGTTTTTCTTCTCAAGTCGGTCTGTGCTTAAATAGATGAATTTCAGACGAGAAACATTGCATTTTTTGCAGAACCATGAATTATCTGCATAAACAGCAAATAAAACTGGAAATTAAAGTGTGGCTTCACTTTAAAAAATTAATTAAACCCATAAAAACTCTGTCCAAGCGTCTCACACCACAAGTGCATTTTGAGCTTTTCGTTTAGAAAATCATTTTTCCCGTTGTTTTAGTTCGAACTTCCAGGGATACGAGGGGAAAAAAACTAAAATGTTTTTAGCTCGTCAGCCACCAAAAGCCACTTTCATCTTCGCCCGTGACACCGACATGAAGTCGGAATTGGTAGCACTGACCCCGCAGCTGGAATTTATCTCCTCCGACCGCTTGGAAAAAAAAAAAAAAATCAAATTCACCCCTTTCGCTTCTAACGCCAGGCTATGAAGTGCTAAAAGTAGTAAAAGCTGCTTTTTTGGTGCGGTTACGTTAAGACAAGCTGACGACACAGAGCAGATGTGGCGATTAAAACCAGCCCTCTGGTTTATTTTTGAGACGCCAGGGCCGTTCCAAGCGCGGCCGTCACGGTTCAAAGATGCAATTTTATCTCCCCCGCGAATTTCGAACCCTCACAGGAAAGCGGGACGCGGCAAAATCAGAGATTCTGAATGACGAACCAAGTGTCTTCCATGTTCTTTTCTGAAGTAACGTCATGTGTCGAGCTTAAGACTGAGTTTAACTGCTCTGTGCTGCCTTAAAAGCAAACTATCAATGAATTAGCAGCTCCAAATTCTTGCTGGTGCAAAATCCAGGCTTGATCTCCAGAATCTGAAGGATTTGTGTCAATCTGGCCTTACCTGAAGCGTTGGTGGCGACAAGCGCAGCGGCGGTGGCGAAGAGCAGGGCCTGGAATCGGTCAGGCCACGGCCTCATAGCGCCGGACTAAAGACACAGCGAGCGCCAAGCTCCGGATTAAGCTGAGGCACTGAAACAACTGCAAAACAAACAGATTAAGGCGGGGGTTAAGTCTCAAAACTCACTCACAACAAAGTGGTTAAAGTTTAAAATAAAAAAGGGGCAGCCAGGAAACAGTCAATGTTCTTCGCGATATAGAAACCATCTGTAAAAATGAGTTGGAAGTTGAATTTAACGATGTTTCCAAGTGCTATTTTTAATATAATTTTTTTTCCGCATCTGCGCCAAACTTGATAAATTAGACCCATTCCCAAGTGGAGGAATTAAAGTCCAATGTAAACAGCTTATCTATTAGAGATAATACTGTTTGCAAACCATCAGTATTTGCCCGTCTATCACTGGGCAACGCTCATTTGACAAGGTTTTAATTAATCTACGCGCCGCGGCTCAGAATCGCTCAGTACCTGCTCAGCAAGATGGCACCTGCTTGTTCCTTTTGGTATTTCACAGCTAAATCGTGGCAAATCTACTGAAAAATAATCACTACTACTAATATTATTGGCACTTATATTCCCTGCTTTCTCATATGCATTTCTGGGGTATCTTTGTGCATTTTTATCTACGCGAGGCTGGGTCTTTCCTTGACCATCCTCCTCGCTTCCAGAGCCAAAAAAACACCAAACTATAGCACAAAACCAGCAAAATACAAATTAAATCGCTAAGCCAGTCTGGGAAATGGTATTTCTAAGAGTCTCCACCAAACACCTGCTTCTCCATGGAAGACAAATAATCCGCTCGCTTTAATTTTCTATTTGCCTGGTGGACATTGATGATGATTAATAAGATTTGGGTTCGCTTAGCGCGGTTACTTCATTTATCAGCCCAGCCGCATCATTTCACCGCTGATAACAGCCAACATATATTTTCAACATCTCATATATTAGACATGTGTGTAAATATGTACAATAAGCAGGAATTTTATAGAAACAAGTGCAACAATTTGCAGAGAAATAACTCTATTTATCAAGCGCTCGCGGAGCCATTTGCTTTCCAAGGAGCAAAATGGTTTATTTAACAATAAGAGTGTTTTCTCGCTGTAAAAATATATATACATTTTTGCGAAATAAGCCTTGGGAAAAGACTCCAATAATAATAAAAGGATCTTTATAGAGCGATTTGCTTCTCCACCACAGGATTCTAATGATAATTTGAGACGGTCGCCAGAAAGTCCGGAGTTTCGCTCCCGTTTTCGGGCGGTTTGACGCGATCCGGCCGATTTCTTTCAGCTGTCGGGAAGAGGCGGCGAATCCTGGGCGGGTTTGGGAAGAGGCAGATGGCGGAAAGCGCTTGGGTTTATTTGAATTTTCGCTCCACCAGAGTAAACACCCCGAGAACTTGTTAACATCAAACACTTCGCTCAAGAGGGCTGGGGGGCAGCGGCGCTTTTTTTTTTTTTTCCTTTTTTTGGCCTAACCTTCACTATTTATTTACAAAAAGCAATGAAACGTCTATTCCCGGTCAACTTTAACCCCGGCACATGGAGCTACCGGCTTCTTTCGCAGCTGGGATTTTTTAAACGAGGCCGGCTCATTATCTTTAACTAAACTTTATCTTTGGGATCGACTTGATCCAGGCTCTGATTTCTCTCTGTTTTTCTTTCTCTCACCGCCAGTATCAACAGCGACTCCTCGTTTGACCCCCGCGTCGGGTTTTTCGCAGTGAGATCAGCTGGAAAGCCACAAAGACTACAGGAAAATCAAAGAAAAATATTCGCTTTAATCGGAGCAGCATCGTTCAGTAATGACAACTGGAGTTTCTCCGACATCTGCTTCGGAAATTCACTGGTAGATGCAAAACAAACCCAAAAATATTTGCTTTTTTTGCTTGAAAAGCCCCTTGCTCGGTGCAGAGGGCGAAACCACAGCTCAGAGTTTTGTGGTCTTCAAAAACCCAGCAGAAAAACCTCGTCTCTAATACTATATTAACACGTAAGCGGGTGTTAAAAGACTTTAGGGATGGGAAAACCCGACTCTTCCCCTTTGCCAGCATCTCCATAACCCTGAAATCCCATTTAGACACTCACGGGGGCCTTGTAAAATAAACCAGGAATTATTCGGATAAATAAGAATAATATCCGAGGTTGAATTGAGACAGACGTGGATCAAACCCTTCCCAGTTTCACCAGCGATCTCTCCATGGCAAATATTTATATTTTTCTTGCTTCCACCAAGACATTTTCATCTCAGGTCTAATTATTTTCCTCCAACGCTCAACCCGAAGTTGCTCACAGACACATAAAAAGAACATTATCTCATACACTTTTTTTTTTTCCCCCTTTTCTGATGTTTTTTTTTTCAGCTCCCTGAATCATCTTCCTGCCACCTCATGGAATAACTTGGTTGGAGGTGACGCTCAGGATCATCGAGTCCAACTGTAACCTAAACCTGGGACTAAACCACGGCCTTAAGAGGGACTTTTAAACCCCTCCTGGGCCAGCAGGTCCACCCCTGCCCTGGGCAGCCTGTTCTCCAACCCCTTTCTAGGAATTTTTTTCCCCCCCGATTTCCAATCTGAATGTTCCCTCTCATCCTAATTTCGTTTTAACTTGCTCCCCGAGATTGTTTCCGCAGCTAAAACAAAAATCGCGGATTGGCGAAGCGCAGAAATTCAGAGTGAACGAAACGCCCAGAATTAAAACGCTGTGACTTGAGTACAACAAAAATTGTGGATTTGCGAAGCACCTGAATTCAGAACAAACAAACCCCCCAAAATTAAGTAAAAGGCCGCGGCTTTAGAGCAAGCGAGACGAGTTAGATCATTAAATCTCACACCGAGGCACCTTAAAAAAAAAAATAAAAGGAAGGTATTGAAGGGCATTCCGAGAGCGAGCGCTCAGACATTCCTGCGCGCCAGCTCCTCGGTGACCGGCGGGGCCTTTGATCAACCCCGTCCTCCCGGGGTCCGGCAAAATGAGTGGAACAGCTGGTAGATGGACTCGGTTTCGCTTTTTGGAACCCCCGGGTCTCACTCAGGTTTATTCGCATCCCCCGGTGCCCACGCGTCGCGCCGTCCCCCTCGCAAAGACGCAGGTTCGAAAACCCCTCGCAGGTTCAAAAACCAACCGAGCCACGTTGAAACGTCATTTTTCTGAATGCTTAACGAGCGCTCAATTAACACGGGGCTTTAAAAAGCGACCGCGGCACCTCCGGCGTCCCTCCCCCTCCCATCTTTTTTTCAGGCTCTCAATCGAGGCAGCCGAGCGTGCAAACCGATCCTGTCGCCAGCAAAAGCATTTCCTTTCACCGCGGTCAGCACTAAGGGAAAAAAAAAAAAAAAAAGAAGACAGGGGGAAAAGAAAATGGAAGTGACTCGGGAGCCGTGGCACCGAAAAGGCCAGACGAGCGAGGAAATAATCAACTCCACATGAGGCGCTGGGAGCGCGGCACAAAGCGAAGGGCAGCGCGAGCCGCCCCGGGAAGGGTCAGCGGGACAGGGGGGTCAGGAGCTGCCAAAACAGAGCCAAAAAATTTAAAAAAACCCACACCACACCAAAAAACAAACAAAAAAACCACCACACCACACCCCAACCAACCAACCAACAAAAAGGCGAGAGGTGGCAGCTAATAAAAGTCAAGCGCTCCCGTTTACTTGCCATCTCTGAAGCGGCGGTTAAATTAAATTCCAGGAAGGCGAGCGATGGAGATAAGGAGCCAGGCTGTTGTTGTTTTTGTTTTTTTAAATATACCATAATTAGGTGTTAGTGTTGGAGTTATGGCATCACAGATGGGATTTCATGAGTGCGAGCAATAAAATGACGTACTTCAGAAAACGCACCAAATTCTCCCTCGTGCTCCTGCCAGCCCCGCGTTTTCTTGATCCTAAAACAATCTGAAAGGGAAAACCCCACCAAAAAATAAATAATTGCTGACAGTGACCCTATAAACCAAGATATAAAATGCAATGAAACAAACTCAAAGGCGTCTGCGGCAGCAAGCCCAATTTAAAAGTTACGAGGAAAAGCGCCCTTTAATGTTACGTTCATATTTATGACATTTTAAGCAAATGAACCCTCAAGATCCTTATCGGAACAACCCAAAGGGGAGAAATTGTTGTTGCACAAACTTTTTCAGCCCTCGCCTTGAATTTTCAGAACATCCAGTGGCCAAATGGAGCAGCGCGATCCCAAAACCCGTCTGTTGTTCCCACTTAATGATTAAATTGGGATTTTTTAAATACTTTTTAGGCAACATGCTCCTTGTGTGAAGCTTCATGCGATTTAAACCTGCCCCGCAAATCGGTAATGAAGCCCGAGAGCAATGTGGGGGGCTAATAATATATTATATTAGTGATTATTGTCAACAACAGCAGGAATTTACTTAAACTCTGGCATAGGCCCAGCATCAAAAAAAAAAAAAAAAATAACAGTATTGGCCTAAAAACATGACCTAGAGATTTTTTTCACCGAGTTGCTCTTTGGATTTTGCTTCCAGGCCTGGAAAGTCTCAGGGTCAGTATCAGCTGTTGGACTCGGATCAGAGTTGAACTTTATCAAGCCCCACGTAGAACTCAGGGGATTAATGGAGAGACTTTTTTTTTTTTTAAGAAGACAGTTAAGATCACTCAGAAACTTAATTTGCGCTCCAGTATTTCAGAAACACCTTGAGTTTCAAGCCTCGCTCTTGGTGGACATATGGTCTTGATAGAAGAGTGCAGGCTTTGGCATTGGCCGCCGAAATGAAATTTGGGAGCCGAGCGACGAAAAATTTAACAGTTTGTGTGCTGAGCCACTGCAGAATGTGGCCAAAAATGCACCCAAGTCACCAGTATTTTAATCGACAGGCGTACAAGCTCTAGTTGGGGAGATTTCCACTACAAGGAAAAAAAAAAACCAACCAAATAAATTATTGCAGA
Organism: Caloenas nicobarica; assembly: GCF_036013445.1. Taxonomy (NCBI): domain Eukaryota; kingdom Metazoa; phylum Chordata; class Aves; order Columbiformes; family Columbidae; genus Caloenas; species Caloenas nicobarica. Next base: position 6,060,082 of record NC_088270.1, on the reverse strand, counting down.
AGCCATGCTTTCTTAGCCACAAGCAGGCCTGCCAATTAGGTTAATTTTATTATTAACTTCAGGGAAAAAATAGCTGAGACAGTCCCCCCCGCCGGCACGCTAATGAAGTGGGGATGGTTTCTGCCTCTTCTCGCCTCAGGGGTAGAAAAAGAAGAAAAAGAACAGAGCGTTAAGCTAATATACAGCTCCACAGGGCTGAGGTTGTGCTGAAATGCCTAAATACAGGGGTTTTGACTGAGTGATTTCTACCAAAATTGAGGTTTTAGCACCAGTTTAAGCCAATTTAACAGCGGCAACACCTTGGGTCAGGACCTGGCTTGTTCCCTCCTATCTGCAGCAACGATCGATCGCGCGGCCGCCGCCTGAGTCAGACCTGGCAGATCCAGCTGCAAACTCAGCCAAAGAACAACAAAAAATGAGGTTTAAAGTGTTCACCTGGGCGAGGGAGCAATTTCATCCATGAAAACTTCGCTCTTGAACAGCGCAAGGCCTTAGATCAACTTACGTTAATAAGCTCTGGACTGCAAGAACGCCAGTAAAAATGAAGAAAAATTAAATATACGCATACAAAACATGACGCGCCATCCAAATTACCCGAGCTACGCGTGCACACTCGAGTTGTGTCATTGCCTCTCCAAAAAATTTGCATTTTGCATGTCAAGGACAATCGCCTGTGTTTATAATTTCTACAAGCAGAATCAAGCTCGATTCAAAACAAATAAGGATTAGAAGCACAGGCTCGCTCTGAGCATCAGCAAAACCTGTCAGACCCTCAGTAGCCTCCAGCAACGAGCTGGAAAAAAAGCAGGAAAATGGGTTGGTTTTTTTTTTTAGCTGCCTTACCCCGAGTCCAACTCGCTCTGTTGCAACTTGCCAGGATCCACGCTCTGCATGACTATTAAATCCGCACCTGCAGCCAGAATTTATAGCAGCTCCGTCCACCGCTGCCTGACGTCATCGGCAATTAGGAGCCTGCGAACTCGTGGCCGCAGGACACGGTCGTTAAGTCGCCATCGTTAGCTGGAATCGCGTGCAAGTTTTGACTCGGTTTCCTCCGCAAAAGCATCGGCTTGAAATCGCCGCTTTTGACGCCGTTGCGGGCGACGCCACTGAACCCCAGTCTCCTTATTTAAAAAGCAAACAGCTGAGGGAGAAAGCAGAAAAGAGCCTTGTCCTGATTAAAACAAGATTTGAACAATTCATCCTTATTGCTCTCCTCCCCTATGCTCAACCTGGTTTCCAAGTTGATGTCAGGATTCTCCAGCAAAAACGTTTCCGAGCTGAACCTAGAGGGATGGAATCCCAACGTGACGGTATTCCGCAGCAAAATAATCCCATTAGCTTCAGGCACAGATAAAAGCGGTCGCAACGCAGCAGCTAGATGGAAAAAAATTTAAAAAAATGTGTTGGTTGGGGCAGGTTTGCTCCCACGCGAGGAGGAACAGAACACAGGGAAGGGTTTGAGTTGGAAGGTCTTGTCCAACCGAAATGATTCTATGATTCTATAATTTATTGCCTTCCTTGTGCCAAAGAACATCGATCAAGCTTCGCTCGACAACCACAAAACCGCAGCCTGACGGTTCCACCGCTCCGCAGCTCCCGAGTGGAGGCCGGGACCCTGGCCCGGGCGGCATTTGGGGACAGGAACATGAAGTAGCCACAGGTGGTGAGTCAGAGCCCTCAATCTCCTCCCGCACGTCAGCTCTTCCCAGCAGAACCAGCCCGAACACGAGCGACCGATAGGAAAGTCGTTAAAGTTTCATCATGGGGAGAGTTTTCCGGCGGGTTCAGCCGCCTGTTTTCACTCGCACAAACTCATCCCACTTTGCTGAATTCTGGCCGGAGATTCCAGGAGCCAGTGTCCCCAAAAAAATAAAATAAAAGGCATGGAGAAGGTTCCAGACTCTTCATGGCTGCACCACAAGACTTTACCGCCGAGCTCAGCAACATGCGGGGGCCTCGCGACGATAACGTGGGATGGAATCGGTCCCGGCAGCCGGTTCGGATCCAGCAGATAGCAAGAAAAACAAGATGAAGCAGTGCCACAGCATCACTCTTCGTTTAAACTTGGCAAAGAACAGCAATGTTGCCTTTTTTTTTGTTGGCTTCTCTTTGTGGGTGGGGGTTTTTTTTAAAGCAAATCTCAGCCTGAAAGGTGCCTGGACTTTTTAATATTTGGGGGATTCGAAGGGACGCCGCTCGTACACTTGCCAGACGCCAGATAAGTCAGGAACGCCTTGGTCGAGCATCTGCCTCCCGCAATATATACATTGCCAGCAATATATACATTTCTAGAGTGAAAATAAACAGCTTTGCACCTTTGGCTCAGAGCGGGACTTGAGCTTCTTTGACATCCTCAACCCGCAGCCGAGGAATAAAGGTCGGAAGGGTGAGGGTTACTCACAGTTCTCTTGTTCCAACTGACAAGAATAAGGGAATTTTTGGTCTTGTGTCGTAGCAAGAAGGCAGATTGGGGTGTTTGCGGAGGATCTGGTGTCGCTTCGTTGTGTTTTACTGTAACCTGTAAGAGGCGTTGCAGAAAAAATGGGAACACACACACACGTTTCCACGCGGCGGTTACACACGATACGCTAATTAGCCGGATTTGAAAGCGCGATCTATGCCCCGAAAAAACACCCTGGCGCAAATACCTGCATTTAAAGTGACATCATTAAGCCCGAAATCTCAACATATTTTGAGAGTTTTGATAACAACGCTTTTGATTCCATCCGTTGCCAGCTTCCTTCTACACCCTGACAAAGATTCCAAGTGTACATTCCTCTTTCATTCTGCAACAGGGATTAGTGGCAGGAACAGAAAACATCTCCTGTTCCAAAAAACCCTTGGGGTTTTCCTCTTCAACACACATTTTTATGAGAGGAGACTCAAATCTGCGATCCGCTGTCACTGCAAAGTACTTAGGCAACACGTATCGGAGCGAAACAGCAAAACACACCTTTTGAAAAGGCTCCTGAGGAACAAAAAGATTTCCGAAGCTACTGTGAACGTGAAATAGCTGCTCAGAAGTAACAAAGCTTTAGGAAAATCCAGGCCTAGGCTTGAGCGTCTGCGCACGCGGGTGTAAAAAGGGGGGTAAAAAAAAAAGGAAAACCACATGTTATTGTTTAGTTTGACTCTGCAAGACATTTAATCTGTGTGGAGTTGGAACATTACACAGCAAAAGCCTTCGGCTCCCAGAAATTACGCACAGCCAAGACCAGCAAAACCCATTCGGCAAACGGGGAAATGCCGTTTTAATGGAAAATAGCGGAAATTCTCCAGAATATGGCTGAAAACAGTAACATTTTGCCAGTAAAACTGGGGACTTTGGGGTCCTGAGCAGGGGGAAAATGCACTCCGAGATCTGTAGCAATCGCAGGTCACAGCCTCGTTGAACCAACAGGACCCACCCGCGACATGACCATGGACGTCAAACTAACAAGACGCAGTTATCCCAGTAAATCCACAGGGATGAGAACAGATTTAGCTGCACAAATTCCACTCCTAAAGTTGTGCAACTCCTTTTCCCAGCCTCGCGTGTGCAATAACGAGGACTCTGTGTGATAACGACGACTCTTCATGTGTCACCAGGAGAAGATCTTGGGTGTGCGGCTCCGGAACGATCCCGACCAGCTCCAAAAGCCACCAAGCTCCAAATGCCACCTTCGTATTTCCACTTCGATGCCACCCATTGCCACCTCCTTGTCCCCAACGAGCTCATTCCCCCAAATCACAGTTTTCCAGCTCCTTTAAACAACATTTTTCTTTGATGTCAGGGCACTGAGAGACCCGAGGAGGTGCCAGCATTAACACTCCCACCCAGGGTAAGACGGACGTGCACATGGGTGACGTCACGGCCCAGACAGGTGACGTCACATCCCAGACGGGTGACATCACATCCCAGGCACCTTGTCTCCAAGCTGAGCCTTGGCAGAGCCACCGTTTAATCTTCCCTTCGTTCCGGGGGCGGGGGCAGAGCGCCCGCAGATTTCAGCAAACTCAATGAAACGGTGAAGAAAGAAGCTTTTCAGCGACAGGCGGGGAGGAGAAACATCGGCATATTAAACAAATCATCTGTTCAGGGCACCGGCTCCTACTTGTCCTCAGTTATATTATTCGCTCGAGAGCGGGTTAATCCATCACCGCAAAGGAATCTCCTGATCGCGGAGATAAAGGCAACAAGTCACGCACTGTCTGTGGGTCCCTCCTTGAAAAATCGCTGGCCTTGCTCATACCCTTATTTGGGCCGAGCCGAACAAACAAGAAGCAAAAAAAAAAAAAAGAAAAAAAAAAAAAGGAAAACTGAAAAAATACCACCTGATTACAGCAACTTTGCTTGGATCAGGTAGAGGGTTTTAACTCTGTTTGCTGCAGAAGGGGCCACATTAATTGTCCTTTATTTGCCATGGTTGCCCAGATGGGACTTGTCGTCATGCGAAGGGTCACCTGGGGGTTACCTCCTGAACCGGCATGCAAAAAAACCCATCATTTCTTTGAGGATTATTTAGAGCGAGGCCCTTTATCCAGATAAATGGTTTGTTTTACTTGGTGAGGACCAGGAAAGGAAAAACTCCCCAGTACCAAGAGCATTTCCAGCCAGAACAGGCTGCCGCTCACACACGAGGCGCCTGCAAAAAATACGACAAAACACACGACGAAACACTCCCAAAATATGACAAAATATCCCCAAAATACAACGAAACGTCGCCAATATGTAAACCAGCCCCTTTGCCTTTCTCTTTTTTCTTTTCTCCACAAGGAAAAGCCAGGTCTGCGAGGCAGGCTGGCTTTGTAAGGCTGCGAAGTAGGAAATCTTCAGCTTGTCTCGGAATTAAACAAATAAGGCTCAACCGCTTGATTCATTAGCGGATATGACGGGTCCAAGTCTGTGGGGAAAACTCAACAGCGAAAGCCAGGGGATAAATCAAAGGCAGGATCAGCCAGGTGAGGCCGAGGGCGTGGTTTCACCTTACACTTAAGCCAAGCCTAAAGCCAGATGCTGCCAAAAGGGACCGTCTCCTTCCCCCCGCTATGCTTGGCTCCCCCTTTTTGTTCAGTTTCAGAGGATTATTATTTTATTTTCCCCCCCTCTCCTGCCATTTTAGTGAGTTTAATCGGCAAGATACCAACTCGCAAGGCTCAGCATCCAGAGCGCGGTTTTATGAGACAGTGAAGCCAATTTAAAAACCGGCTGCTGCCAAAATGGGTTGTTCCCTCCGCTTCCACACACACCCCAGAGGCCTCTCCAGTCATTGGGGCGGAAGATTTAGCAACTGCGGAACCGCGGGGCGAAATCCAGCGAAAGTTCGGAGCGTTTTTTTTTTTTGGTTTTTTGAAGGGTTAGTTAGTGGGGAAGAGGCAGGAACGTACCTGCTGCCTCCTGCGGCGGCGAGTCCTGGGAGCTGTAACGTGAAACTGCGCCCAAGGAGCCGGGGAATTGGAGAGGGAAATAAAAGGAATTAAAAAAAACAGAGTCCCACCTGGATAGAAGAGCTCCGAGACACGTCGTGGGGATGGGAAATGGGAAAACAACCCACCTTGCAATGATTATTTTCCCTCCTGTTCAAAGACGGGAGGTATTTCTTGCGGAGAAAGAACAAGCCAGGGCTTAATGGGAAAGGCAGGTGGGCTGGATGCACAAGGCTGGGCCCGGGTAGGCTGGACACGCCGTTTAGCCTAAAGTGTCACTGGAAAAATTGGCAGCCGCAACAGAAAGGGAGAAGCGGGGTGGGGAAATTTAAGTGGAAAACTCTGCTGCAGCACTGGACGTCATACTGAGGTATCTAGCAAGGAAGTTACCGGAAGAACACTCAAAAAAATGAAAAAATATATATCTATACACACAGAGGAAACTTTTCTAACCATTCTTGGGTAGCTAGAGGTCTCTCGTTAGCTAAATTAACAGAGCAAAGAGGTTTTTTTGCTGAATTCGCTGAGGACAAGATCCCAGAGGGAAGGATGGGGGAGAAGAGGACACTCAACACCAGGGCTTGCACAAGGAGCATTAAGCCAGGCCTAAGACCAGTCATCTGTTAACAAACCAGCTCAAAATAGCAAAAAAAAGCGTTTGGAGAGCAGTTTGGTCCCCACATACCAGCTTTAAGAGCTGGGACTACAAGACAAGCTGGAAAAAAAATTAAGAAGCAGGAATTTGAGCGATTCCACTTGATACAAGATTTAACAGCTTCAACAAGTTTTTAAGCTCGAATTTTTGCTCGATCTCAGCCCAGGTGCAGCCAGGAAATGGCTCAAAAGCTCCTGGGCCCACTGCAAAACCAGAAAACCCATAGAAAAACAAGGGGGAAGGTGGCAGAACTCGCTCGCTACACAAAAACCTGAGTCTACACATCAAGGTCAAGTTTACAGTATCAATTAATTCTGACAAATTAGACGCCGCTGAACAAAAGATGTCAGGCAGGTTTCCACGCCGATCAAAGCGGTTCCGGATAAAACATTATCTGGAATTCCAGATCTCAACAGGTTCGTGGGTGAAGCCACGCTCAGTCTCGAGGCCTCGTTAGAACCGAGTTCATTGGCAAATTCACATTTTCATGTCGTTTTGTGCCAGAGCATCACATTAAACCCACCCCCCCCTGCCCCCGAGATTCCCAGGATGGAAAAAGGAAGATGCAGAGTAGATTTTCCAGAAAGAGGCTCTTAGAGATGGTGTGAAGAGCAGGTTTGGTGCAAGGAATGGGACACCAAGGTGAAGTTCAATGCCTTTTCATATATAGAATTAGAAACAGCTCACGCTACCTATGTAAACCTTTCTCATAATGCTCATTTTGCAGCAGACAGATGATATATGTGCACGTACAAACCCTCACGTCGAGGTATCGGCTTGTGACCTAAACATCAGGCACCGCTTTATTCCCAATGTGATTTAATCCCGGTCCGCTCGGGATTTACGAGATGCCGAACGCCGGCCCAGCCGTGTGCTCACAGTTTCCACACCTGCAGAAGCAGTTTTGAAACGAGCCAGTGTTATTTTTTTAAGCTCTTGACAGTTAAAAAAAAATCCTCGGGTGACATCACCTGAAGCCCAAGCGCAGCTGCCTCGCGCCTTGAGCCAAAGTAAGCACGAGCCTGGCTTTATAGGCTCGGCTTAAGGCACAGCTTGAGATAATGAAAGTGCCAGGGGGATTTGTCCCTGTAGCAGAGTCAGGACTCTCCTGATGTGGTTTTTGAGATGAGAATGGCCAAGTTTAGGACCAGTGGAGCCCAGCAAGCCAGCAGAGGGAGCATGCAGTAGGCCCGGCCTAAACGCTGGCTTTGCCAGCGCCCAAAGGGCTGGGAGGCAAATAAAATAAAATAAAATAAAAAAGAGCACCAGGTAGACCTGGCATCCCACCAAACCCCAGAGCTTGCAAAAGGATAGAAGATAACCACAAAAAAACCAACAAAACACCTTTTAACATGCAGGTAACACAGTGGATCCTATCCCAATATTTCTATTTGTGACTCTATGTTTAAATAACCAAATATGTTTGAGGCTTCACGAGCCTGCGGATTTTTCTGGGATGGACACGGAGCCTTTGGGAGGTTTGGGAGAAGGGATTTACAGGGAAAAAAAAAATATGTTTATTTCTTTTGAACAGAGCAGCACTTCGTTATCAAGCCCTCTCCACACAACAAGGCTCATAACTGCTTTATAAAAATAATTGAGGTTTGGTTTAGATGTATTTGAGTCACATAAGCTTAGGTTTAGCTTGGTGGAATAAAAGCATTAGAGCACATAATATCAAGTTTAACAGAAATCATGCTGTGATAAGTTCACCGTTATTCAATATGAGAATTTTTGGGATGTCGCAATACGGAGGACTCAGCAACCACTACCCCAAAAGCGCTTTTTTCCTCCTTAAAGCCATGGGCAGGTCGGACGTCCCATAAATCGCAAGCGTCAAAACAGCAGAGCTGTGGAGATGAGCAGCGAAGCAAACGGGATTACCTGCTTTGTTGAAAGCAAACGCCGTGAAGGACATTAAAACAAAAAAACTCAGAAAATCCAAGTTTAGGCACTGCTGTGACCGGTGGCAACGGTGGCGTTTGGGTAAATAAATTGTATTTGTGGTGCATGTGTGAAGGACACAAGTTGCTGAGTAAACAGCCCTTCAGAGCTGACAGTTTTACAGCCTGCTCAGAAACCTCCCAGCGCAGAGACGCAGCAAAACATTTGGGAAAAAAAGCAGTAAAAAAAATTTAAAAATTAAAAAAACCTATGTAAAGCCATCACATTGACCCATTCACCAATACTTTTTAAAAAGTTACGAGGCGGGGAGCAAAATAAATGTCGCCTGTTTTCTGCCCAACAGTTGAAAGTTGTGTGTTAACACCTGAAAAACATTTGACTTTTGGTTTAAAAACACCAAGACTGAAAACACGCAACAGTCGACTGGAAAGTTCTTTCATTAAAAGTCAGCGAGTGTGTAATTATTATTTTTTTTTTCTGGCAAAGAGACAGACAAAGCAAGCCGAAGTAATTGCAAATTTGAGAATTGGAGGATGAAGGCACCTTAATGCAATAAAAAAGAGAAAAATAATCCGAGTTAAGGTGTCAGGATGTTTTACAGCCAGAGTCCTCGGGCACTGCACACCAGCTCTCAATTTAGGGCTTCGAACCACTTTAATCGCAGATAAAATGATTAAAAACAAGCAATTTTAAGATGGTTAAGAGGGCAGACGTGTCGCCTTCGAGCAGAGCAGCCTTTTAATGACAAAATATAGCGAGAGCCAGAGCAACTTTCACTGCGAAATGAGACTGTAAATCAATCCCAGACCGGAGGCAGCGAAATTGCGCTCTGAGGTAATTTTTTTTTTTTTTTCCCCCTCCAACTCAAAGCGCTCTCTAAATACAGTTTGAGACTGAGTGGCGGGGGGGGGTGGGGGGATAAATAGTAATAATAAAGTCAGATGGTTTGAATAAACGCAGCGCCTGCGCTTCCATAAGCCGCACATTGATTTTTGCGGGGGACACACATGATTTTTGGGGGGGACACATATTGATCTCGGGGGGAAATACACACGCTGCCCCCACACCGACCCCTCAGGTGCCGGCTCCGGGCTCCGCCGCCTCACGGAGCCCCGTTCCCAGCGGCGGGGACCGGCTGACAGGAGCCGAGGAGCCGCCGCCACCTGCGGCCATGTCCGTGTCCCCCCCAATTCCCGTCACCTCAGCCCCGTCCCGCCCTCGCCGCGCGCGTGCCCCCTCACAGCGCGGCGGGAAACCGGGCGCCCTTTTTTACCTCACGGCAGCAGCAGCAGCCGCCGCCGCCCCCTCCCCGCTCCCGCTCGGCGGCGGCTCCCCAGGACATTCCAGGGCGAGCCGGCGGACCGGAGCCTCCATCCAACGCCGCCCGGTCGCGCCGCTTATCTCTCCGTGTCTCTCACCCGCTCCCACCGGCGCCCCGTGTATGAGGAGGCGGCGGCGGCTCCTCTCCGCCTCCCTCCCCTCAGCGTCCCGCCCCGCGGAGCGTACCAAGCCCCGGCCGAGGGGAGGACGAGCCGCCGGGCTGCTCCACCCGCGGCTTCCCGGTTTATTTTACCTCACACCGGCGCTCCCGCCCTCGCACAACCGCTTGGAAACGCGGGGGGAGCGGCGGTTTGTCCCGCACACGCTCCGAGAGGGATCGTTCACCACATAAACCCCCCGCCAGGAACCCCGCCTCGGGGGCTGAACACCACAAAAAAATTAAAAAACAAACAAAAAAAAGTTTAAAAAGTAAATGGTTTGGGTTTTTTTTTTTTGAGGGTTGGATGGCGTCCAGCCGCAACCAGATCGCGTTGAGCGTCGGGGAAGCTTCTCTCTCGTTCGCAGTGTAATTTAATATTAACATTTTGTCAAATTAATCCTAATCTGAGGGATTAAAAGCGGCGAAGTGGGGGCGTCCTGCACCCAAAGCCTTCCGAAAGGTCCAAAATACACCCAAAATGTGTTGTGTTTTCCTTAAAATTGCAACATTTTGGTTGAATCTGCACGTCATGGCTGAGCGGGAAAGAGATTTATCCTGAGAAGGCGTTCGCGTGGAAAAGTTTCAACAGCACGTGGAGTGGGCCAGAAAGAAACACAGATATGCTTAAAAAGAAAAGATAATTAGGGTTTTTTTTATTTATTAAAAGAAAAAGAACACCCTTGGAACTGGCTTTCTTGCTTTTTGGGCAAACCTGTGAGACCAACGGGCTGCGCTCTCCGGTGTTTGCCAGCCCTGATTTTACCCCCCGGGAGGTTTCCTGAGGGACGTCACGGTTTCCACAAGTGTCGAAGCGGAAAAAATAAAGAAAATTAAGACTAGGAAAGTCCTTGGCGGATTAAAAATCCCTTTTAATCCCAAGAAAACACCCCAAAACTGAAAGGGAAGGGGTTTGGTCAGCTGGCGAGTTAAATATCTTGATTTGTGGCGGCCGCCCAGCTTAAGCATCTCTCTCAGTGGACACGGAAGGTGGCCAAGCCTGTATTTTGGGGTAAAAATAATCAAAATCAAGACTATAACGACAGCTCTTTGCAGAGCAGGGATGCTGCCAAATCGCATTTCCACCCTGTACAATTTTCAGGTTGTTTTTGTTGTTTTTTTCCCCTCCAAATTTGCATGAGAAAACCCTCTCGGGGAGGGGAATTGCTGCTTAATTAGAGAGCAACAATCACTTTAATTAACGTGTCCCCATGCTCCCCACTATTTTGCATAGATCCAAATGAGATGCTCATTAGGGAGCGGGCGCCTGGACAAGCTTCACCCTTTAGCCCCGCGCTGACCCCATTAACCTCGGCCTAGCTAAACCGCACCAGGGGTCTGGCCAGGCCTGGCCATGCCAGGCTTCTGCCTTCTCCTGGGGTCTGACTTTGCGATGGCAGGTTTTCCTCCTTGCAATGTTTCCTTCCTCGCAAGGTTTCCTCCTTGGGAGATTTTGCCCCTTGCAAGATTTTTCTTCTTTCCAAAGTTTCCTTCCTTGCAATGTTTTTCCTCCTTGCAACATTTTTCCTCCTTGCAACGTTTTTCCTCCTTGCAAAGTTTCCATCCTTGCACAGTTTATCCTCCTCACAAGATTTTCCTCCTTGCAAAGGTTTCTTCCTTGCAAAGTTTTTCCTCCTTGCAAGGTTTTCCTCCTTCAAGGCTTTTCCTCCATGCGAGGATTTTCTTCCTTGCAGTTTTCCTTCTCTCAGGGTTTTTCCTGCTTGCAAGGTTTTCGTTCCTTGGAAGATTTTCCTTCCTTGCAAGCTTTTCCTCCTTCAGGATTTTCCTCCTTGCAAGCTTTTCCTCCTCGCAATATTTTTCCCCCACACAAAGCTTTTTCCTCAGCTTCCTTGCAACTTTTCCCTTCTTTTGCTTTCCTTCTTGCTGCTGAGATTTAGGAGCAAACATCGTAGTGGGGCGACACCCCCAAAAGTCACCATCCCTCCTTGGGGACCCCGTGCCCCTTCTCTCCCCTTTGTTCCTCCACGCCACTGTGTTTCGCAGTGAGGCTCATTTTTAATTTTCTTTTTTTTTTTCTATTTAATTCTCCTGCCTCATAATCCCATCGCCTTGTCACGCTTCCCCGGGAAGTGAAGCCACTCCGAACAAAGCCCTCGGCGCATCCCGCGCCCCCCAAGGGGGTTTGTGCAGCTGCGCCCAGGAGCGTGACCGATCGGGAATGAGCCTTCGGACGCCGCTGGGACAGGGAGCTTTTCATCTGCCCGTGGGAGCTGGCACCAGTTTGGGGTGAGTCCAGTGGGACGCCGGTGTGGTTTGGGGAGGGGGAAGGTGGGGGGTACAAAACTTGGGGTGGGGGATTCTCTCCATCACCGTGGACCATCCAGCAGGTTCCTTGTCATGGTTCCGATCACCCACGTCCCCACCAGGTACCTCATCCTGCTCTGTCCCCAGCAGGCATCTTGTCCTGGTCCCCATCACCCAGAAGGTTCCTCATCATGGTCCCCATCACCCCATGCCCAGCAGGTACCTCATCCCAGTTACCATTTTCCTGTCCCCAGTAGGTACCTCAGGTCCCATCGCTTCATCCCTGTCCCCATCAGGTGCTTTGTCCCAGTCTCCATCACCTTGTCCCCGTCCACATCACCCCACCCCAGTCCCCATCACCCCACCCCAGTCCCTATCACCTTGTTCCTATCCCCAGCAGGTTCCTCGTCCCAGTTACCGTTGTCCTGTCCCCAGCAAGTACCTCATCCTGGTCCCCATCACCCTGTCCCCAACAGGTACCTTGTCCAGGTCCTATCACCCCATCCCTATCCCCATCAGGTGCTTTGTCCCAGTCCCCATCATCTCGTCCCCATCACCGCATCCCAGTCCACATCTGGTACCTTGTCCCAGTCTCCATCACCTTGTCCCCATCCCCATCACCCCATCCCAGTCCCCATCCCCAGCAGGTACCTTGTCCCAGTTACTGTTGTCCTGTCCCCAACAGGTACCTCATCCTGGTCCCATTACCCCATCCGTGTCCCCATCAGGTGCTTCGTCCCAGTCCCCATCACCTTGTCCCTGTCCCCATCACCTTGTCCCCATCCCCAGCAGGTACATCATCCCAGTCCCCTGTGGGTACCTCACCCTGGTCCCCGTCACCCTGTCCTGTCCCCAGCAGACACCTCATGTCCCCATCCCACTCCCCCATTGCCCATCAACACCCGAGGTTCTCTGGGGAGGGAACGTTTGTGGGGTCCCTGCTGGGAAGGGGACAGCAGGTAGCTGATGTCCCCCTACCCTTGATGGCAGAGGTGGCGTTGGGTGACATCAGCTCCTGAGCGTAATCTGCAGTGCAGCAGACACTTGTCTGAGTGGGGAAACTGAGGCACGGAGGAGGAACCGGGAGCTGGTGGCAAGTCGTACAGGGGCAAAGGCTGGAGAGTTGTTAGGCTGGAGCACACGTGTCACCTGGGAAGAGAAAATGAAGATGGACATGATGAGAAGAGAGAAGAAGAGGAAAAGACAACAGAAGGAGAGGAAAAGAGGAGGAGGAAGACAAGGAGAGGAAGATGAGAAGGAGGAGGAAGACAAGGAGAAGAACGAGGAGGAGAAGAACAACAGGAGGAGAGGGAGAAGAAGGAGGAAGAGAGAGAGGAGGAGAAGGAGAGGAGGAAGAGAAGAAAAAGGAGAGAAGGAGGAGGAGAAGAAGAAAGAGAGGAGGAGGAAGAGGAGGAGGAGGAGGAAGGGAAAAGCTCTTGATTCCAGAGAAGACTTATCTCCCCATGAGCTTTGCCAACCCATCACCTCAGAGCTTGGACAGGGTTTTTTTGTTGGTTTATTTTTCCCCTGGTGAAAAGTGCCTTTTTTGACCCAAACACATGTTTTCATAAAGAAGGTTTATTTTGGCTGAAAGCCTTTTTTTTAAAAAAAAAATTCTTATTAAAAAAAAAAAAAGCATGGCTGGTGGGAAGGGTCATTTCTGTAAAAGTTTTTTTTTTTCTTAAAAAAAAAAATCGATTTTGGCTTGTTTTCATCAGCAATGCCTCAGCGGGAGGCTTTGGGAGTGAATCATTCCCAAAAATCCCCTGTCCCGTGCCGTGCCTGATCCTGCCCGGCTTCATCATCTCCCCCTGCAGCAAACGCCCAGCAACGACAACAACAAAAAAATAGAATTATTAGGAAATACTATTTTTTTTCTTCTTTTTTTTTGACATTGGGGCAACTCCAAGAGGAGCCTGGACCTGCTGGAGGTGGGACAGAGCTCAGTGGACCCCCATGGTAGGTTCTGGGGGTGACATCTTCATGGTCCTCAAACCAACGTTGTAGGTTCCTTGTTTCCATCCGTATCTCTAAAGGACCTCAAACTGATCTTGTAGGTTCCTCGTTTCCATCCGTATCTCTAAAGGACCTCAAACCGATGTTGTAGGTTCCTCGTTTCCATCCGTACCTCCTGAAGACCTCAGACTGATGTTGTAGGCTCCTCATTTCCATCCATATCTCTAAAGGACCTCAAAGTGATGTTGTAGGTTCCTCGTTTCCATCCGTACCTCCTGAGGGACCTCAAACCAACATTGTTGGTTCCTCGTTTCCATCTCTACCTCCTGAAAGAGGTGGGAGAACCGGAGCCGGGCGGAGGGGCCAGAGCCCCTTCCAAATTGACACCATCTGGGCCCAGTAAATGGGTCTTTCATGCTGGGCCGGTTGCCATAGGAGCAAACACGCAGGAAATATCCCAGATAACTGGAATCGCGGCAAAAACAGATGTTTTGGATAAAAACCCGGCAGAAAATCGCCCCGTTTAACCCCTCCGAGGTTTTACCTACGCAGGTTTAACCCCTTTCCATGCACGCACAGGGTGGGGAAACTGAGGCACGCTGGCTCCTCATCACCCAGTGGAGGGGAAGCCGAGGAGTTTCTTGCTATGAGGCGCAATTGCTGGTGGATCCTCGGCATCATCTCCTCCTCCTCCTTCCCGGAGGCACTTATCAAGACGGACGGCTGGATGCAAGGCCGTGCACTCGCTCCGTGAGCATTTCGCTTTGATTTGCCAAGGAATTTGCTTTGCTTTTGCTTTTTTTCCCTTCTTTTTTTCTTTCTTTTTGCAGCCTCGGCCGAACCTTATCGCATCTGGTGAGCAGCGGGCCCCCGGCGCTCCCCCTGGCCGCCCTCCAAGCGCCGAGCGCGAAGCCGCCAGCCGAGCTGCCGCAGCATCTCACAAGGCCGAACAAACCCACGGGCCCTGGGGAAGGGGAAACTGAGGCACAGAAGGACTGAAGAGCTGCTGCGGGTGTGCCTGGCTCCTGCAAGGTGGCTTTGTGCATCGCTGTGTGCTGTGAGCGTCCCTGCATGTTGCAAGAGTCCTTGTGTGCTGCAAATGTACCTGTGTACAGCAAACATCCACGTGCTGCGAAAATCCTTGTGTGCTGCAAAATTCCCTGTGTGTTGGAAACACCCTCATGTGCTGCAAAAATCCTCGTGTGCTGCAAATACCCGTGTGCTACAAACATCCCTGCACTCTGCAAACATCCTCGTGTCCTGCAGACATCGCTGTGTGCTGCAAACATCCCTGCGCTTTGCAAACATCCTCATGTGTTGCAAAAATCCGTGCATGCTGCAAACATCCCCGCATTCTGCAAAAATCTTTGCACGTAGCAGAACCCCTCATGCATTGCAAACATGCCTGCACTCTGCAAACATCGGTGTGTGCTGCAAACATCCCTGCATGCTGCAAACATCCCTGCGTGCTGCAAACACCTTCACTCCCTGCAAACGAAGGCCGAGTCAGGGCACCCATGGGTGCTGGGCCTAATTTTGGGGAGCAGGATGTTTGCAAAGGAAGCATCGCGCCCATCGTGTGCAGACAGGCCCAGAGCAAGGAATCAGGGACCAAAACCACAGGGCAATAATGGGTGCGAGACACTCCGGCCAACCTGGGATTTCTCCCGGTGCCGTGGTGTAAATACCACTGACGGGAGGAATGTGTGAGCGCGGAGGAGAAATCCCTTTTTCTTTGACTTTTTAATTCCTTTGCAGCGCATCACCCTGGCCAACAAGCTCTGCAAAATCCACAGCAGCTTCACTGGGCCCATGACGAGGCACCGAAACACCCTGCAGCTTCTCAGCCCTCAAAGCAAAGCACGGTAGATACAATTAATTTAATTTTCCCCCCTTTTTTGCTATGTTTTCCAGCAGAATATGGTCCTTACACCCAAGTCCCTTTGCCCAAGGGTGCTGAGCCCAATGAGACGATGCTCAATCAAAGAGGGAGTGAAAAAATCAGCTAAAACTCTCCAGGATGCTGCAAAAAAATGCATTTTTTGTTGCCTAACCCCTCCCTTTCCCCCTCTCCCCATCCCCAAAATCCCACCAGAGGCCAAACGATGCTTGAAAGCTGCTTAGAGGTTCAATTCCCCTCTCCCAGGGTGGGTATTTTTTCCCCTTTTCGGGGTAATTTTGCTTTTTCCCCCCGATACTCAGCTTGCTCTGCACCTGCAGGTTGTGAAGAAGCAGGATTTTTTTTTTTTTTTTTTGGTGGGGGTGCTTTGGGTTTTTTAAGGGTTTGGGGGCTTTTTTTGAGGACATTTTAGGTATTTTGGGGTCTGCTCTGGGCCGGCAAGAGCAGCATTTTCTCCCCACCCTGCCCAAGAATGTTTCTGTCGATATTAAACCCGACCCGGAGGCATTTGGAAGGAGCCGACTTCCTCGCCAAAAAAATGACCTCAGCCTGACGCGTTTTTTTACCTTTTTAAAGCATTTTTCTCCTTCTCTTGCCTGCCGGGTGAGAGGCACCGCTGGGGCCTCCGGAGCTGTGTCCGCAATGCCAAACCCCCCCCGATTTTGAGGGATATTCCAGTTTTAACAGGCAAATTCTAAGTTTTGACCTGCAACCCAGGATCCAAGGGCCAAACCTGCTGCAAAAATCCACCTCCGGGCACCCGACTCGTGTCCCCGATGAAATAAAAAGGGGGGAAAAAAGCCCAAACAAAAAACCGATGTTGCCCGCGATGCTTTTCTGGAAGGGCTTTTCGCAGGAGTTTCCTTCACAGACTCCTCTGCATTTTTTGCTTTTATTAACGTGGCGGTTTTCCCGACAGTTTTGTGAGAGCTAAAAATGTCTCCTGAACCAAAACTCCGGCCCCTCCACAGTGGGAAACAACGAGGAGAAAGGAGGGAGATGCCAATTTAGAAGGGGAAACACAGGATTTGGGGCTTTTTGGATGGAATTGCTCCAGCTTCGGGGTTTTCTGATTAATATTTGCTGTCCTGGAGACACCGAACTGATGGGGGCAGTTCAGAAAATTGAAATATTTCTGCAAGATGCAAAGCCTGTCCCAGAAAGGCTGATTTTAGTAGGAAAATGCCAATTTTGCACTTAAAAAAGCAGATGGGGAAATATATCTGTCATTTTTCTCTGCTCACAGTGGCGCTATAAGCTCAGCCCGGGGTCCTTAATTACAGTTAAAATCATTTCGAGGCCAGGTTGTCCTGCATCTCCAGCCCATATCTGCAGCCTAAAACCTGCCCCTACAGCCTAAGTCCTCCCTCTCACATCCCTCCTGCAGCCTAAATCCTGCCCCGAACCCCAAATCCTGCCCCTGAACCCCAAAACTGCATCCTCCACATCCTAAACCCTCCATCCCAAACCCACATCCTAAGCCCGCCCCACACCTTCCAGCCCGAAGCCCGCACCCAGGACGCCGCTGAAATAACCCGCACCACGAATTTGAGACGAGGGATGGGGGGAGAAAAAGCCGCCCCCGGCCGGCAATGTTGGTTTAAGGCATTTTCCACCTCGGTGCCTCTCTGAGAGCCCCTTGTCCCCGGTGGGGCTGCACAGCAGCCGCTTTTTACCTGGAGAGATTTTTAAATAAGCCTTTTATCCCCCTAAAATTCCCCCAAAAGCAGAAAATAATCCCCCTCCCACCAAAAAAAAAATTATGTCCAGCCTCACGCCCCCAAAAAAACCTTAATTCCCAAAGCACTTTCTATTCCAAAAGCTTTTCTAGTTTTTTTTTTCTACCCTTAGAAATATAAATTCCTGGGGGGACTGAACCAGAAAACCTGTATTCAGCTTAATTATCCCCCCCGGCCGCAATCTGTGATCTCCAGGACAATTAAAAAGCCGCTTAATCCCGCTTGAAAAGCAAACAAGGTCAGAGGCGGCGTCTTCCTGCTTCCCCCTTGCCCGCTGCTGGGGTCTCACTTGATATAAATATGCAATTAAAAAATCGCTGCTAATTGCTTCGCCGGAGGGGCGTTCGTACTGTCAAAAAAAGACGACCTGTGGAAAGGGATATTAAAATGGGAAAACAGGTAAAAAGAGATTTTTTTTCCCCAATAATTAAGCTTTGATGCAGGTTTAGGGAGAAATTGCGGAGATGTCTCGACGTTTGCACCCTGGGGTGGGGGTTTTTTTGGGGGGATGCTCTTTTTTCTGGGGGGAAGGGGTTAATCCCCGGCTCTCCTCTCTTGCTCCAGTGCTAACAAACCCTGGCAGCTCCTGGCTCGTTAGCCCATTGGAAAAGCAATTAAGAAAGGTTGGAAAATGAGGGCGACAAGGCAGGAAGGGGGGAGGGATCAGCCCCCAAATCCTGGGGGGTGTAACAGGTTTCAGGCTGCACGTCTCTGCGGAGATCGTGGAGTGGGAGTTCAGCTGGCTGAGCAACGCTGTGCCATCAGTAGGCTTCAGAGTGAATGACATCAGTAGGTTTCAGAGTGAACAACAACAACAAAAATTAGTTTTATTGCCCCTAGGGTTTTATTGAACCTTTAAAACCTGAAGCGTAGGGTCGGTTGCCCTCGCAGAGGAGGAGGAGGAGGAGGAGGAGGAAGGTGTGAGGCTCAGGTGGGGGGCAGCCAGAGCTTCTGGGTGCTGACGATGTCACTGAGCTTGCCTTTGATCTTCAGGAAATGGCGCTTGAACTCCAGCCCGTCGCCCTGTGTGGGAAGAGGGGCTGCTGGGTGCCCTGTACCTGCTGGGCTTGCACCCCCTTGCACACACCTTACAGAGGCTTGTAATCACCTTGCACCACTTGCACCGTCTTGCAACCCCCTTGCACCAACTTACACTCTTGCACTCACCTTGCACGGTCTTGTAACCAGCTTGCACCCGCTTTTCACCACCTCACACTCTTGCACCCAGTTTGCACAGTCTTGTAACGACCTTGCACCCCCTTGCACTCATGCCCCTGCTTTGTGCCACCTTGCACTCTTGCACCCCATTGCAACCACTTTGCACCCACCTTGCACAGTCTCGTAACCACCTTGCACCACTTTGCAATCCCTTGCATCCACCTTGGACTGTCTTGTAACCACTGTGCACCCCTTTGCTACCACCTTGCACCTCCCTGCAAACTCCTTCCACCGCCTTGCACCCACTTTGCACCACCTTGTACACACCTTGCACCATCTTGCAAACACCTTGCACACATCTTGCAACCAGTTTGCACCATCTTGCACTCACTTTGCACCACCTTATACCCTTGCACCCGCTTTGCACCACCTTGCACACACCTTGCACCCCCTTGCAACCACCTTGCACCACCTTGTAACCACTGCGCCTTACCTTGCACCCCCCCCTTGCAGACACTTTGCACAGTCTTGTAACCACCTTGCACCACCTTGCAACCACCTACACCCACCTCACACCACTTTGCACACCCTTGCACCACCTTGCACACTCTTGCACGCCCCCCGCTCACCTTGGAGAGGCGGAAATCCAGCAGGACCCTGCTCTCCATCTCCACCAGGTTCACCTTGAAGATCAGCTTGTTGTTCCTCCGGTCCGTGGTCGACACAGTGACCTGCGCATCGCACGGAACCAGGTAAACCCCCCAAAATTATCCACAGATGCCCCAACATGGGGAGAATTTCCCCCAAATTTCGCTCTTACCTGGTTGGCGCAGCTTTTCTTCCAGCCATACCCCATCTTCTCACAAACCTCCTGCAGGGTGCGGTACGAACCGTCAGCGTCCAGTTTGGTGAAGAAACGTGTCATCCTCTTCACCAGCCGCTGCCATGGACTCTGCCATCCCAAAAAAACCCCAAAAAAGTTACACTCCCCCTCCCAAATTACAACCCCTGGCTCTGCAAAACCCCAGATTGAAGAGAAAATCTTGCAAAGCTGCACCCCCTGATGGCAAACACCGCGAGTTGCAGCACCCAGGCTGCAAATTTGCGTTTGAAATATCGCAAAGTTGCTCCCCAAATACTTAAAATACCGCAAAGGCATGTCCCAAATATTGCAAAATTGTTCCTTAATATTATACATATGGCAAAGCTGCTTTTAAATATTATAAATATTGCAAATTTGCTGCTTAATCTTACATATATCTTGCAAATTGCACCCCAAATATTATAAATAGTGTGAAGTTGGACCCCGATATTGCAAAGCTGTGCCCCAAATCCCAGATTTTGCAAATCCTGCAAATTTGCACCCAAACTTTGGGAAGTTGGGTCCTGACACTAAAAATATCACAAAGTTACACCCCAAATACTACAAAGTTGCACCCGGAGATGGTAAATGTTGCAAAGCTGCATCCTCAGTGTTGCAAAGTTGCACCTTGGTATTACAAACACTGCAAAGCTGCACTCTAAACTTTGCAAAGTTGCACCCTAAATTCTGCAAACTTGCACCCAGAGATGATAAATATTGCAAAGCTGCATCCTGATATTGCAAAGTTGCTCCCTAATATTAAACATCCTGCAAAGCTGCACCCCAAATATTGCAAATTGCAACCAAATATTGTCAGGTTGCAACCCAAATATTGCAAAGTTGCACCCCAAATATTGCAGATCGCTCCCCAAATATTGCAAAGTTGCATCCCGAAATGCCAAACCCTTCAAAGTTGCACCCTGGTATTATAAACGCTGCAAAGCTGCACCCCAAACTTTGGGAAGTTGCATCCTGAGACTAAAATCCTGCCAAGTTGCACCCCAAAACTTCAAAGCAGCGTCCCGAATATTGCAAAGTGCACCCCAAGTATTGCAAATTGCATCCTGTGATGCCAAACCCTGCAAAAGTGCACCCCAGATATTGCAAAGCTGCACCCCAAACATTGCAAATTGCACCCCAAACATTGCAAAGCTGCATCCTGAGATGCCAAACCTTGCAAAGCTGCGCCCCGAGCCGAAACTTGTTGCAAAGCCGCCTCCCCGATATTGCAAATTTGCGTCCTGATATTATGAAGCCTGCAGAGCTGCATTCCAAACCCTGGGGAGCTGCATCCCCAGTATTACAAAGTTCCTCCCTAATATTAAATATCCTGCAAAGCTGCACCTCAAATATTGCAAATTGCACCCCAGATATTGCAAAGCTGCATCCCGAGAAGCAAAACCCTGCAAAGTTGCACCCTGGTTTTATAAACGCTGAAAAGCTGTACCCTAAACTTTGCTAAGTTGCATCTTGATACTAAAAGTCCTGCAAAGCTGCACCCCAAATATTGCAAAGCTGCATTTTGAGATTGCCGAACCCTGCAGAGCTGCATCCCCGATATTGCAAAGTTCCTCCCTAATATTACACATTCTGCAAAGCTGCTCCCCAAATACCGCAAATTGCAACCAAATATTGCCAAGTTGTGTTCAGAGATGCCAAACCCTGCAAAGCTGCATCCCCAATATTACAAAGTTCCTCCTTAAACACCCTGCAAAGCTGCACCCCAAATATTGCAAATTCACCCCAGATATTGCAAAGCGCTCCCCAAATATTGCAAAGCTGCATTCCAGACATTGCAAAGCTGCATCCTGAGATGCCAAAACCTTGCAAAGCTGCGCCCCAAACTGAAACTCGTTGCAAAGCCGCCTCCCAGATATTGCAAATTTGCATCTTGATATTATGAACCCTGCAAAGCTGCACCCCAAATTCCCACGAGCTGCACCTGTGAGGAGCCGGGGGTGCCGAGCAGCTGGCTGTTGAGCAGCATGTGCTCAGGGCAGGCGGGCTGCGAGAAGCTGATCCCCTGCACCAACTTGTCGATGGCGGCGGCTCCGCTGTCCCATGGCATCCCACCCGTGCCGGGCTCCGGCTGCGACGTGGAGTAGCTGGCGTGGTCCTCGCTGCGGTGGAGGGGACATGGGAGAGGGGACGGGGATGAGGAGGGGATGGGGGATGTTGTGGGGTGGTGAAAACGTGGGAGTGTGTGTGGGTTCTACAGACCAGGTGGTGAAGACAGAGGGAGAGCCCCGCAGCATGCAAAGACTTAGAAAGTGCAAAGAATTACAAAGCACAAAGGATTGCAGCATGCAAAGAATTGCAAAGCGCGATGAACTGCAAAGTGCAAAGAATTAGTGCAAAGGATTGCAACGTTCAAACCCTTGCAACAGACAAAGAATTGCGAAGGGTAAAGAACTGCAACATGCAAAAGCCTTTGACACGCAAAGAACTGCAATGCCCTGCAGGCTGCAAAGCTCGGCAACCTGCAAAGAATTGCAAAGTGCAAAGCCCTGCGGGTGCAAACAATTGCAAAGTGCAAAGAAGTGCAAAAGCCCTGCAATGTGCAGAGCTCTGCAACATACAAAGAATCACAAAGTGCAAAGAATTGCATTGTGCATAGCCTTGCAACGTGCAAAGAATTGCAAAATATTGCAAAACGCAAAGCCCTGCAACATGCAATGAATTGTAAAGTGCAAAGAATCACGAAGTGCAAAAGCGTTTGACACACAAAGAATTGCAAAGCATTGTGTTGTGCAAACCTCTGTGGCGTGCAAAGAACTGCAAAGTGCAAAGCCTTGCGGGGTGCAAAGCTCTGCAATGTGCAAAGAATCGCAAAGTGCAAAAGCCTCCAACACACAAAGAACTGCAAAGCGCAAAGCCCTGAAACGTGCAAAGAATTGCAAAGTCTTGCATTGTGCAAAGAACTGCAAAGCGCAAAGAACTGCAAAGTGCAAAGTCTTGCACTCCACAAAGCCCTGCAGCACGCAAAGAATCGCACCATGCAAAAGCCCTGTGTTGTGCAAAGCTCTGCAATGTGCAAAGAATTGCAAAGCGCAAAAGCCTTCATCATGCAAAGAATTGCAAAGCACGAAGCCTTGTGTCATGCAAACCTCCGCAACGTGTAAAGAACCGCAAAGCGCAAAGCCCTGTAGGGTACAAAGCCCTGCAAGGTGCAAAGAATTGCGAAACGCAAAAGCCTTTCACATGCAAAGAACTGCAAAGTGCAAAGCCCTGTGGGGTGCAAAGAACTGCAAAGAACTGCAGTGTGCAAAGAACTGCAAAGAGCAAAGCCATGCAAGGTGCAAATTGCAAAGCGCAAAGAACTGCAAAGTGCAACAGCCTCCATCATGCAAAGACCTGCAAAGTGCCAAGCTTTGTGTTGTGCAAAGAACTGCAAAGTGCAAAGAACTGCAAAGTGCAAAGAATTAGTGCAAAGGATTGCATTGTGCAAAGAACTGCACGATGCAGAGGCACAGGAACTTGTGTGAGACTCAGCAAGCAAAGGGACATGGTGGCCGCTCACCCCAGCACGCTCTTCACCGGCGAGAAGTCTGTGTCAGAGCGGACGTGCTTGGAGAAGCCGCTGGGGGAGTCGCCGATGCCGCCTGAGGATCCACGGGGCCGCTTGACGCCTGTGAGGGGACAAGTCACCGCATCACCCCCCAAATTTTGAGATGGGAGGTGGCGCTTTCCCCGGCATCCTTACCCTTTTTGAGCGGCCGGCTGAACCAACGGTCCTTCTTGATGTCGGGGATGGTGATCCGCGCCGCCGGGCTCTCCGTCAGGATCTTGTGCAGCAGCGCTGGGGACACAGAGGGGACACACGGTGACGATCGGGGGGACGTCGCGTGGCCCCACCTGCCGGGTGCTTACCTAGAGGCGCTGAGTGGATTTTCTTCCAGGGCGGGAGGTAAGTCTTGCGCTCTTTCCAGTCGCTGTACTCCTGGCAGCTGTCGCTGGGCTGGTCCCAGGGCAGCTCTGCCCAGGGGAGGGGGAACAAAGCACCATTTGAAAAGGGGCAACACGCAAAGGCGGGTGTTGTGATGCGCAAAGATATTGCAACATGCAAAAGTCTTGCAATGTGCAAAAGCCCCACAGCGTGCAAAAGTCTTGCAATGTGCAAAAAATATTGCAGCATGCAAAAGTCTCGCAAGTGCAA
Source organism: Caloenas nicobarica (assembly GCF_036013445.1). Lineage (NCBI taxonomy): Eukaryota > Metazoa > Chordata > Aves > Columbiformes > Columbidae > Caloenas > Caloenas nicobarica. Next base: position 6,036,600 of record NC_088270.1, on the reverse strand, counting down.
AGCCCTGGGGCATGCAAAGCCCTGTGGCATGCAAACGCTCTGCAAGGTGCAAGTGCCCCATGGCGTGCAAAAGTATTGTAAGGTGCAAGTCTTCCAACGTGCAAATGTCTTGAAATGTGCAAATGCCCCATGGCGTGCAAAAGTCTTGCAAGGTGCAGAAGCCCTGCAGCATGCAAATACACTGCAGTGTGCAAAAATCTTGCAATATGCAAAAGTCTTGCAACATGCACAAGTCTTGCAATGCACAAAAGTCTTGCAATGTGCAAAAGCCCTGCAGTGTGCAAACACACTTCAGTGTGCAAAAGTCTTGCAACATGCCACATTTTTGCAATGTGCAAAGCCCCATGGCGCTTTTCCTTGAGCTCCTTGTGCATCCCCCCCCAGTATGTGCTCTATAGGTCCCACTATAGGTCCCACCTCCAGCCAGCATGGCGGTGAGCACCACGCCGCACGCCCAGACATCCACGGGCTCGGCGCGGAACTCGTGGCGCCGCAGCAGTTCGGGGGCCACGTAGGGCAGCGTCCCGCACATCTTGTTGAGCAGCCGCTCCCGCCCGTTGTGCTTGAACACAGTGGCCAGGCCAAAATCCGAGATCTTCAGGTTGTCTGAGCCGCGAAACTCAAATTAAAAACCCAGATTGAGATTAAAAATTAAACGGGGAAGGACGCGGTGTCCGCCCACCTCGCTCGTCCAGCAGCAGGTTCTCAGGTTTGAGGTCGCGGTGGGTGATGCCGATGCCGTGCAGATAAACCTGCCGAGGAAGATGAGGGTCGGGCCGGAGCAGGAACCGGCGTCACAGAATTTTAGGGCTTGGAAGGGACCTCGAAAGATCATCTCACCACCCCAGCGATGAGCTGCTGGAAGAACCGCTGCGCATCCGGCTCCGGCATCCCGATGTCCGGCTCTGCGCCGGGGAGGATAAATAGATCAAAACCCCACTTTTAACCATTTCAGGATTAACTTTTGGTATGAATTAATTCGGGGTGGGTACCGATGCGGTCGAAGAGCTCCCCGCCGCTGCAGTACTCCAGGAACAGGTACTGGGTGGTGCCTTCGCGCCGGTGCCCGTAGAACTTGACGACGTTGTCGTGGTTGAGCATCTTGTTGATGCAAATCTCCTTCTTGACATTCTCGGGGCAGTCGGCCGCGCGCTTCATGTCCACGATCTTCACAGCCACGGCCTCGCCTGTGCGGCGGTTCAGCGCCAGCTGGACCCTGCGGGCACCGAAACGCCGTGGGGGCCGCCGGGTGGGCGAGTGGTGGCCACATAAGGGGCAAACAGTGGTCAAATGCAGGGCAAGCAATGGGCAAACACGGGGCGTGCAGTGGGTGAGTAGTGGCCATATAAGAGGCATGTGATGGGCAAGCAGTGGTCAAACAGTGGCCACATAAGGTGCAAACAGCGGCCAAAGACAAGACACGCAATGGGCAAGCAGTGGCCAAATGCAGGGCACAAAGTAGCCATATAATGGGCATGCAATGGGAAAACAGTGGCCACAAAGCAGGTGCATAAGGGGCAAACAGTGGCCAAACATGGGTCACACGATGGGCAGTGGCCACCTAAGGGGCAAGCAATGGCCAAGAAGTGGCCAAACATGAGGCGCGCAGCAGCCAAGCAGTAGCCACATAAAGGGCACACAATGGGCAAGCAGTGGGCAAACAGTGGCCAAATGCAAGGCAAGCAGTGGGCAAACACAAGGCGTGCAGTGGGCAAGTAGTAGCCACATAAGGGGCACACGATGGCTGAACAGTAGGCCAGCGGCAGGCACGTAAGGGACAAGCAGTGGCCAAACATGGGGCATGCAATGGGCAAGCAGTGAGCAAGTGGTAGCCACATAATGGGCATGCAATGGGCAAGCAGCAGGCAAACATGCAATGAGCAAACAGTGGGCACATAAGGGGCAAACACTGGCCACCTAAGGGGCAAGCAATGGCCAAGCAGTGGGCAAGTAGTGGCTACATAAGGGGCAGACAGTGGGCAAGCAGTAGCCAAACATAAGGCAAGCAATGGGCAAGCAGTGGCCAAACATGGGGCACACAGCGGCCAAGCAGTGGGCAAATAGCGGGCAAACACTGGCCGGATAAGGGGCAAACAGTGGCCAAACACGGGGCACACAATGAGCAAACAGCAGGCAAGTAGTAGCCACATAAGGGGCAGACGATGGGCAAGCAGTGGCCAAACCCAGGGCAAGCAATGGCTAAGTAGCGGGTGTGCAAAGGGCAGCTGGGGGGGCAGTGGGTGCGCAAGGGGTGTCCAATGTCCCCCTCCCCGGTCCCGCCGCACTCACTCCCCGTAGGCGCCTTCTCCGAGCGTCTGCACCAGGTCCCAATCCTCCACGAACGGCACCGCCATCCCCGGCCCCCGGTACCGGCGCCGCTCCCGCCGCGCTGCAGTTTCCCGCCGGCGCCACAATCCACGCCCTGCGCGCGCAGCACGACGCCCCACGCCTCCCCGCCCTGGCCACGCCCCCAGCCCCTGGGCCACGCCCCCAAGCGCCCTGACTACGCCAGCCGCCCCGGCCACGCCCCTTCCCAACCCCATTCACTCCATTATTTCATCCAAACCCACTAAAAACCGGCAAAACTCCCCCCAAATCCTTCCCCAGAACCGCGCGAGATGGAAAAAACTACCCTCAGAATTTGGGTAAAAAACCCACCGAAGTCGCCTTTGTTTTTTAAACTCATTATTATTATTTGTGATTCCCTGTGAATCGACCCCCTCGGTCAAAGCCATAATTTGGGATTCGGTGGCTGCTCCGTGTATAAAAATCGTCCCCCCGGCGGGGCCGGGCGGCTGCCGGCACTTACAAACAGTACAAAACAAAAAAAAAAAATCAAAATAAAATGACCCCCTTGAAAATAAATCCAAAAATCACAAAAAAACCAACGCCCAAACCCCCCTATTTCTGCATCACAAGCCAAGGGTGTGGCGGCGGCTCCTCTACGTCCGAGACAAACCACGGTTGTCCAAATCCTTCACCTACGGGGTGAAAAAAACACCGAGTTAGTTGGAAAATTAATGTTTTTTCCCAAACCTGTGAGTTTTTCGGCTCATTTTGGGGCTGTTACCTTGTATATCCGCACCAGCCAGTGCTCGGTGGTGTATGCCTCCTCCAGGACGTCCAGTTCGAAGTCCTTGTTGCCGATTTCGGCATTGCGCACACGGTCGTAGCCCGGCGGCCGCTCTGCGGGAAGGAGGAGGTGTCGGGGTGGCCCCAAAAATCGGTGTCACCCCCGCTGAGGTGGCCCCAGGGACTTACTGGCCTCGGTGTAGACCTGGCCAAAGCGATAGTAGCACATCTTGTACATGAGGCAGTTGAGCAGCACAGGGGAGCCCTCGCGGTCGACGCGGAACTCGCCAGTGGGGGTGTAGTAGTCGTGCTCCTTGATGTGGCGGCCGGTGTCAGTGCTGCCGCCGATGCGAACCATCCACAGGAACTTGTTGATGTCTGGGAGGGGAGAGAGAAGGGTGGGGTTGAGTTGGGGTCAAGAGCAAAGATTGAATCAAGTTGGGAACAAAAAAAATGAAGAGTTGAGTTGAGGGCAAAGAACGAGGAGCTGAGGGTAAAGAACAAAGAGCTGAGTGGTTACACTGAGCGTAAAGAGCAGAGTTGAGTAGGGGGCAAAGAGTTGCAAGCAAAGAGTTGAGTTGGAGACAAAAAGCAAAGAGTTGAGTTGACGGCAAAGAGTTGGGGGCAAAGAGATGAGTTGAGAGTAAAGAGCAAGTAGCGGAGTTGAGGGCTAAGAGCGAGCAGTTGTGTTGGGAGCAAAGAGCTGAATTGCGAGCAAAGAATGAGAAGTTGATTTGAGGGCAAAGAGCAAGTAGTTGAGTTGGGGGCAAAGAGTGAGTAGTTGAGGGCAATGAGCAAAGAGTTGAGTTGGGACAAAGAATGAGGAGTTGAATTGGGGGGGCAAAGACTTGAGTTGGGGCCAAAGAGTTGAGGGTAAAGAGCAAGTAGTTGAGTTGGGGCCAAAGAGCGAGTAGCTGAGTTGTTGGCACCAAAGCATTGAGTTGGGGCCAGCAAGTAAAGCGGGAGCAGCTCCAACCAAGAGCCCTCTGGTCCCACCTCCCACGGCAGCCCCAGCTCCACGCCCACCTCACCAGCACCACCAGCTAGGCCCTTACCGTCCGAGGAGTAACCGGTGAGGCCGCCGAAGATGACCAGCACGTAGCTGACGTCCAGCTCCCTCATGATCTCGTAGGCCTTCTCCTCCGTCGACGCCATGGCCTGGAGCGGACACAGCGTCACCAGCAAGTCCTGGTGCCACCAGGAAGTCCCGGTGGGCGTGGGGAAACGTACCTGCCCGACGCGGGAGATGTGGGTGTTGTTCCACGTGTTGTTGTCCACCAGGATGGTGCGGTTGGCCATGGCGGTGATCTGGTAGCCGTAGTCCCACCACGACATCACCTTGGCGTCCTGCGCCCAACCCAATGTCAACCGAGACACCGACGACGCGACATTGGGTCCCCACCACCCAAACTCCGCCCCCCAGTACCTCCGGCGTGTTGTGCCGCAGCCAATAATAAGCTTCTCTGAAGTCGTCGAAGATGATCCGGCTGCCGTCGCCACCACGGGCGGAGAGGACAATGGAAGGGGACGAGTAGGCCTCACTGGTCACCCATGTGGAGTGGAAGGTGTAGGTGATGAGGAAGAACGCCATCACCAAGATCATGCCGCTGGCCACCTGGGCGAGCAAAGCCACGTCAACACCAGTGGGAAGAAGCCACCGACCTCCCGTCCTTGTCCCCTTGTCCCCAAACCCGCCTCATTTTTGATGGGGTAGGTGGAATCTTGTTGCTTTTTGCTCTTCTTGTCCGGGCGGCTGATGTCCAGGTTCTTCATGTAGGTGGACAAGACTTGGGAGACGCCGATGCCAGAGAGGATGCACATCACCGGGGCCAGCACCAGCATCAGCCGCACCTGCGGGCAACGGATGAACCCTCAGAGAAGAAACGTGGGCGAAAATCTGCGAGAAACGGGAAAATTCAATCCCGAACTCAACCTGGAGATCGACCCGCTGCTTGTTTTTTTAGCGGGAGGTGCCACCACCACAGACGTTCTCCAAAGACCTCAATGCTGGCCAAGGTGAGGAACTGACTGCGATTTTACACTTCAAGGTGGAAAAAAGCATCAGGAGATGCCTCCGCACCCAGAAACCAACCCAAAGTGCAAGCAAAAATGGGTCGTTTCATCAAAAAACAAAACACCCACCAAAACCATTGAGTTTTGGAACATCCTGTTCCCTCGCCACACAAAGAGGCCCAAAAAAATTGATTTTTGGGAGGAAACGGCCCATGAACAATACAAGCAGCTCAAGGTTGAAGCCTCATTGATTCTGAAAACAAAAAAAGGGATTGAATCGGCTTTTTTAAGAGCGTTTGGGCCTCACCATCACGGCTGAGAAGTACATGCTGGTGACGCCGTACATGATGATGAAGATCCGGGCGTCTGAGAGGTTGCTGAAGCAGTAGTAGAGTCCCACTGCGATGGGGAGAGAGAAACGGGTCAAATTCGCCTCAAAAGTGCATTTTTCAAAACGAAAAACAGGCGGTAGAGGCAATTCAAACCCGCCGGGTGGTTTAATAAATGGGATTTTGGCGCTGGGCTCACCGGGGAACATGAAGACGAGAAGCTGGAGGTCGAAATAATAAGAGGACCAGGTGGTGGGTTGGTGCTCAGAGACGGAGGCGATGATGGGGATGTTGTTCTTGGCGTAGGAAGGATCCAGGAGGGAGTAGAAACGCCCCGTCCACGGTGAGATTTTCCCTAAAAGAGAGGAAAAAAAAAAAAATTTTCGATTGGACGCAAATGAGAAATCCCAGGTGGTGTTTTAACATTGCGCAAAAAATGTAATTTTCAAAAGGAACTCAAGCGTCATTTTAACCTAAAAAGACTTTTCCCACCACTCGCTGTGTATTTTTAGCATCGTTTTGGTGTTTAGTTTCTCCGATCTCCCAGCTAATTAAATATTTTCCTGCTAACGCGCAAATTCGGCTGGGGCGCGGCCTCCAAATTCGAGCCGGGGCGATAAAGCGGGATTAAGATTTATAAATTTCGCGGGTTTTTTAGAAAAATGGGAGGTTACCGGTCAGCATGAGGACGGTGCCGAGGGAGAGGAGGAGGAAGCCGACGAGGGAGATGACGCTGCGGAAAAGGATCTCGAACTGCTGGGGGTTGAGTTTGCTGCGCAAATAGTCGACGAACGCGTGGATTTGGCACAGGCCGAACACGCCAAGAGCCGCCATGTGCTCCGAGGACAGGACGGGCTGCAGGGCGACACAGCGGCGCTTCGTTATCCAACAAATGGCTTTTTGGAAAAATTTTGGCCGAAAACATCGATGTTTTGAGGTTATTAGGAGCTTTGAAAGCCACCCGGTGCCTCCAAAAGCAAGATTTGCCCAAAAATCAACACTAAATTTGCTACTGTTCGTGACAAATCACTGTTAAATTTGCCAAAATTCACAACAAATCAGCACTAAATTTGCTGACGCTCTTGACAAACCAGCACTAAGTGTAACGCTGATTTGTCATGAATTTTGGAAAATTTGCCGACATTCACGACGAATCAGCGCTAAATTGGCCAAAATGCACGACAAATCAGCACTTAATTTCGACAGTGTTGAAACCAGGCACCAAGTGGTCGGGTTTTTTTTGGTAAAACCCATAAAATCATGGGGTTTGGGTCTCGCCCGGGCACCTGGAAGCCGACGAAGGAGATCTGCATGGACAGGATGGTGCCCAAGCAGTAGACGGTGCAGTAGGCGACGTAAATGCGGTGGGAGAAGCGGCCGGTCAGCATCAGCACCAGGACGTGCAGGGGGATCAGGTTGATCAGGAAAACGTAACCGCCCCACGAGGAAACCTGGGAAAAAACCAAAATATGCAAATTCAGATTCAGAAATTCAAATTTTTTAACGTTATTAATAAAATCACGTGCAAAATTGGCCGGTTTTCTAAGCAGAAATGAATAAAAATGCATCAAATTCCATGTTTACACCATCCGCCGACACGGGAAGGGCACAAAGTGGAGTTTTGGAGCCAGAAATACCCCGGAATTGCAAGAAAAAACTCACCATGTAGAAATAAGCCAGAGCGCACATGGCAGCCCAATAGATAGAACCGGTTTTAACGGCTTTGATCCACATGTAGTAGGTGAGGAGCATGCAGAATATTGCGATACCTGGGTGGGAAGAGACAGAAAGGTCTTAAAACCCCGAAATGGCGATAAAATGAATTAAATAAAATTAAAAATAGATATATAAACACTTTCATTGCTCCGTCAGAAGATGGGATGGCGCTTTATGTAAAGAATTAATCTTGGGAAACGGGTTTAATATCTGATTTTGGGGTTAAAACACTAATTTTTGGTCTTTGTGGATCTGTAAAATGGTGATTTCTGTTGCGCCCTGTGGCAATTTTACCCGATTTTTTTTTGAATTTTCAAATCTTTCCCCGTTTCCAGCGCCACAAACTCACCTTCATTATCGTAGGACCCGGCGACGGATCGCGAGATGTACCCGGGCACCACGGCGATCATGGCGGCGGCGAGGAGTCCCGCGCCCGCGTCCTGCGGCAAAAAACAGCCACGACAGGAAAAAATAATCACTTTTTAGCATTTTTGTTATCATACACCTCAAAGGAATAAAAATGTGAGCATTTAAATGAGATTTTAAACGTGATTTTCCAGTCTGGGTTTAGCCTGGCGTGGCAGTTGCCACCGATAAAAGGTTCGATTGAGGCAAAATTTCCGCGATGAGAGGTAAAATTTTCAAGATTTGCCTCGATTGAGCCAAAATCTGCGCAATTCGCCCCAACCTTGAGCTCTTTGGTGAGGTGGTAGGTGACGACGGTGGTGAAGGAGGAGAAGAGGGGGGCCAGGAAGACACAGACGTTGCGGATGTCGATGGTGACGTGGAAGAAGTGCAGGACGTGGTAAATGGCTGCCGAGGTGATCATCAGCCCTGCAGGGGCCAAACGAACCTCATTAGTGTGATAATTAACATCTAAAAATCTCATTAAGGACCCTCCTGGTGATTTCCTGCTCACCGGGGTAAATCGTCCCGCCAATAATCCTGCCCAGCGGGTACCAGGCGCGGTCGTCGAACCAGTTGTGGAATTTATAAAAACCTTCCTCGGCCAGAAAGCGGGTGGTGCGGTAATTAAAATACCTGTTACAGGGCGAGAAAACATCCGAATCTCCACATCAAGATCTAAAAGTATCGAAATTATGGCTCTAAAAGAGTCAAAATTAGCTGCGGCGGATGAAAACCACTCTCTGAATCCTTCCTGCTCGGCGGGGGTTAAGTCGAGCTCGGCAAACGCCGCCCAAAAAGGAAAAAACCTGTCGGGTTCTCCCCAGAAATAAGAGGGAAAAAAAAATTACACTTACGGGTCGAACTCATGGATGACGCTTTCGAATCTTAAGACGGAAAAAAGTCTCGTGGAGAAAGCTGCAAATATAGAAAAAGGGCTGAGTGAATCCACGGCGAGGCGGAGTTTTGTTAAATTTATTGTGTGCTTTGGCCGATTAAAACTGGTTTTGTCCCAAAACGGCTGTTGGGAAGATAAAGAAAAACACGTTTTTCGAGAAAACGGATGCGGAAGGAATAAAAGAAGAAAAACGAGAGCTCGACGGTCAAACAGAAAGGGGCGGGACTCACAGAGCACGGCTGCCATGGACAGGATGAGCAGCTTGAGCAGCGTGTCTTGCTTCTCATAGGACAGGCGGAGAAACCCTAATTTTGTCATTTTTTACACCAAAAAGTGGAGATTTGAGAACACTCGGAGACCTGAAAATGCACAGGGAGGGTGATCAAAGAGCAAACCCCACAACACCTCTAAATATTTCATTAAATAAAACCTTAAACACGTAATTTCTGCCAGATGCTTTTGCTAATTCGCGTCTCCCGTTCCCGAATTCTCACCTGATCCCTCGCTGAATTTTTTCTGTATTCTATAGAGTCCAGAACTTCTCCGGGGCAGAGGATGCGCCTGTTTCTCTACATAAAAAACAAAAAAAGCAAGCATAAGCTTTTACCAAAACTCACTGATTTTATCTCTGGTTTGTCTCTGGAGTTTAAGTGACGCACAAAATAAAAAATAAATCGAGAGAGAAGAGGAGGAGAGAGTAGAGAGAGCAAAAAGCTGGTGCCGTTTTCTCAAAAATGGGAGATCTGAACAGCTTCGAATTATTGATATTGAACATTTTTTGCTTAATTCAACATCCCTGGGCGGAGGAAGAACCAGGAAAATCTTCATATGAGACAGCAAGGAAGTGAAATTGTAGCCACAGAATTATGAATTTCTACTTTTGAAAACGCTCTGATTTCTCTAAAATATTTAATTAGCCAATTAATTAGTAAAAATCCCTCGCAGAAGTGGCAGGTGAATCCTCAGTTTGCGTCTCTGACACTGGGGAGATTTAAAAATAAAACACAAACTGCGTTTTTCTGCAACAGGGACCTGATTTTGACGGGCATGAGCTAATTAGCACAGGAATAACCCCGCGGGTAATTATTCCCCGGGGATAACGAGGATGCAGGCGGCTCCTGGGTACGGTGGCTCCGTCACCGGGTGTCACCCCATGGTTTTGGGGGACCCTTCACCACCCAGTAACGTCACAGCTACTGGGGGAACCGAGAGCTCACGGATAGTGGGGTGGGGAGGAGGAAACGCTGCCCCTGGGTTATGGGCTGACACCCTCTTCTCACTGTGCCCCCCAAACCCCCCTGGGCTTCACCCCACGTCTCTGTGCCCACCCCCCCACCCCCCCCCCATGACTCCATAGGCCCTCACCTAAAACCTGGGCACCCCAAAACCCTCTCACCCCAAACCTGGGCACCCCATAACCTCACAAACCCTCACCCCACAGACCTGGGCAGCCCATAACCTCACAACCCCCTCACTCCAAACCTGAGCACCCCAAAACCCCCTTATCCCAGACCTGGGCACCCCACAACCCTCTCACCCCAAACCTGGGCCCCCCATAACCCCACAAACCCTCACCCCACAGACCTGGGCACCCCGTAACCTCACAACCCTCTCACCCCAGCCCTGAGCACCCCACAACCCTCTCACCCCAAACCTGGGCCCCCCATAACCCCACAGCCCCCTCACCTCACAAGTCCCAGTCACCGCATAGCCACACAGTTCCCTCACACCTCAGGCCTGGACACCCCACAGCCCCTCACCCGCAGCTCCAGACACCCCATAACCCGTCGGCCCCTCACCCCAGACCGGACACCCCACAGCCCCGGCCCCCCGGGCCCTCAGGCCTCACCCGGGCGCCGCGCTCGGCCCCGCCGCCATCCGCCCCGCGCAGCCGCCCTTTCCCCGCCCGCTTACCATTGGTCGCGGGCGACGCCACTCCACATCTCGCAGCGCTCATTGGCTGTAACGCCGGGAACTCAGCCCAAGTTGGCAGCGCACAGCGCTTTCCTATTGGCGGAGCGCTGAGTGGGCGGGACCGGCGGAGAGCAGGCCGTGACGTGGCGGCTCCCGCTTGCGGGGGCGTGGCGACGCGGATCACGTGGGCGGATGCGGAAGCGGGAGGTTCGCGCCACGTGGGTGGCGCCACGTGGGCGGGGCCGGGGCGGGGGGTCCCGGTCCTGTGTCCCCAACCCGGTTACAACGCTCGCGAACCCGCCCGGGGGGAGAGAAGCGCAGGCGCAGGACGGCTGCAAACCGTGATTTCTCCTTTTAATGTTTTTCAGTGTGAAAATCTTAGAGAAAAGTTGATAAACCAGCCCCTCTTCCCCCTACCCCCCCCCCCCAAAAAACCCCCCAAAAAACAAAAAAAGGGTTTTTTCGTGTGTTTTTTTTTAAAGTCACCAGTTCCTGCCCTGACCCCACGGCACATGCACAGGGAGGGGAGACTGTGGCAAGAACTCCCCAAAAATACCCCCCCACACCTGAGTTGGGGGACACTATAAAACACGCGCGAGGTGTTAAAAATCCAGATTTTCTCCCCAAATTTCAACGGGGTTTGGTCGCTGCTCAGGTGTGTTTGGCAGGGGAGGACGAGGAAGAGGAAGCAGCGCCCAGGGCCGACTGCAGGTAAACAGTTTTGTGGAAGAGCCGGTTGCTCAGGAAAACCACCAAGGAGAAGAGACGGAGCTGGAAGTGGCTGCAAGGGAAGAGAAAAAAAAATACAAACCCTCCCTCGGGGGGTTTTGGGAGGAAAATGGGGATTTGGGGGGTTCTGGGGTACTCACTAGGTTTTGCCAGGGGTTCTGGCTTCGTTGGCGCTGATGATGAAGAGGGGAAAGAGGATGGAGAAGAGGCAACCGCTGGAAGGGAAAAAATAGTGAGGAGAAAGGAGAATGCAAAAGGGGAAAAAAAGGAGAATGCAAAAGGGGAAAAAAAGGAGAATGCAAAAGGGGAAAAAAAGGAGAATGCAAAAGGGGAAAAAAAGGAGAATGCAAAAGGGGAAAAAAAGGAGAATGCAAAAGGGGAAAAAAAGGAGAATGCAAAAGGGGAAAAAAAGGAGAATGCAAAAGGGGAAAAAAAGGATAAAACACGAAAAGGAAGCGGGGGGGGAGAAGGGGGGCGAAGGGGGGAGAAAAAAAGAAGAGAACAGAGAAAAAGGGGAAAATAGAATAAAACTAATAAAATACAAATGAAATGTACCCCCAGGTCACAGGTGCGGCGCTCACCTGACGATGTAGGAGGACTGCGTGGCGGTGAGGAACGCCAGCGGCAGCCCAAACCCAAAGTAGTAGGGCCAGTTCCTCTCGATGTTGGACAGGCGCTGGTGCATCTCCAGGCCTGGGAAAACAGCCAAATCATCAACCCGGAGACACAGCGGGGAGAAAAACCCACACCAGCTGAAATGCATCTGACCTTTGTTGAACCAGCGGTACTCAAAGCAGTAGAGCGAGTAGAGCAGTGACATGTGCAGGAGGCTGATGAGCTGCCCCACCACATCAATGGGGAACAGGCTGACGATCATCCCCTGCCAACGAAATAACGGAAACCGGAGTAAAGAGAAAGGAAAGAGAAAGGAAAGAACCAAAAGGGAAATGAAAGGAGGAGGAAACGAAAGGAGAAAGAGGAGGAAAAAAAAAAAAAGCAGCAGGTGAGAGAGGGGGATCTGGATTTTGGGAGAACATACCCCCGAGTGCGAGGCAGGATGGGAGATGGTGATTTTTGGTGTGCGACTCTCAAAAAAAACAACCCAACAACCCCAAACCTCACCTGGATGAGGAAAAGCGCCTGCAAGAGGAGGTTGAACAACATGTCGGCAATGATTTTGCTGACGCTGGGAAAGGGGTGAGGCTTCCTGCCCGAGACTTCAAACGCTAAATCTGCAATGTCCTGAAAAAAGGGAGAAAAACGGGCACGAGGGTGATGAAATTTGGAAAAGAAAAAGGGGTTTGAGGGAAACTGGGTTCAAAAGGAGCTGAGGCAATGCTACCGAGGGGCTTTCGCCCTCAAATTTTTGGGGTGGGGTTTTATTTTGCGCCAAAATCGCCGATTGCGCCTTAACGACGGAATTATTCTTGTCACCTGGAACCAGATGGCATTGACGACTTTGCTGAGCACGAAGAGCGGCAGGACCCAGAGCGCACTGAAGATGGAGGTGAGGAGGAATTCCAGCCAGGACCAGACGTCGCCATGCAGGGACGGGTCACCTGGGGACAGGGACGGGAGGGAACACGGGAGGGGACACGGGAGGGACGTCAAACTGTGACACCAAATGCTCGGGAGGTGGTGGGGAGCGGGACAGGGACTCACCGATGATCTGCGCTGTCACTGACTGGAGGACGGGGATAAATACGCGGTAAAACAAGAAGAGACTAAGCTGCGGGGGGAGAGAAAAAGGGGAGAGAGTAAAAAAAAGTAAAAAGAAATGAGTAAAAAGGTAAAAAAGGTAACAAGAAAAGAGGGAAGAGAAAGGGGGAGAGAGTAAAAAAAAACTTCTCAGTGAGGTTTGCACCATCTTTTCTTGTGACCCCAATCTCCTCCACGATATCCTCCACGTAGCCAAAAATCAACAATTTAACCCTTTGTTTTGACCATTTCCGCACCGATTCCTCACACCCTGATTAACTTTAACAGAAAAAAAGACACTGGGGACTTATCAGGCTGCTCCGTTAAGGATTAAACCTCACGAAACGGCCGTGGGAAGGTCAGAGCTGAGGAAATGTCTTTAAAATATCAATATTTAATTCGGTAAAACGATAATACGCAAGGGAGCAGGAGGGGAATATTCAGGCAAAAGACTCAAAAAATCCCATTAAATCCCTTAAAATACAGAATGGGGAGTGGGAACTCGGTGGCTCTGGTCAGTCCCCGCGTCACTGACAGCACACAAAGGGGTTTTAATGTAGAAAATAACAAAAATAACTATTTTCTTACCCAAAACACGCCTCCGTTCCAGGCACAGCACTGAAATATCCGGCTCACTATCCGGGGTTCGCTGCAGAGGAGCAGGAGAGACGCATTAAGGTCCCCACGCTTGGATAAATGTCCCCAAACAAGTGACAACTGCTTCTGTCCCCTATTTTGGGCACTCAGAAGTGTCGCAGAAACCAGCTCGAGGCTGGTGACGCACCAAATTTTATCCAAATCGGGGAAATTCTGGAAGAACTCCCGGTGCCCGCACACAATCTCTATATTTACCTCAAGGAGACCCTCAATCTTTATTAATTCCCCATTTCTGCATTAAAATAGCACAAAAAAAGCGCTTTTTTCCCAGATTTTTAAGCGTTTGAGATCTCAGGCTGCTACCACTAATGAGATCTCTAAGCGCTCCGGAAAAAAAGAAACCCCAAAATCCACATTGTTGTCGCTCCATCCCTTCTATTATTTCAAATTAATTACGCAGTCGTCATCATTTAAAAATATAAAAGGTTTGACTTTCCTGTCACGAAAATAATTCCGGTTTTGTTACAAAGAGTGGAAAAAGGGCATTTTAGATCACATTTTTTAACGCGTTGCTTCAGTGCAACTGGGTTTACAAACCTAAGTTCTGCTTTTGCCGGATCGCGATGGTTCCGACAAATATTTTTATGATCGTGCCAAGCGTGGGCAACAATAAGGGCTTTATTTCTTAAACCCTGCTTAGCTAAACCTCCCTTTGAGCCTGACGATGGATATTTAGGAAAAAAATAGAAGCGCAAGGACTCACTTTTCTTGTTTTCGCTCTTCCAGGTGAAACCTGCGCTGGGCGAGCGCGCTGTTTGCTCGCCGCCGCCGCTGCTCTTCCCTCTTCTGCTGGATCCGCGCATCCAGTTTCGAGATGGTGCAGATGCCCCAGACGGAATCCTTGATTCCCTGGGGAATTTTTTTAAAAAATGTGTCATTTCTCATCAATTCTCTGCTTTCTATAAGGCAGAGTCTCATCTCTCACAGTCTTATTCCTTTACAAGTCCTTGTGTCGGAAACATCCTTGCCAAAATAAAAAAAGTGCCCAGAAATCTTTGCCTCGCTCAATTAAAAAAATAACTAATACTCCACAAGCAGCGATTTCCAGCTGCAAAAATATATCGTAGCCATTATTACCAAAATTTAATTTCAAAATAAAGATGATGAGGACACTACTGTGAGCCAGGACAGTGGTATGACACACACGACAGTTTGAGATAGAGTTTTTGGACCCAAACAGTATAAATTTCGATGCCAAACGTGTCTGAAACAGCGAATTGTCCTGCCGCAGGTACCTAACGAGGTGGAAATTAATTAATTACACGGGCTGCGAGAGCATTGTGAAGCAACACAAGTCTTCCCGCTTCAGATCGTGGCCAGCGTACCACAGATTTTTAATCTCAAACCCAACAACTTTTTCAAAACCATTTATTTTGGAAAACAATTTATTTTTTAGTGTCACGTTGCAAATGTTTTTAAGCCCTGTATTTACACTCGGATGACACAAGACAAGGCGGGCGCACCGAGTTCACACTAAGATTTATCGCCATGGGGTATAAATTAATTTTTGCTCGAAGGGAACAGGAGCGGTCGCTGCGATAAACAAATTGAGCTGATAAACGAGGGACTCACCCTGACGAGGTCGTGCAGGAAGGTTTTCACACTGTCCGCCATCTCGCCTCCGGCATCACCTCGGCGTTTCCAAACTATCAGCTACGGGGAGAGGGGAAAAGCTGAACCCAAACCTCTCGCATCCTGGAGAGATGGGAAATGACGGAGCCTGCAGAGAGACAGAGAAAACACGGGGCGTAAGGAAAAAAATAAATGATAAATCACCAGCTAATAAAACTTGCGGAGGTCTTCCAGGATTCAAAATGCTCTTTTTCTCCTTGGAGCGACTGGCAGCTCTGCTGTCACAAGCCCCAACATGTCAGTGTTGCTGTTGCCCTAACATGCAAACAATTAAAAAGAATCTAAAAATAAAGGTTTTATTTTGGTTACTCCAAAACCTGCCAGGGTTTGAACTGCACTCCTGCAAATGTCAGTTGAGACCAAACTGGCCTCCAGCTTTATTAACATTGAGTTCATCAGCAGCACTTTCAACCCCAAACCAGTGTCGAGGTCTTTTCGCTTTGGCCAGGTGTGCAGGGTCCACAGCAGGAAGAAAAAAAAGGTAAAAATGAGGGTTTTCACTGTTACAGGCAGCCGTGCTTCACCACCCTTTGGGCTTGGAAACATCTGCCTTAAATACGACAAGACTCTGGCAATTTATTTTTACCTAAAAGACTTAAGTGTTTCCCTATGGATCCCAAATTACCTCAAGGTCGCCCCACAGATCTCAAATTACCTCTAAGTTGTCCCCATGGTACCCACAGGTACCTCAGGGCTACTGCCACAGTGGCCCCAAAATTACCTCAGGGTTTCCCCACGGATCCCGAATTACCTCAGGGTCGCCTCACAGATCCCAAATTACCTCAGCATCGCCCCACAGATCCCAAATTACCTCAGCGTCGCCCCCATGGTACCCACAGGTACCTCAGGGCTACCCCCACAGTGGCCCCAAAACTACCCCAGGGTTTCCCCATGGATTCCAAAACCACTTCAGGGTTGCCCCAATGGATCCCAAATTACCTCAGGGTCGCCCCACAGGTCCCAAATTACCTCTAAATTGCCCCCATTGTACCCACAGCTAACTCAGGGCTACCCCCACAGTCGCCTCGAAATTACCTCAGGGTTGCCCCACGGATCCCAAATTACCTCAAGGCCGCCTCCACAATGCCCATAGGTACCTCGGGGCTGCTCCACGGGGGCCCTGAGGCCCAAAATCACCTCAGGGTTGTCCCCACAGGTACCTCAGGGGGGTCCCTAAAATTACCTCAGGGTCGCCTCACGGATCCCTCGGAACCCCAAATCACCTCAGAGTTTCCCCACGAATCCCTCGGGGGCCAAAATTACCTCAGAGCTTCGCCCCCGCGCCGGCCCAAAATTACCTCAGCGCTGCCCCCCGGATCCCTTCAGGCCCGCGGTTACCTCAGGGCTGCCCCCGCAGTTCCCGGGGGGAACCCCTCTAAGTCTCCCCCGAGGAGCCCGCAGGTACCTCAGGGTTACCCCCCCAGCCCCAAGGCCACCCCCGGGCTGTCCCCACGGTCACTCACCGGCCGGGGACACGGCGGGTTGGGCTGCCCAGCTCCCGGCGGCCCGGCCGCCGCTCACTGCGCAGGCGCGGGCCCGCGCCCATCTACGCATGCGTGGCTCCGCCCCTTTCGCTCCGCCTGCGCACGCACGGAGCCCCTCCCCTTACGCACGCGTGGCCCCGCCCTTTGGGCTCACCGCCCAACCGCGGTCGCGCATGCGGAGCAGTCCCGCTGGAGAGCCCGGCGGAGGCAGGCGGGACCCGAAAGAGTCTGGTGGAGACCGAGACAGACCGAGACAGACCGACAGAGCCCGACGGAGACCCGCGGGGCCCGACAGAGCACAACAGGGCCCGAGAAAGACCAACAGGGCCCGAGAAAGACCAACAGGGCCCGAGAAAGACCGACAGGGCCCGACAAAGGCTGACAAAGCCCAACAGAGACTGACAGAGACCAACAGGGCCCAACGAAGCTCGACAGGGCCCGACGGAGCCCAAAAGGGACCAAGAGAGCCCGAAAGGGACCCAGAGAGCCTGACTAGGCTTGACAAAGCCCGACAGAGCCCAACAGAGCCTGACACGGCCTGACAGAGCGCGACAGGGCCTGAGAGGGCCCAAAAACGCCCAGCAAGGCCTGATGGAGCCAGACAGGGCCCAACAGAGCCCGAAAGGGACCGAGAAAGACCGAAACGGCACGACAGAGCTTGACAAAGCCCAACAGAGACCGACAGGGCCCGACAAAGCCCAAAAGAGACCAAGAGAGCCTGACTAGGCTTGACAGAACCCGACACGGCCTGACAGGGCCCGACAAAGCCCGACAGAGCCCAAAAGGGACCGAGAGAGCCCGACAGAGCCCGACTAGGCTTGGCAGAGCCTGACACGGCCTGACAGAGCTCGACGGGGCCCAACAGAGCCCAACAAAGCCCAACAGAGCTTGACGAAGCCCGACAGGGCCCGAAAGGGCGTGAAAAAGCCCAACAGAGCCTGTGATACACTGTACAGTCACCAAATTACTGTATAGCCTGCAATGTGTAGTGTAGCCTGATAACAGTTAAGGATGTAACAACTTAACAAAGATAAGGGCCCAGCTGCATCCTTGGTGGACAAGATAACGGGAACCTTTAGCATGCAGGAGGAGGACAACCCAGTTACAACCAGCTCAGCAGTCTGGGCTTTGGCCAACTCAGCATACCAGCCCAAAGGTAAAAAGTAGCGAGGGAGACTGCGAGCCTTCATCCAAAAGACCCCGGCCCACGAGCACCAGCTGGCAGCTCGCATGCACCAGGAGGAGGAGCCCTATGATTATAATCCCCACTCCTATTCCTGGGACTAATTGTACTAATCCAAGGATTTGAGGATTTGAGTTGAAGGGAAAGAATGAGGAGTTGAGTTGAGTTGGGGGCAGAGTTGAGTTGGGAGTAAAGAATGAGGAGTTGGGGGCAAAGAGTTGAGGAGCCGGGAGCAAAGAGCAAAGATTGAGTTGAGTTGGGGGCAAAGAATGAGGAGTCGAGTTGGAGGCAAAGAGTTAAGTTGTGGGCAAAGAATGAGGAGTTGGGAGGAAAGAATGAGGAGTTGAGGGCAAAGAGTGAGTATATTTGGGGTGAGTTGGGACAAAGAGTTGAGTTGAGGGCAAAGAGCGAGTAGTTAGGGGAAAGAATGAGGAGTTGAGTTGGGGACAAAGAGTTGAGGGCAAAAAGCAAGAAGTTTGGGGCAAAGAGCGAAGAGTTGAGCTGAGGACAAAGAGTTGAGCCGGCGGCAAAGAGCGAGTGGAAAAGCTTCCCCCAAGCAATGATTCAGGGTGCCGTTAAGATCAAAGAGAGAGGTGCTTTATGCAATAACAGGTCCAGGTGCTGTGACTCATCTCCCACTGAGTCCATGAGACTTGATGTTGAATCAGAGGTTCCCAGAACATAATCTGTCACCCAAATATTTATTCATTGACTGGTGAGAGACTTTGGATTAAGGAGTTCTACATGCTGTCCCAAACAAGAGGGGGAAAAGGTGGGAGGATACTGCAGGGTTTGCTGGAAAAGGAAGCAGGATGAGACATTACCTTCAACATCCCAACTTGAGTGAAATCTCACACCTGCACTTACAGAACATTTGTTTTTATTTGATTAATGAAAACAATAGAAAAGACATGCTTCCTAGAAGGTACAGGTCAGCTTAATTGTAGGATACTTTATCCAAGTAGTGATGCCGTCCCAAAATTTTTCACCCTGAGATTGGCAAATAAAAGCTTTCCAAAGTTAATGGAGGAGGAATCAGCATTCCCTGGAATAAGAATTGCATACACTCATGTCAGTTCAGTTGTTAACTCTGAAACCTAATGGCAACCATTTACATATCAGTTTGTTGTTTGACATCTGTGCAGAAATGCAGAATAAATTTCAGTGGTGCTAGCTGTCCTTCTCTTGAAGAGAAGCTGCCAAATTCATGTAGACTCTGATTAAGTTACAAAAGATGTAGCCATCATTAACCAATTGACATGAGATAAATGCTTTCTGACCACTTGCAAAACAAGGGGATATTTTTAAAGTTTTAGATCCTTCTGCAGGACAAGAGAGAGACAGAAGATTGAGTGACATATTGTTTAGAAGCAGAGTGCTTAGTTTATATTTAACTCATAATTAATAGGTGTATTGTAAGTACGAAACTAAACAACTATAACTACCATCATCAATTATTTCTTAGTATAGATGTATTTTCAAAAATTGAGTGAGAGGGAGAGCACATATTTGCAAGCAATATTTTATCTTGAAATCTTCTGGGTTTTGGAATCGTCCATCAGAAGGCAGGAAAACATCACAGGCAGCTCAGTCACTCGTTGTGCAGCACATTTGGTCGTCATTCACGAACACAGAATGCTGCTTGCAAGCCGTGAATGTTTAAAGTAGTAGCTTTGGTGAATGGTTTTCCTTTGCTCATCAGTCGTGAACAATGTGTTGCCTGTAGTTAAAAGTACCACGGTTGAACAACAAATGCTCCAGGCTCGCTTTGATCACAGCCACCAAATTACTCATTGTCACCTGAGAGTTCTCACTCATCAGGAACTCCCTGAAGGAAAAGGGATTATTTGTGCCCAAGACCAAAGCAAGCTGGGAAGTTTCTGACTAGTAACATCCAGTCTGAAACATCCAAAGGACAATGGATCCTACCAAAGGGATCTCTGGATTTCCAGAAAGTTTGGCATGTGTTTGATAATTTCAGGCTTTTCCATAGCTGATCCATACATTTAGACCTGTGTAGAGAGTGTCAGGCATACGTAGTACTCATTCTGATTTTTTCACATGGCCCTGGATATGAGAATGGTGCTTCTGCAGTAGAGCATGAACAGAAATGTCTGTGGGACCCTCAGATGTAGATAAGAAGTCTGCCTGGGAGCCAGCACACTGTAAAGGAGATGTGAAAGGAGTGGCATTTTACGATCTATACCCTCACAGTGACAACTGCTTACCGTTTGCTTCCGTTTCTCTCTAGGTCTCTACCTCAGGGTCCTTGGGGCCTCTGTGAATCCGGTGCCTGGGACTGGTAAGCCCTGAGAAACCTGCCATTCCTCCCCTCCTTCCTCTCCTCTTGCTCTCTACTTGGTTTCTAGCTCACATTTGCGGGCCACTCTTAATAAGATCCTTGGGTTTGGCCAGGGAAAGTATCCCTGTATAACTAGTATACAAGGGATAAGAGCAGCAGAGTCTTTCTCTTGGCTGGAACAAAGGCATGGAAAGCTTCTTGGACATGGTAACATCCCCAGGATAATCCTAGGCAAATTTTACTAGGGTGTTTAGAAGCCAGGCACAGCTAGAAGGTTTCAACTCTTCAGGGTAAGGCGGGGGGGCCCACAGGTCGCTCCTTGGCAAGGGCATCAGAGAAAAGCAACGAGACCTTAGAGAAGAATGCGCAAGCCCATAGAGACTCCAGCCACGTGGAGCTACGTGGTGGCATGTTCTTACATGAAGCTTCATGTCTAACCTGAAGATTCTGGAGATATGGTTGTTTTTCTGCTTGAAGACGAATTGTAAATCAAGTTTGGCCTGACAAACTGTAATGGTTAAACAAAGGGAGAACAAACAAAGAAAACATTCCAACCGAAAACCTGAATAGAAACACTGTGTCCTGGAGCTCCAGAGACAAACTTTCAGGAGAGGCCGTATCCGTCGTGGTGCAAACTGTCAGGATTCTTCTCTCCATGATAACCATTCACTCCCGAGTCTGTATTTTAGAACTCCAGTAGCAAACTTTCAGGAGACAAAATTCTTAGAAAATAAAAAATTTAATGGAGTAGAATAGCAGGAGGGTTGGCTCAAGCTGGGTACCTGCGCAGAGGTCCACCCAAGCATAGAAAACTACCAACTTTTATATCTTTAGAGACCATTCACACCAAGATCCAGTCCAACAGCAAAATTTCACCACCAGGTCCCTTGCTCCCCATTGGACCCTTTTTCTCCGACTCCACGTGGGCCTTTGTTTTGTTCAGTTGTAGACGTTGGTTTTGGTCCATATCCTTGAAGGTGCCATTTTGTCTGGATGAATCCTTTCTTCTCAGTGAAGTGCAAAATAGGCCTCGCTTTGTAGATGTCTAATGTCTCTGCGTTAGCCTTGGATCGTTGTTTTCCCAGTCAGTCCCATTTTTCCCAGCAAAATGCAAGCTGGACTTTACGTTGCAGGCGTTTAGTGTAGTCTGCAGTTGCTTTTGGTAAATACAAGCTTAAAATTTTAGCAAATCTAGTCTACCAAGTAACATGAATCAAAGAGTATATTAAAAATCATACAACCTTATATCTCTAAATAATCCATTACATTTGGTGTGAATCTACTTAAGCTAAATGATTAACATTGAACTTGAATTGTGCTCATCCACTGACCTGTGAGTAGTAAAACCATCGCCATACAGCTGATTATTTAGCAGGGAGAGCTCAAAGTGGCTCATCCAGGCTGTCATATTTATAGAATAAAGTGGTTGACTTGTAGTTAAATTGCACACAGAGGGAGAAGTCTGCACGAGGCTCCCTGAACCCACAAGTTATTGGGGTTCAGTTGCTGTTCTGCTTCCTTGTGGGTTTCCTAACAGGAGCTCTTGGCTACAGATCAGGCTTAGAAAGACGGGGTTTGCTATGAGCTTCGTGTAGGAGCAAAGGATCATTTGCTGGCTGCCAAGTCACAGTAAGGTTACAAATGAAATAATGATGATTTTTATTTCAAGGGAAACTGTTAACAACATGGCAATTGTAGCTCTTATTCCCGGTGTTTCAAACGGATCTTGGTACTGATGGAATCAGCCTGCATACCTCCACTGAGATGACTACTCCATCATGTGTAAAAGGAGCTCTGACTTCTAGCTATGGACCAACTTCTCTAGGAAAAATGCTTGGAGCAACATCTGGTGTCCCAGTGCCTTCAAAATGCTGCCAAACGAAGGTCTTGTTTAAGGGAACCCATAGCAGCAGAACTGTCCGGGGACTCAAACTGCAGCTGACCTTCCCCAAGGATTCTCAATGCCAACAATGACATTATAACACTCTTCCAGGCATTCACTTCAAGAATGAGCCCTTGCTTAGCACTGTTAGCATGAAACATTGCCCTCTGCTTGCAAATCTCTGCATTCACCTTGGATTGCCTGGCAATCTCTCATCTGGAAGCGTTTCTATGTCAGGACCCACTTTTCCCCTCACTCATTTCAGAGCTTCCCATAAAGAAGGGTCTGTCACGCTGTTACTGGCACGTACACATACCATAAAGCTCCAAACTGAGGTTACCTGGTTCATTCCACCAGAGACTTGTGTCTAGATGTGAGCCTTGGTTTTCAACAGACCAATAGCACTGGACTTTATCCACCGCCAAACTTGCTTTGCTTTGAGCCATTCTGCTCTGTTTCTAATTTTTCCCCCTTTTTTTTTTTAATTAAGTATTTTAGAGCCTTCTTATTTTTTCCTTTAAAAAATTGTCGTCTTTTGCAAAATTCGTGTCCAGGTCTTGTTATTGCTCACAGCTGCCTTCACTGCGCCACCGGAGGACGTCACTGTTTGAAAACCTTGGGTGAGCTTCTGACTCCATTGAACACAAAAGCAGTTTGTGTTGATTTGATGGGAGAAGGATTAGCCTTGAGCTTCCCTTCTTTCTTTACTCATCCTTCGGGTTTCATCCGATACCAAACAAAAGCAGCCTCTCTGGAGTAGAGGTGTGTGTGTGTTCTGGTCTTTCCTGAATTGTAAGTGATGTAGTTTGCCTGTTCTCTGCTCTTCTGTTCCTGGGAGGACAAGTTGGGTTGCTCAGGTTTGTGTGTGCAAGTGTTTCCTAATTTCATGAGATGCCAAAGTGTAGGAAACTTCAACTTCCACAGCATATCACCAGGGAAATCGTTATTACTTTGTAACCCTCCACTTGAAGAGACATAGATATTTAATTTTGTTAAAGTAGACTTGAGTAATACGAAGTCCTGGTCAGATTGTCTATGGGTACAAGTGATTAATTCAGTGGGAAAAAATATATATTTGATCCATTGTTTCTTGTCCTACTTATCCAGTGCTGTGTGATGAATTATTGCCTATAGAGAGTCTGTGAACCTTAAGAATTTCTCAGCCACCTTCACACAAAGTATTGAGCCCTACATGCTCATTGTATGTAGAACTGCATTTGTTGCTTTGAATGAGGTTTTGTTATAGAATGATAATAATGAGAAGGGACTGGAAAAGATAAGATAACATTTATCAGAAAATGGAAATTAAGAAAAAATATTTCCTTTTTTTGAAATACTAAAGTAAGGGTTTTTTTCAAAATGTTCTAGCACAAAAAAGGGAGCAACCGTATCTCTGTTTCCTGCATTCCCCACCACCACTCATTTACCTCTAACTGAAACACTTTCACCATATCTGTTTTTCAGTGGAAACGTTAAAATTAAATGAAACTTTTTTTCCAACAAAATCTGTCATGATTTAAAAACCATTTTATGTTGAGAAAACAAGAAATGTACATGGGAAGTATTAAGCTAACTTTCTCGATTGCTATGGCCCTTCTTTCTGCCATTAATTAAATTTTCTTACATGCTCGGAGGGCTGATTTCAAGCCTTGTTCTCCATTGCCTTCCAACTATGTTCACGTGAAAATTTCAATTCTGTCATAGTTTTTTAAAAAATATCCATCCAGAAAACAGAACCAAAGCATTGACCTGTACTTAGGTACAGGTGAAGTGTGTGGGAGAAGAATTTCCTCTCCTGTCTCTGCCTGGGATGGCGCTAAGATGAGCCAACGCGCGTTGGTGACTCAGTCACCCCTGCCAGGAGGATGGAGGACAAAACCATCCGTATTTTTCATCCCAGCCTGACTGTTCACTGAGTGTGCTGCAACTCTATGAATAAAGGCAGTGGGATGTGGATTCTGACCAAGCAACAGCCGTGGTCAGGCATGAGAAAGAGGGATGGAGGGATGGCTGGCTCTAGCTCTGTTAATTATAAAGGCCCCTTAAGAAGCTTCCAGCTTTTTAAGCAATAATTTTACAATGCTTATTCAAAGCCAGTTCCATATGAAAAAGATGTTCAAGTGGCATGAAGGGATGCTTGCTCCAGTCTCTCCCTCCTAAGACACGGACCTTCTTAAAATCTATATTCTACATATGGAAACAATGGCATTACAGGGTGGCACACAGCTGAGACAGTGACTCTTTTACTTTTTTCTTATTTTTTATTTATTTTATCTATTACGAATATTTAAATTTAGCAGATAGGAAGAATTAATATACATCTGTACCTTTGGGACACTATCTTATTTTACTTTGTGCATGACCTTGGACAAATCACTTAATCCCCATTAGGCGATGGTGACGGTAAATCCTTCCCTTCTCCCCGTCCTCAGCCTGTGTTCAGTAGCACAGTTCATGAATGGTGAACATCACAGCTGGTTCTGCTGCCTGCATAGAAGACATTACACTGTACTACACTGTATTACACTGACCCCCGGTGAAGCTCTAGTTTCCAGCTTGTTTCTCTTGTGAAAAATTTGGAGTTACTTCACAAATTATAAGCATTATTTGAAAGCTCAGAAGTGACCATTCTGGTTGCCTTCATTACCCTAGTCTGCAAATTTTACCCAGTTATTCCTGCATAGTTCCTAACACTTTTATGCAGTGCCTTCAGTAGCTAAGCTTAAATTCAGGCTGAGTTTTACGGATCCCAGCAGCTCGAGCCAGAGTTGCAGTGAGAGCCCCTTTCTCTGTGCCGGGGGTTCCTGCCCGTGGAGCCTCTGCAGGAGCAGGCAGCAAAATGCTGGCAAAGGAGAGAAAATCAGGAAGTTTTAGCTCAAGTGTAAGAGCAAGCTATAACCTACAATATAACAAAAAACTTAATTTGAATGTATTGCCAGAGATTTTTACCCCAGGTTCCAGTGTAAGTTGTGGAACGAGCTGTTGGAGAGCAGTGTGGGGGAAAGGGACCTGGGAGTCCTGGGGGACAGCAGGGTGACCATGAGCCAGAAATGTTTAGTTAGAGAGAGAGATATATATATAAGTAATACATACAGGCATACCACCCTGAGGATGCCAGATCTCGTCTGATCTTGGAAGCTAAGCAGGGTCAGATCTGGTCAGTACTTGGATGGGAGACCACTGGGAATACCAGGTGCTATAGGCTGAGCTAGCACTGGGCCCTTGTGGCCAGGAAGGGCAATGGGACCTGGGGGGGATTAGAAGGGGGTGGTCAGTAGGTCAGAGAGGTTCTCCTGCCCCTCTGCTCTGCCCTGGGGAGGCCGCATCTGGAATATTGTGTCCAGTGCTGGGCCCCTCAGGTCCAGCAGGACAGGGAACTGCTGGAGAGAGTCCAGCGCAGCCACCAAGATGCTGAAGGGAGTGGAGCATCTCCCGTGTGAGGAAAGGCTGAGGAGCTGGGGCTCTGGAGCTGGAGAAGAGGAGACTGAGGGCTGAGCTCATTCATGGGGATCAATATGGAAAGGGGGAGTGTCAGGAGGATGGAGCCAGGCTCTTCTGGGTGACAGCCAGTGATAGGACAAGGGGCAATGGGTGCGAACTGGAACACAGGAGGTTCCACTGAAAGAGGAGAAGAAACTTCTTGATGGTGAGGGTGCCAGAGCCTGGCCCAGGCTGCCCAGGGAGGTTGTGGAGTCTCCTTCTCTGCAGACATTCCAACCCGCCTGGACACCTTCCTGTGTAACCTCAGCTGGGTGTTCCTGCTCCGGCGGGGGGATTGCGCTGGAGGAGCTTCCGAGGTCCCTTCCAGTCCCTGACATTCTGGGATTCAAGCCTCCTCTGGAGCGCAGCACACAGGACAGGCCTGATGAGCATGAGGCGTCTCATGCTCTGAGCGATTAGTTTCCCTCCCAGAATAGAGCTGTTTGGCTTGTTTGGGACACACAATCTCCTTTAGATGGATTTTAGAGCAAATAGAACAAACATAAATTACATGGTACCGGTGCCGAGTTTACCATCAGGGCTTGGAGGAAGCTCAGCCCTTTCCTGGTTACTCATTCCCTCGCTCACTCGTCCTGTTCTGCGTGTTGTGTGTCACACGTCCCTGTGCATCCCGCACGCCTCCCGGCTCCAGACCCGTCCCGTCCCCATCAACTCCTGTCTCAGCCTTCACTCCTGTAATTGCAACATTGGCCGTTTCTGTAGGGGTTCCTTAAAACTAATTCACAATAGTTCTCTAGCAGCTTAATAAAGCACTACTACCACTTGTAGGGTTTGTGCAAGTTAGGCATAGACCTGTAGTTCCTGTAAGACCCTTTTATTTTTAATGAGTTATTCTTTAATATTTACATAATTCTCTACATTCTTAATTGTAGGTAAAGAAAAGCTTCATATGATGTATTATAGTACTTAGTTTACTCATTAATTCAGCTGTAATTAACTTGTTGAAGGCTTAGAGCATAAAAAATAAATGAGATTATTTGTTCAAAATGCCATCAGGTCTGCTTGGAATGACATTTAAATTAAATAATGTAAATCAGTTTGACCTGTAGGTCCTTGTCATTATTTGGTGACATTTCGTACAGAATAAACTGTTTGCAGGTTGGGCAGTGTGGTATGGAGCTTGGCAGAAAGCTATAAAAATAAATTATCCTTTCATTTTATACATCATTTGTAAAAATTCCTTCGTTTTTCTATAATAGAGAAGTGTCATTCAGTGGTTCAGAGCACATCAGCTGCCTTGGATACAGAGCACAGCAGTTAGTGGCTGACTCGGGTAGGAGGATGAGAGAATTAGATGAATGAAATATGTAAACTGAGGCAGGGTTGGGTCTGTAAACCCTGAAGTATCAACCACTGGGGAACAGGGGAGGGAATTAGTGGCCGGGATTTGGGGGGATATAAGCAGGGGCTTTTTGCCCTAATCTGTGTGCCAACCTTTAGGTAGAACACCCGATCTTGCAAAATGGTTATTAAAATCTGCTTTGCTGAGAGATCCCGCCTGAGCCTATTATATTGGCAAGGCAATTGTTTCCTACACTGGACACTTTTTTATAACAACAGAAGGACAAAAGTACCCTCCCTTGTGCCAGATCTGGCTTTATTCTTCATTTGATTCTCCTCCATCAGAGAGAAAAACAATGTATGGGAATATGGCGGAAGAATGGCGAGGAGGTTGGTTTAATGTAAATACACTCATGCAGCTGTAGAAAAAGCACATACACTAATTGTTTTACTGACCTTGTGTGCTTGATGAGTAGAACCTCTGTGTTAGATAACACAGGCCTGTGAGAAACCTTCTCATTGTGCCTGAGATTTCCTACTTGGTTGTGAGAAAGAGCGAGAGGCTGTGCCTGCCTGAAGCCTTGAAATACAGGCGAGCACGATCTACCAAGGCTGAACTTACCAGCGCCCGCGTCCCTGCTTGTGCCACCTCTGCACGGGAGCTCAGGTGCTACTTCGGAGATCCCCCAGTAGAGAGGTAACTAAAATAAAACTTGCTCTTTGCGAATGCGTTCGTGGCCTCTGGCTCTTCTCACGACGTGCCTATGCTTGTGCACACAAACATTCAGCCAAATTACAGTCTTACGGGACTCTTCTGGCGGGGAGGGCTGAAGCTGGGTGAAGGTACCTGCAGCGAGGAGAACAATTCATACAGACGCAGACAGATGCACAGACATAGAGTTCTTGTTAGCAGCAAGAGCAGAGCTGAGCCAGGCTGAGCTGACTTTTATTAACAGTTCTCAATTTATAGCTTTACAGGTATGGACCTGGACTAAGAGGTTAGACAGGGTGTTTTTTCAAAAAATGTTGTCCCAAACACACCACACTCATGTCGTGACTGTTTTCAGTCACGTTCCCATGCGTATCTTGCGGGCAGCATTCCGACCCACTCATTCGCACATCATACATACGGGGGCAGTTTTCTGACCCGAGATATCGTTCTCACTGGGCTATCACTTCTTACACTCATACAAAACATACTTCTGTATAACCCGTCCAAGGCTATTTAGCTGGAACTGCTCATCCCGCTGTTCCCACAGGTAGCAGCCCGGCCTGCTATTATTATTTCTCCTCCCTAACTCCCCTTCCCAGCGCTGTCCCTGGGCCGCAGGACGCCCTTGCTCCCCTGGGGTGCTGCTCGGGTCTCTTTTCGCCTCCGGGGCAGGTAACGGGGGCAGAGCAGAGGGGTAGGAGGTGCCCAGCGGCGTCTCAGGGTACAGGGAGAGGCGGGGAGGGGAGGATAAAAGGCTCTCGGTGCGGGCGGCGCTGCCTTCGCCAGGGCGGCTCCCAGGTGTGCAGAGCTGAGAGGCGGCGGCACCGGGGTGAGGAGC
This sequence comes from Caloenas nicobarica, assembly GCF_036013445.1. Lineage (NCBI taxonomy): Eukaryota > Metazoa > Chordata > Aves > Columbiformes > Columbidae > Caloenas > Caloenas nicobarica. The sequence goes on along the minus strand of NC_088270.1, from coordinate 6,008,354 downwards.
TTTGGGGAGGGCTGGGGCGCTTCGCTGGGGTCTTGTTTTGCCACGAAAAACGGTAGCGAGGAGCGGTTTGTACTGGGGGCGTGAGGAGAGTGCCGTGTTCACGGGAAGCGTGTTTTGGTGGGCTGGTTTGATTTGGTGTTTTGGGTTTGGTTGTTTCTGTGTTGTTTGGGGGTTTCTAAGTTATTATTTCCCCCCTCTGGGGTTTCTATGATTGGATGCTGAGGTGGGTTGGATGCTCATCGTGTCCTGGCTCTCTGTTCAGCAGGATGGCTTCCATCGCTCTCGAGGTGACGTGCAGCCTCGTTGTCTGGCTGTCCCTGTACGCCTGTTTCTGCTACTGGAACAAGCACCGGTCGTACGAGTGGAGCTGCCGCTTGGTCACTCTGCTGCACGGGGTGGTTGTCACCGGCCTCTCGGGTTACGTTGCTCTCCTGGATGGCCCCTGGGTTCTGACCCACGCAGGTGTGTTTGGAGTCTCACACATGCCCTTGTCATGCAGTGTGGACATTCCTGGTGACAGCTGGAGTCGGGGGCTGGTTGCTTTTGCTGTCTGCTCTCTTACGTTTATGCTGTTGGGACATGTTTGGGGCAGGATTTTATTTAACTCTTCTCCAGCCCTTACCACTTCCTACTGCTAATGTTTTTATTCTTGTCTGTTTGTTTTATCCGTGTACATATTGAAAGCTCTCAGGCTGGCAGCACGAGTTTATTACAGCATTAGGCGTAGCAACGTGTTGATAATAGACTAAGTGCTGTTCACATCTTTAAGGGTGTAGTAACTCCTGGCGTTCGGCTGCGGGGTTTTGTTTGCTGTTTTCGATCAGGAAATCTCTACTAGTTCTGCTGATGGGCTCAGGCTTCCCATCCCTGCATTCTGAAAGAGTGGAGAGAAAAAAGGAGCAGAAGCGTGATGGGATGGGATGACCTGCCTGGGTGTGCATGAAGGGAGAGCAGAACCAGACATCCAGGCTCCCGTAGGATAAGTCTGGAAACTAAAGAGGAAAGAGACATATCCAAAACCTGTGTTGCTCTATATTGTAGAAGAAAGTCTTAATGAAATGGTCTAAGGACGTAGGGAGCGACCCTGCGCTAACACACTCTGCTGTCCATTTGGTTCTGGTGTGCCCACAGTTAATGGTGCAATTTAGTGAATGCTCGTAAGACGTGAATTTTTACTAATTCATTGCATTTATTTCCTCTGACTTTCTAAACAACATGAGTCATTTTCAACTAAACGTTCAAAACATTTGTTCATCGTGTTTTATTCATTCTATCAATTTTCACCTTTCTTGACGCTGGAGTTACATGAATAAATTAACAATATATTTCACACACATAACGCATCAAATCCTCTAACAAACCATTAATAAACTATTCAACATTTATTTCCTTTCTTATTTACACCATGCATTAACCAATTCAAAGTCGTATTTTACACCATGCATTAACCAATTCAAAGTCGTATTTTACATCATGCATTAACCAACAAATAACCCCAGACTTATGTTCATCTTTCATTTCAGGTTCACCAAACACATCTCTTCAGATCCACGTGCTGTCCCTGACCTTGGGTTACTTTATCTTTGACCTGGGCTGGTGCCTGTATTTCCAGACAGAGGGGGATCTAATGCTGTTCCATCACACGCTGAGCATCTGTGGCATGATCATGGTGCTGGGGCTCGGGAATTCTGCTACAGAAGTCACCGCTGTTTTATTTGTTAGCGAGATCACCAACCCGCTGCTCCAGACCCGCTGGTTCCTGCGGGAATTGGGGTGTTATTACACTTTCCTGGGAGAGGTGGTCGACTTCTTCTTCGTGTCCCTCTTCCTGGTGCTGCGGATGGGAGGAGGAGCTTTGATCATGTACGCGATGGTGACATCCCCTGGTACCAGCTGGCTCCTCAAGGCTGGCGGCCTGGCCATGTACGTGGTGTCCTTGGGGTTCATGGTTGAAATCTGCCGCTTTGTTAAGAGGAAAATGTTGAAAAAATACCATTCCTGGACAAGCCTGAGGAGTGTGGATGCACCTGTGAAAACTAACGGGCACTTAACAGGTCATTAACGGGTTGTGGATGGTAATCCCTTGGGCTAGGCCACTGAAGGCTATTTCTGTGAAAAGAACTCCTAAAAGTGATATGGAATTAACTTTCTGGCACTGGTCTGCTACCCCTGGAGAAGAATCCATGCTGGGCACACAGGAAAGCCAACAGAAGAGGGGTTTGAGCAGAAATCCGAGGAGCCTGGCGTGTCTACTGGACTCTGATTCCCTGGCTTCTCCAGCAACGGTACAGTCTCAAGGAGAGTGGCGATGAACTGTTGAGTCTCCAACCGATAACGGCAGTCTGTGTGTTCTGTAATCGTTTTGGAGGTAAAAATCATTTTACGGTGTAGAGCTGGAAAATCAAATCTGAAAAATGCCATCTTCCTGCCGGTGGGACCAGGAAGGGATGTGACAAAGATTTACTGAGCCTCACTCTCTCTTAAACCTGGAGTTGGACAAAGCACTTGACTAAGTACTTGGATGAAAAGCCTCTGAGCAAGATTCAGGTGCTTGCAGGGATATAGTGGAGTGTGTGAAGTGATGGTACTTGAGGTAAGGCAATGTTTTACCTCATTGTTTTTAATAATATATTTTTTTAATTTAATACTTGCATTCCAGCAGATACTGATCTTAGAACAGTGTGACTTCACTGGGACTGACTCTGGCCCTTGCAAACAAGAGTGAAGAATTAGACTTGTGCCAATAAACTCCATCAGCAGGTGTTCACTTAGCCTTGGATTGCTTTTTAAAAAAATCAGGCATTTTGTAGGTGAGAGATGATAGAGAAGAGCCCTCTCTGGATGCTCTTTCTGTTCTGTGGTTGGCTCATTTATAAGCCACTTAACGTGAATGCACGGCTAAGTAGTCTAATAAGTGACTATATTTTCAGGGGTGACCGTAATGTTTAGGCAGATCTCAGTGTAACATCTGCTCCACACCAGCAGGTCTTGGAGCGTGGACCGGTTCTCTTGTTTCCTTTGCCTCTTGGCATCCTGTTCTGACATTTCCCTCGGAGTTTTAATGTGAACTCCCTCTACTGAAGGCTGCAGCTCAGGCTCCTCTGTGCCTCTTATTTCGCTAAATTTGGCCCCGTTCAGTGCAGATATCTGCCTTGGCTGGGGGCTAGAATAAGGTGTCTGGAGGGATTAAAAAATGACGTGAAATAACCTAGAAAAACAGGAGCCTTGCAGTCCCAACAGGTCGCCAGCGTGGCTCTGGGGGGCCTGGCCTTGTGAGGTTTGAACTCTGGCCAGTCACTTCCAAAAAATCCTACAAGTGGTGGGACTTCTAATAAAGTTATGTTCTCTTTTTAAAAAGAAATGATTGCTGTAATGTCGTTTTGTTGTGGGTCTTAAGGAGGCAACTGCAGTTAACGCTGAGGAAAATGGGCTTGAGAGCAGCCTGAGCATGCTAAAGCTGGTAGTGGCTGGCAAAGCTCTGGCTGCTGCGGTTCAGGGAGGAGGGAGCTGGTGGGGAAACAAGCACAGACAGAGCCGTGTGCTCTGGAGCGCAGGCTTGAGGTGTAAAGGATCCATGAGGCTCAGCTGTAGCTCACATTTGTGACTAATGAACCCACAACCTGCCTTACCGATGACTCAGTATCATAGGGAACTTAAGAATGGGCCATTACACTGAGGTGTTTGCTCTTGACAAATGCCAGGTTGCCTTTTTTTTTTTTTCCTCTGTAGTACCAATGCCTCTGTGTTGCTGCATTTCATCCTAGGAATGACCAGTTCAGAAGGCTTGGGTTGTGAGGTGGTTTGTCTGCACTGCCTTTGGAGAAGCAAATTAAAGCAGGACAACCCCTTTGGCGGTATGAGATGTCCTAAGACGGTGCTGAGTGGCTGTTTCCAGCTGAGAACCTGCTGCTGCTGGGCCAGGACTCTGCTGTCTGGACTGGAGGTGAGCCTGGGTTTGGTTTCCAATCTTTGTTCAGTGGAGGGACAGCAAACCAGTGCACCCAGCTTGCTTGCCTGTAAAACAGAGCATCGCTCTTGACCTGTCCCTGACAGAGGCTCTTGGACTCTTGTGCATTTCCAGTCCCTATATATTTCTAGTTCATGTTTGGACAAGAAGTTTCCCAGTGTTGGTAAGCTCGTACCTTCCGTGACCCTTCCGTGTTGTAAGCTCTTGGTAGGATAGGTACAGAAAGAAGAAAGAATGTACTGCTGAGCCAGGGTGTAGCGATACTACAGTGTGCAAACAACTGTTAGAAGAGGTTCCTGTCCTGGGCTGTTTTGCTGAATGCTTTTTATTCATGTGCAGGCAAACCGAGCCAGTGCAGTGCAGCCTGCTATTGAAATGGCTGACTCGGCACAAAGCAAACAAGAAAATTAGTGTACAAGCGGCACCTAACTTCTGGTACAGTCACAGGGAGGTGATTTAACTTGCCGGATTGCATCTCACTACATGCCAGTTTTGCACATTGTATGATCTAGAACAAAAATCCCCACAACTCCTTCTCTGTATTTTATCCTGGGCATTAAATGGTCCTTGCCTCGTTAGGACTTTGAGAGGGCTCTTCTGTGACCGTATCTGTTATTGTTCCTGGTGGTTCAGTTCCTGTGCTATGAGTCTACATTAGCCCTAGAGCTTTCTATCTGTCAACACTGTTCTTTATCCGAAGCTAAATATTAGAACAGCTCCATCCCAGTTGTTATCAAGGCTATTGGAGGGGGCCTGGTCCAGCAAAGGCGGAGGAAAGCAAGATGAAAGCTTTGTCAGAGAAGCAAATGCGCTATTAACACTAGTGTGGCTGTCGTGCCGAAATAGCTGAAGAATGAGCGTCTTGTGGCAATAGGAACTTGTGCCTGGCCTGAACTGGTAAGCTGGAGGGATATCCAGTTGCAAACAGGCTCATTATAAGTGCTGTAAGAGGCAGGACAAGCCACTCCCACCATCTGTATTTCAAAAGGTAAAACTTGACAGGATGAAGGAAAAAAAAAAAGGCAGCCCTGTTTCTAGGTGCGAGAGATTGCTTTGATTGAAACTTGGGAAAGGACTAAGTGTGTTGGTTGGAGGAATGGGTTTTTTAAGCTTATTTAGGTGTCCTGCATAAAATCTGGATTTTGCTGCTCCGTGGATGTAGATGAGGAGAGGGAAAAGATGCAGTTTAGCACCGAATACTTGTAGTGAGAAGCAATTGCTAAGGCTTTGTAACTGCTGCATAAGCACTGGATGACAGGTTGTGCTCAGGGCAGGGCTGTGTGATTTCGCAGCCCTGGATGATAAACCCCGCGGGTACGTCCCAGTGAAGCTCGTGCTATCCTGACGCAGTTTTGCAAGCTCTGTAGAAGAGTCAGTTCCCATCAGGTGTGAGTAAAGCCGGCTCATGTCTGCCTGCAGCTCTGTGGTCATGCCTGTTATCTCCGGGACGTGTGAGATGATCCAAGCGGGTCGTGGGGGTGTGGGACTCATTTCCCGTGCCCGCGGGCTAAAACGATGCTCTGTTTGTACCCAGTCGGAACGTGGCCTGCTTCTCGTTGTGTGAGCAACAACCTGTTAAGCATGGAACCTCACAGCGAGGCCTGCGAACCAAATCGGCGCAGTCAGTGCCAGCCCCGAAAGGGCCTTAGGAGGGACAAGCAGTGGGGAAGTGGTGTGGGAGAAAGGGAGCTGGGGGTCCTGGGGGACAGCAGGGTGACCCTGAGCCAGCACTGTGCCCTTGTGGCCAGGAAGGGCAATGGGACCTGGGGGGGATTAGAAGGGGGTGGTCAGTAGGTCAGAGAGGTTCTCCTGCCCCTCTGCTCTGCCCTGGGGAGGCCGCATCTGGAATATTGTGTCCAGTGCTGGGCCCCTCAGGTCCAGCAGGACAGGGAACTGCTGGAGAGAGTCCAGCGCAGCCACCAAGATGCTGCAGGGAGTGGAGCATCTCCCGTGTGAGGAAAGGCTGAGGAGCTGGGGCTCTGGAGCTGGAGAAGAGGAGACTGAGGGCTGAGCTCATTCATGGGGATCAATATGGAAAGGGGGAGTGTCAGGAGGATGGAGCCAGGCTCTTCTGGGTGACAGCCAGTGACAGCACAAGGGGCAATGGGTGCAAACTGGAGCACAGGAGGTTCCACTGAAAGAGGAGAAGAAACTTCTTGATGGTGAGGGTGCCAGAGCCTGGCCCAGGCTGCCCAGGGAGGTTGTGGAGTCTCCTTCTCTGCAGACATTCCAACCCGCCTGGACACCTTCCTGTGTAACCTCAGCTGGGTGTTCCTGCTCCGGCGGGGGGATGGCACTGGGTGAGCTTCCGAGGTCCCTTCGGTCCCTGACGTTCAGCGGCTCAGTGGCTGCAGCCTCCTCCGCGGGCTCCGTTCCCGTCCCTTGCCGTCCCTCCTCCCCGCCGGCAGGTGCCCCTCGGCCGCCGCCTCTTCCTTTCCCGGCCGGCGGAGGCGCCGCAGCGGCCGCGTCCCTGCAGGTGGGTTTGCGGGGCCGGGGCGGACGGACGGACGGACGGGCCTTCGCTGCGGCCTGTGCGGGGGCAGCCCCTGCCTCGGCGGCCGCCGGGCCGCGCGGAGCTGCGGGAGCGGCCGGAGCAGCGCGGAGGGAGCGGCGGGTGCTGGTTCGGGGCCGGGGCGGGGCGGCCGCGGCCCCCACGGGAAGGTGCGGGCTCGGGGGGGCTGGACGGGCTGATGGTTTTTGGGGCACGTTGTTCAGGCTCTCTGCGTTCCTCCATTTTGTCATTTCTACCAAAAGAAAAAAAAAAAAAAAGCACATAACGGTGCTTTGCTGGAATGCACGTTTAGTTTTTAAGGTCTTTTGGGGAGAGCAGGGCTTTTCTGGACTTTATTTGTTGTGTTTATTGTAGAGTCTGCTTTCATTCGTGACCTCATTGCTGCTGGTGGTAGAAATTATTATAAGTACTGATGTTGTTAAAGGATATTGGCCATTTCAGTGTGTGGGGGACTGAAACGGAGAAATAAACTTAACAGCAGAGTCAATTATGCCGTTCAACGGCATTCTTTATTTTATCAGCGCTGGAGATCATCCTCCATCAGCGCTCCAGCGACTGGATGCTCTTGTGTTGCTTATATTCACATAATTGTTATATATGCATTACAATTTTTGAAAATTTTGGCATACAGTACATCTATACTAAGAAATAATTGATGTTAGTTATAATTGTTTAGTTTCTTACTCACAGTACACCTATTCATTATTAGTTAAATATAAACTAAGCACTCTGCTTCTAAACAATGCCTTACTTAATTTTCTGTCTGCCTCTTGTCCTGTGGAAGGATCTAAAACTTGAAAAATATCCCCTCGTTTTGCAGGTGGTCAGAAAGCGTTTATCTCATGTCAATTGGTTAATGATGGGTTCATCTTTTATAACTTAGTACACATGAATTTGGCAGCTTCTGTTCCTGACGGGCGTCATTCACAGGTGCAATATCTCCTGTATATGCAGATGACAGATGTTGTGCTTTGATGTGCAATTGGAAGGCAGCCCCCATCGTTCTTTCCAGGGAATGGAGAAACATGTTTTTCATGAGTAGGTGTGGAAAACACCTCAAAAATGTTTAAAAGGTCATTCCTCTTCCTTCCTTCCTTCTACCAGGCTTCTCCAGCTTTTGTCACATCAGAATTCTTCCTGCCCTGACTCTGAATGCGTACGGACCTCGGGTATCAGGGACGTCAATGGAAACACCTGGTCAGAGCAGTTAATAACGTCCTTATTTCTTCTCCCCATGTTCCCGAGGCTCATTATACCATAATGGTTTTGTTTACCCAGCCTTCTAAGTCATTCCTGGTAGTACTTGCAACAGGCTAAACAGGAAGGTTGGGCATTGGAGCTTGGACTCCACATTGCATTTAATCCTTGTGGTGTTCCCAGCGCTGGGTGTGAATGGTCAGCAGGTACCAGCAGGACCAGTGGTGCTTTTGCTGTTACACAACTGGAAATTCACGCATCCCAGAGTCTGACTCAACTTCTTTTGATGCCCTTCCCTGAATGCCTGGGAGTAATGGCACACATCTTGTATTTCTTGGAGAGGTATTATAAATATGAATGAGATGTAGATATTAGAGTATTACATATTTGGGGACTTTTAAGAGTTCTCTCCCGTTCTGTGTTCCCTTGTGATGGACTGGAGCCAGGACTAAGATGAGATGGTAGGGCTGGGTCAAGGAAACAGCACTCAGTAATAATTCTGGAGGGGACCTTCTTTTTGTGGGAGGGGTTTAGAGAAGATCTGGGAGGACAACAGTCCTTTGCAGAAAGCTGGAGTCTAAAATATATCTTCGTATATTACAGGGGTAATGGGAGGTGAATGTGCAGAGTGTACAAGTAACAAAAATCAGGAAAGAAGGTTTTCCAGACAAGGAAGTG